>NC_135657.1:101626678-101940115 GCF_964188315.1 Podarcis muralis
TGGACATTCTTGATGTAGAGATGTCCCAGAATTTCTGGTGCTCGTAGGTGCCTGATCCCTACATCCCTACCAGCACAACCATGTACATTTCTACCCAACAGTAAACCTCATTGAATTCAATGGGGCTTACTCCCAGGAAAGTGCATTTAGGATTGCTGCTGACATTAGTCATTGCTTCTTCCAATTAGAAGGCATGTGTTTGTTTGTTTGTTTGTTTGTTTGTTTGTTTGTTTAAAAAGGAGAGAGAGATGACTGGCTCCTCTAAAAGCAGTCCATTTTTACAAGCAAATTATTTTGCATTTGATTGTAAGTGGATATACAGGGACGTGGGTGGCGCTGTGGGTTAAACCACAGAGCCTTGGACTTGCCGATCAGAAGGTCGGTGGTTCGAATCCCCGTGATGGGGTGAGCTCCAGTTGCTCAGTCTCTGCTCCTGCCAACCTAGCAGTTCGAAAGCACGTCAAAGTGTAAATAGATAAATAGGTACCACTCCAGCGGGAAGGTAAACGGCGTTTCCATGCGCTGCTCTGGTTCACCAGAAGCAGCTTAGTCATGCTGGCCACATGACCCGGAAGCTGTATGCCGGCTCCCTCGGCCAATAAAGCGAGATGAGCACCACAACCCCAGAGTCGGCCATGACTGGACCTAATGGTCAGGGGTCCCTTTACCTATACACCCATCTATGTTTCTTATCTGCTTAATTTTAAAAAAAATTGACAGTTCAGGGAATAGCGCTGGGATTTTTAAAAAAGCACCTGCTGAAAAACTGAGTGTGATTTTGGGCACTCCCTTGGAGCTTTCGCATTAGCTAGGCTTAGCTTAGCTTGCCTTTTGGAAATGATAGTGTGCTTGATTTATAATAACTGAACGGCATTTTCTCCTAGGTTTAAAGGCTTGTGAAGTGTGATGGTCTCGTGGCTGAAAGGCTGGGAAAAGGGTTGAAATTAGATGAAGAAATATTAACAATGCCCCTTTCCGAGTCAATCCTGCATGCAAATCAAAACTGTGCCCTGTAACAGATGTTCCGAGAAGAGTTCCACTCATTTGATCTCTAAAAAGTGGGTCTTTTATTCTTCATTTTAACTTCTCGCTCAGGCGCTCGAAGGAAACTGTGAGTATAAGAGATAGGCAAAGTCGGATACTTCAGTTTTGCCTCATCCATTTCCAGAGAGTTCCAAGCAGAGGTGACCCAAGGAACGTTAAGTGATTAGTGTCTCTCCCCATTACCGTTTAATAAAAATATGTAATTAAAAACCTATCTGAAGAAGTGTGCATGCACACAAAAGCTTATACCCAGAACAAACTTAGTTGGTCTCTAAGGTGCTACTGGACTATTTTTTAATTTATTTCCACTGCATCAGACCAACATGGCTACCTACCTGAATCTAAAAACCCTGTGTTTGTGTGTAAATCTGTATTGAACCAATAAAATAGTGTGCAAGCTTCTGAGTTCTTCAAAACTCCTCGCCAGACTAGACGGTAAAGAGAGCAGTTGGGGCCAAAGGGATTCTTTTATCCCAGAGCATTCTGGAATCACGGTCTGGATCAAGGAAAGGAACTTCTGTAAACACTGAAACCACATTGGGTCTAAAGGTGCCATTTTCACTGCATCAAGTCCAGAGTGGTGCAGGAGACAGGGCCAAATTGGGCCCATTGCCAGTAGCTGGAATGGCTTCGCATCCAGGGAATCCCTGAGCAGCTCGGCTGTGTCCGTCCACACCCACAAAATACAATTTGAAAATACAAATTAGACCAGTTATCAGAAAGAATAAAAAATAAATCAAAGGGAGTATTTACCACAAAATGGGAAGTCTTTAAAAATTATTTGAAAAATAGCAATGACAGTTTGAAGTGTGTAGCAGCATTTGAATAACTTCAGTAGGAGTTTTAAATCTGATGGAAAACCTAGGACAGAATAAACAACATTAAAGCCAAAACATGCTATAATATGGCAGTGTATAATGGGTGAGAATTAGAAGTAAGGAGTAGATGGGAAGTCAGCTATACAGTGGTACCTCGCAAGACGAATGCCTCGCAAGAAAAAAAACTCGCTAGACGAAAGGGTTTTTTGTTTTTTGAGCTGCTTCGCAAGACGATTTTCCCTATGGGCTTGCTTCACAAGACGGAAACGTCTTGAAAGTTTGTTTCCTTTTTCTTAACACCGTTAATACAGTTGCGACTTGACTTCGAGGAGCAACTCATAGAGCGCAGTGTGGTAGCCTTTTTTGAGGTTTTTAAAGACTTTGGTGACTTTTGAAGCTTTTCCAAAACTTTCCCGACACCGTGCTTCGCAAGACGACAAAACTCGTGGAACGAATTAATTTCGTCTTGCGAGGCACCACTGTATAGGAAAAAGTCATTTTTATGTTAAATGTATTGTGAGCAATATTCAATGTATTGATGTTGTTGTTGTTTTTATTTTCTTCTTTCTTTCTTAGTTGTTAGGAGGTGATGGATATTTGTGTATCTTCATATTTTCTTTTTGCATGTGATGTATTAAAATGAAATAAAAATTTGAAAAAGAAAGAAAAAGAAAATACAATTTTTAATGTTTATGGTTAATTAGGCTGTTGTATTTGCTGGAAGTTGTCAGAGTGGCTGTGGCAACCCAGTCAGATGGGCAGGGTACAGTTGTTGTTGTTGTTGTTGTTGTTGTTGTTGTTGTTGTTGTTGTTGTTGTTGTTGTTGTTGTTGTTGTTACTATTGTTATTATTATTATTATTGATGATGATGCCAGTTATCTCCAGTAGTAGCTTTCATCCATGCATGCTTTCAGTAGGTGGAGTGCCTTGCCGGTGGATCCTGGCAGAACTGAGCAGAGCAGAGAGCAGGAAAATCTCCGCTGCTTTTTAACCCCCTCCAGTGTGGTGGATCCCAGGGATCACTTTGCAATACATTTTCTCCTTCTTGATTCTTTGTATGCACGATCCTTTGGATAACCGTACACATGCACAAAATATGAAAACAACACACCGAAAACACTCAAGGGAGATTTATGTATTTAATTTGTTTACTGAGTGTATACACCTCCTTTAATCAAAAGATCTCAGGGAAGTTCACAGAATAAAATACAATCAAAAATGTTTTTTAAAAAAATAATTAACAGCAAAACCAACAATAGCAAAACCAACAATACAAAAACAGCAAAACCAACAATAACCCACCCCTTCCTATAGATTACATTTAAAAGGCTGCAGGATATTAATCAGCCCGAAGCCTGGTTGAAGTGGAACATTTTTTGCCTGTCACCTAAAATGTAGAATGAAGGCACCAGGCAAACTTCACTGAGGAGAGCATTCCACAAACGAAGGGCCACTGCAGAAAAGGCCCGTTCTCATGTTGCCACCCTCCAGATCTCACAGGGAGGAGGCACACAAAGGAGGGCCTCGGTTGATGAACACAGAGTCTGGGACGGTTTATACAAGGAGAGGCGGCCCTTCAGGTACTGCAGTCCTGAGCCGTTAAAGGCTTTATAAGTTAAAACCAGCACTTTGCATTGGACCCAGAAGCTACCGTGTTTTTCGCTCCATAAGACACACTTTTTTCCTCCTAAAAAGTAAGGGGAAATGTCTGTGCGTCTTAGGGAGCAAATGCACTGGGCGGCAGAGGGATCCCTCGGCTGCCGCTGCAGTCGCAAGCTGAGGGATGCCTCCGCAGCCGGAGCCATGGCTCCCGTCCGCCCCTTTTTCTCCCGCCTCACTGTAAAGCCAGCAAAGCACCTGTCTTCTCCTCTTCTTCTTGCTCTGGTGTTGCCTCGCTTTACAGTGAGGTGGGAGGAGAAATGGGCAATTAAAGTGAGAGCTGCACAAAGCGGGACAGAAGCCATGTAAGCGGCTCTCGCTTTGCTTGCTTTAAAGCAAGAAAAGTGAGAGCCGCTCACACGCTCTGCGCAGAATATTTTTATTCTTGTTTTCCTCCTCTAAAAACTAGGTGCATCTTATGGAGCGAAAAATACAGTAATTGGCAGCCAGGCCAGGACCGGTGCAATATGCTCGAACCGTCTTGTCCTGGTGAGCAATCTGGCTGCCAAATTCTGCAGCAGCTGAAACTTCTGAACCATCTTCAGAGGTAGCCCTATTTATAAAGCATTGCAGTTAATCCAACCTATGGGTTACCAGAGCACAGAAAGCAGAAGTTAAGCTATCACTAAATGAGTTTCAAATTGCGTAACTTTTTGTGAGTGAATGTGCTGAAATCTTGGGAGAAGAGACGAACAGTGCAGCACTAGATGTTAATACGATTTCATTCCAGGCCTTTTACCTTTTGGACCGACAGACATAGAAGGGGAAAATGTAAGTATGAAGGGGAGAGATCCATACAAATAATCGCTTTAAAGAATCAAAAGCCAGGGGTTTTTTTTTACTCATATATATATATATAAGAGTGAAAAAGAGAATGAGAGGAAACAATCTGATAATCCAATTATGTAAATCGTTAGAAAAACAATACAGATTTTTTTGTGGCTAATGGAATTTTAAGTCTTATTGACAATGAAAACCAATTATATATTCAAAACCTCCCCCCCCCACTCTATCTGACACAGTGTTTGCATTATTACTTTAATAGAATAGAGTGCCAATCCTCAAGTAGCCAAATGAATGTTAATAATTATGGCAATAGGGACTTAAACTGATTTTAATTAATCTAGGCACTTTTCACTCCAGCATTGGTAGAAATAATTGTGCGTATTAGTAAACTGAGTTAAAGAGTTTTATTTCTTTTACAGTGGTGCCCCGCAAGACGAATGCCTCGCTAGACGGAAAACCCGCTAGACGAAAGGGTTTTCCGTTTTGGAGGTGCTTCGCAAAACGAATTTCCCTATGGGCTTGCTTCGCAAGACGAAAATGTCTTGCAAGTCTTGCCATTTTTTTCCACTCCCCCCCCCCTTTTTCTAAGCCGCTAAGCCGCTAATAGCCTTTTAGCAGCTCAGCCGCTAAGCCTTTAATAGCTGCTAAGCCGCTAAACCGCTAATAGCGCTAATCCGCTTAGCCGCTAATGGGGTTGCTTCGCAAGACGAAAAAACCGCTAGACGAAGAGAATCGCGGAACGGATTCTTTTCGTCTTGCGAGGCACCACTGTATCTACTTTGTGTTGTCAGGCACATTTTGTATCTGAGAACTACAGAGCACAGCAATGAAATGGCAATATGAGGTCATCCAAGCCATTTTGTCATCGCCACAGAGCATCCCCCACAACAAATTTCCCAACTCAGCGCCCTCCAGAGGTTGTTGGATTGCAACTGCAACATCAGTCCCAGTAAACATAGTCATACAGCTTTTTTAAGATATATAATGGACTTGCCAGACCCAAAAGGGGAAGTCACAGGTTGGGATAAGCAGTTCAAAAACAACATTTGGGCAGCTCAAAAATTCAAGTCATGCGAAAGTCATAGCATGTTGTGTGATGCAAAACATGAGAGATAACAGTGTTAATTGGAAATGAAGCAGGTCAGGGGCCCCCTAGAACTCCAGCCCCAACCAAGCATGCCCATTTCTGTTAGAATTCCTGCTCCAGGATTGCAGTCACGGGATTTTTGTCTATCACATGACGGTGTATGTTTTGACTCCACAAAGTGGGAAGTGACGGAGACAGGATGTTTGTGTTACTGTGTTCCGTGAAGTGTCTTTTATTCTTTCTCTTTTTGCTGTCTGAAGTTGAAAAGGGTTCACCCAAGCCCAAGAAAAGCTCTTTCCTCCAGCATGAATGCCAGATCGAGGGGAGACATTGTCACCGTCTCGCGATGGTGCCCAGCCTGGCGGTAAGCATCATTGCACAACAGATGAAACAGAATTTTCTTTTCTTGGGCTTGATGATCAGAAGGTCAGTGGTTCGAATCCCCGTGACAGGGTGAGCTCCCGTTGCTCTGTCCCAGCTCCTGTCAACCTAGCAGTTTGAAAGCATGCCAGTGCAAATAGATAAATAGGTACCGCTCCGGCGGGAAGGTAAACGGCATTTCCATGCGCTCTGGTTTCCGTCACAGTGTCCTGTTGAACCAGAAGCTGTTTAGTCATGCTGGTCACATAACCTGGAAAGCTGTTTGTGGACAAACGCCGGCTCCCTCGGCCTAAAAGCAAGATGAGCACCACAACCCCATAGTCACCTTTGACTGGACTTAACTATCCAGGGGTCCTTTACCTTTTTTTATGCTTCCATCACCACTTATTTTTATTCAATGCCCCCCAATAGCTACAGAGGTGAGGAAGGCTGTCAGGCAAGGACAACTGCCAGAAAACCACCTGTCTCTAAATATGGATGCAGCATGCTTTGTACTATCAACAGTTCCACCATGGAGAGTGTAGCTAGGAAGCATAAATCCCCAGCATAAATAAAGTCAGACATGAATATCACTAACATGCACATTAATTGTTTGCTTAAGTCATTACTCAATGTAACAGTATTACTCAATATAACCCTGAAGTCGCCATTTACCACCGGTTTGATATTCCAGAGCAAATATTATGATCTCATTGTGCATATATGCCATTTTCTCAGAGGTGAAAGACAAAGACAGAAGCTATGCAGAGAGACACAGTGAGAAAGAACTGCTGCATTCGGCAGCCCAAGACAACATGCCCTTGGAAATGCCCAAATTGTTATTTTTACCCAATCATTCTCTCTATAGAAATGACCGAGAACACTTGGACATTTTGATGATCATTCCAAAGTAAAATCTGTCAAAAGGTGTACCAAACTGATGATGTTGGTGGCAGCAAGGCCAAATTAAAAGGAAACATCTAAATTGCTTTTTATAGATATACTGTGTCATACTTTCATTATTTCTGTTTATTGTTTTAGGGTTGCATCCAGAACTATAAAGTTGTTATATGGGTTTTTGGAAAGGATTTGTCCATTTAATAACCAAGATGAACAAGAAATGAATGTGTATCTTGAAGATAAGAAGATTAGATCCTAATGCTAAAAGTACAAATATACCTCTAATAGCTGATAACACTGAACAAGCATGTAATGTCAGGTGCTCCTCCACATTCTAGTTACTCAATGCCACTGTTACATACACTCCAACATTTCTCCAATGAAAATAGGGACGTCCCCTTGAATAATGATAATTTTACCATTTATACCCCACACATCTTACTGGGTTGCCCCAGCCATGCTGGGCAGCTTCCAACACATATCAAAACGTAATAAAACATTAAACATTTTTTTTAAAAAAAACTTCCCTATACAGAATTGCCTTCAGACGGCTCAGGAGTCGGATAGCTCCATACCTTCCAACATTTCTCCAATCCTAACGAAATGTGGGACATTCCGGGCTCAAATCAGAAACCTGGATGGCTTCTCTAAATCTGTAAAATAAGGACACTTGGAGGGTCTGCTGTTAAGAAGTGGAGAAAATACACAATGGGAGATGTTTCAGTCAAGGTTAAGCACTGTTGAGGCTAATTGATTTCAGAGGGATATGATAAAAGTCTCTTATTTTGAAATCAATGAGATTTTAAAGGGTTTGACTTTGGCTGAGTCACATCTTGAGATTTACGAAGCATGCCACTTTAGTTCTGCAGAGCTTTCTGCTTTGCCACCCCACTGGACTGGTTTTAAGTAAGAAGACAGGCAGGTGTGGGCAGACTGATGCTGGTGGGACGCTCAGCTACATTTGCCAATTGACCCTTTTGCTCAGCCTTACAGAGTCCACTAACCTCCTGATGTCAATGGAGTCCAATGCCCATCAAGCCCAGGTGATTGGAGTCATTGCCACTCCGCTCCCAAAAGCCCGCTCCCCAGGCTGCCATGGATAGGCTGAAATTCAGAGTGGGACTGGTGGGGACCCAGGCTGCTCTGCGGCAGCTGGAGGTCATGAGCCAACAGCCACAGGAGGCATGGCATGGCTTGGAAGGTTGGGGAGATGTCATGATGGGTCGCAACCGCCGTCCACCATTGGACCAAGTGAGCAGCCATTTTTATCAGTGCCAGAAAAAGAGGTGCCGGAACTCACCACAAATGCCTTCCTTGTTCTCTTATAATGGCAATGGCACCTGGAACAATGGTGCTGGTGCTGAGTTATATATATATATATATATATATATATATATATATATATATATATATCAGGTTTTTTATTGGTTTTACATAGTTTTATACCTTTTAACTTTAACCATTTCAAACATTAAAATAAAAGGTTCTTTCAAACCTTTGGACCTCCTTCCCTCCCTCCATGGGTTCCATATTTAAATATTCTGCATCTTTTACTCTATTATATATCCATAGCTACCATAATTACTTCCACATTACAAGTGTCATTATATCCCTGACAATGATTTTAAGTGTTTACAGTGGTCTTTTAGATATATTAAGAATTTACTCCAGTCTTTTAGGAATACTTGATCTTCCTGGTTTCTGATCTTTCCCATCAGATTCGCCATCTCTCCACACTCCATCAGTTTACTCTGCCATTCTTCTCTTGTTGGTGCTTCTCCTTCCTTCCATCTCTGGGCTAGAAGCATTCTCTCTGCCATCCTTGCATACATAAAAAGTCTTTTATCCTCTCTTGGTATCTCTTCACCTATTATACCTAACAAAAAGGCTTCTGTTTTTCCCCCCAAATGTATTCTTAAACATTTTCTTTAACTCATTGTATATCATTTCCCAGAAAGCTTTTACCCCTGCACAAGTCCACCACATATGGTAAAATGTACCCTCATTCCTTTTGCATTTCCAACACAGATTTGACCTTGTTTTGTACATTTTCACAATTTTACTTGGTGTTAGATGTCAACAATACATCATTTTCATATAGTTTTCCTTCAACAAACTGAGTTCTGGTGAGTTCCAGCTGAAAAAAAGCCCTGATAATGATTATTAGATATGTATACCACCCTTCATCAAAAAATCTCAGGGTGGTTTGCAAGATAAAAATACAAAATAAAAGCACGAATAAATAGTTAAAACAGAAACAACAAAACAATACACCCCTCCCCACCCAAACACACACAAGTGAAACTAGTGTTTGGTACAAAGCAGGCAAGACCCTAGTCTTGGACAACAAAAACATGGGTGCCAACTTCTTTATCTGATATAAGAGGCATCTTATAAGGAAAAATGCAGTGTATGGAACATAGTGAAGCAGGTTTGTTGAGCCCTATAGCTTTGGAGAATTTTATATACCACAGCACCATCTAGCAGGAACAGACATAGTAGCAGCCTGAGTAACCATTGTCGGTGGACACTGGGTGGGGTGGGGGCTAAGCTTCTCCATTCTAATATGAAATGTTAAGTTCATAAATAATTTGTGACCCTGGACGGAGCTTAGCTCCTAGCTTTATTGCCTGAGTTTCTATTCACATTTGTTTTCCTCGACATAATGCAGCTCAGGATCCCATGGGCCGCGCCATAGCTGCAGGAAACAAACCAACATGTGCTATTTTCATTATTTCTAGAATTGCAAGGCCCATGAATTAATGCATTAAATAAAACCTTCGTACGTTCCAGGAGGGAACTTTTATGGGAAGGGCCTTCAAATAGCTTAAAAGCCGTAATGAAAGATGGCAATGTTCAGGAAGGTTGTGCAAAATGAAGTACGGGGACTTATTTCATGAAGGAAAGGGAAAATGAGATTCCATATTCTGGTAGTATAGTTATTGATCCCTTTAAATCACACACACACACACACACACACACACACACATACACAGACACACTACCTAAGGTCA
Organism: Podarcis muralis; assembly: GCF_964188315.1. NCBI lineage: Eukaryota > Metazoa > Chordata > Lepidosauria > Squamata > Lacertidae > Podarcis > Podarcis muralis. The sequence continues at coordinate 101,636,347 of NC_135657.1, forward strand.
CATGCCAACCAAAGTTAAAATGATGGCAAATCATCAGAACTATTAAGCCTGATAATAGAATCGAATGAATATTTTGCCCAATGTGGGTCTTGAATACATGAGACCGAGATTAAAAATCTGAAGGTTTACCTTCTCTGACATGTGCCTACTCTGACTTTGAAAACTTCGGGGGCTCCCTTGGCAAGTGAAGTATGGTAAGGATGGAGGAGATATTTGATTCAGGTAACATTTGACCAAATTCACACTTTCTGAACCAAAGTACAGTTATACCTCATGTTACGTTTGCTTCATTTTACGTTCTTTCAGGTCACGTCCCACAGCGACCTGGAAGTACCGGAAAGGGTTACTTCTGGGTTTTGCCGCTCACGCATGCGGGGAAGTGCAAAATGACATCACGCACATGCGCAGAAGCGCAAAGTCGCAACCCGCGCGTGCGCAGGTGCGCCACTGTGGGTTGCACTCTTTTCATGTTGCGAACGGGCCTCCGGAACGGATCCCGTTCGCAACCAGATGTACCACTGTACACAAAATCCACAACCGCCCTTCCAAATTTTCAGTTTTCTGAATTGCGCAATGCAATTCTCCAGGCAAGCAAGAGGCATAAAAATGTAAATATTCGGGTAAAGTGTGCATATACATGCATGTATTAATGGAATAGCATACAAGGATGCATTGTGTTAGGGGAAATTGCTTGGAAAGGTGAGTGCATGTGTCAGAACTGCATAAAAGTAGGAGAGATTCACACTAAAATGCAGGTGGATATTCATGAGGATTTTCTTTTTCTTAAAAAAGAAAAAAAAGATTGCAAATTGCTGCAGAAATATGGAAAACCAAATTTAGGACTGGAAGAAAAAGAGAAATTGTGAAGCCTAAAAAAGTTGACTGACTTACCTGTCACTGATGGTGAATGGCTTCTAAGGAGAGCAACTCCAGCTGCGAATTATCCTCCTCAGAGAGGCTCGCCTGGTGTCTGTTTCTTACGTCTATTTTTGTTTTTCCAGGCTTTTAAAGATCAAAGTTTTTAATATTTGAAAACTTTGTATAGCCCTACTCTATTATTGTTTTCTCGTTGATTTTTGTATTTTAATATTTTCGATACCTTAGGCCACACAGAGAATGCTGTTAGTAGGTCAGCATATAAATGTGGTAAATAATCTTCCCCCTTTCTCATAATTAAGTTGAGACAATTCAGGTACAAAGGTCTTCCTGTTATGGAGCAGATATGGTCAGGCATATATGTAGGTATATCAAAATACCTACAAATAGGTATATTTATATTTGTGATACATCTTCCATTGCAAAATTCAAAATGCTAAATCTCTCAATCCTCCAGAGCAAATTGGGGGGGGGGGGGATGACCAGGAGAGGAAGACCTCCTAGGACTTGGAAGAAAATCTGAGTTTCCACAGGAATGAAAGGTTTAAAAAAGGCAAGAAAGGGATTAGCTGGTGCCTCGAAAAACAGATCAGCCCATTGAGAGAACCTAAGGGGTATATTTACATCTGTTTCCTTACTCAGCTCCCGTTATAACCTTGTTTCTTTCTAATTAACTCCTTTTCAAATAATCTCTCTCACACACACCTCAGAACTAGGAAGTTTCTCTCATTCTTTGACCCTTGCTGTGATTATTCCTAGCTGACATTAACAGATATTGACTGAGCAGTTCTCAATTCAGTCAGTCACTTGTTGACATATCATCTCACCTAGCCAATGTGGGCATTTCATATTTATATGCAAACCAGAACTGTAATCTTCTTTAGTTTGCTCTTATTTCTCTGCAGGAAAAGATGGATTCAGTTATAAATCATTGAATAAACCACTCAGCCACTAATTTATCATGCTGGCCTTATTACTGCTTAAAAAAAAAAAATATCATCAAATAAAATATTAAGAATACAAGGCGCCAGCTCTTCCCCTCCCCCTTTCCCCCCTAACTCTTTCCCCTCTCCCTTTAAATATTAGCGGCTACAAGCAGTCTCGTGCACAACCATCCATCAGCCTGTGGTAACCTTGTGACACAGAGCTACTCTATTAAATTTTAGATTTGCAGTCATAATACACAGCTACAGGGTGTTAGCACATTACAGGGAAAGATTGAGCAGACCAACCATTCTTCAAGCATTTCATATAAGACATGTTCATTGTTTTCCTGACTAATAAAAAAAGTGATGACCCGGTGGGTTTGCTAGTCCAATCCTTTTGTAGGTGGAGCCAAAAATAGAGGCAATGCTTTGGTAGTTGAGTGAAAGAGGCAGGCATCCTTTAAACACACTGGCAAGTCATTCCTGCAAATAAAGTAACCAAGTAAAGGTAAAGGTAAAGGTACCCCTGCCCGTACGGGCCAGTCTTGACAGACTCTAGGGTTGTGCGCCCATTATCACTCTAGAGGCCGGGGGCCAGCGCTGTCCAAAGACACTTCTGGGTCATGTGGCCAGCGTGACATCGCTGCTCTGGCGAGCCAGAGCCGCACACGGAAACGCTGTTTACCTTCCCGCTAGTAAGCGGTCCCTATTTATCTACTTGCACCCGGAGGTGCTTTCGAACTGCTAGGTTGGCAGGCGCTGGGACCGAGCAGCGGGAGCGCACCCCGCCGCGGGGATTCGAACCACCGACCTTTCGATCAGCAAGCCCTAGGCGCTGAGGCTTTTACCCACAGCGCCACCCGCGTCCCAAAGTAACCAAACACCATACTTAATACCACTTTAAACTGTCACTGCGTCCCACAAGGAATACAGTGGTGCCTCGCAAGACAAAATTAATCCGTTCCACGAGTCTCTTCGTCTTGCGGTTTTCTCGTCTTGCGAAGCACAGCTATTAGCGGCTTAGCGGCTTAGCGGCTTAGCGGCTATTAACGGCTTAGCGGCTTTAAGAAAAAGGAAACAAACTCGCAAGAACTCACAAGACGTTTCGTCTTGCGAAGCAAGCCCATAGAGAAATTCATCTTGCGGAACGACTCAAAAAACGGAAAACCCTTTCGTCTAGCAAGTTTTTCGTCTTGTGAGGCATTCGTCTTGCGGGGCACCACTGTACTGGGATCTGTAGTTTGTTAAGGGGGCTGAGAGTTAGTAAAGGTAAAGGGACCCCTGACCATTAGGTCTAGTCGTGACCAACTCTGGGGTTGCGGCGCTCATCTCGCTTTATTCGCTGAGGGAGCCGGCATACAGCTTCCGGGTCATGTGGCCAGCATGACAAAGCCGCTTCTGGCGAACCAGAGCAGCACACGGAAATGCCATTTACCTTCCCGCCGGAGCGGTACCTATTTATCTACTTGCACCTTGAGGTGCTTTCGAACTGCTAGGTTGGCAGGAGCAGGGACCAAGCAACGGGAGCTCACCCCGCCACGGGGATTTGAACCGCCGACCTTCTGATCAGCAAGTCCTAGGCTCTGTGGTTTAACCCACAGCGCCACCTGCGCCCCATAAAGTTCCCTGGGAAGAGGCATTGTTTGTTTTTTATAAAAAACTTCTGGGAACTGTAGCTCTATCCGTAACATTAACAACGATGTGGTTATGATTCTGTAGTCATGAGCAGACACTTGAAGTGAGTTCACTTCTGATATGAAGGTCAGTCAAGTGTGGTTTAAGAGCCATTTTTTATTAGGCCAGGCCAAAATCCCACTTTCTCCCTCATTATTTCATTGTTTCCAAAGTAAACCCCAAGAAAACAAGTAAAAACACAGTATCTGGTCTCTCACAATTTACATGTAAAAACCCCCCGCCTATGCCGGATAAGGGGAAATAAGATGTTACAGAAGGTAAAATAATCAAGCAATCTCCATTGCTACATTTCCAGTGAGCCATTCATCTGCAACCAAAGTGGGCAAGGAATTTTGGCTGCTTTCAGAGTGACTGTGAATTTCCTTATAGTTTTGGGTAGGCTACCTACATTTCAGGTGGTTAAGGGGATTCCCCCGACCTCTTTTGCTTTTGTATTATTTTTTTTTAAAGTGCATTCTGGTCCCAGAAGTAAAAGCAGCTGAGAGGCTGTAGAGGAAAGTGTAAAAGCAAAGGAAAAATAAAACAAACCTTTGACTATCTTGTTGAGTAAAATATAAGCAAGATAAACTAAGCTAATAATAATAATAATAATAATAATAATAATAATAATAATAATAATAATAAGTACACCACCACCCCAAAAAAGTTCAGAGAAATCTTCCAGCAATTCTCTGGGGCTTTTTTCTCTCACGCCTGCAAAGGGCTAAAATAAAGCTTACTGGAAATTTTGGCTCACATCTAAAGGTAAAAGGTAAAGGACCCTTGGACTGTTAAGTCCAGTCAAAGGTGACTATGGGGTGTAGCGCTCATCTCGCTTTACAGGCCGAGGGAGCCAGCGTTTGTCCACAGACAGCTTTTCCGAGTCAAGTGGCCAGTATGACTAAACTTCTTGTGGCACAACTGAACACCGTGACAAGTGCCAGAGTGCATGGAAATGCCGTTTACCTTCCCGACGCAGTGGTACCTATTTATCTACTTGCACTGGCGTGCTTTCAAACTGTTAGGTGGGCAGAAGCTGGGACAGAGCAACAGGAGACCACCACCGTTACGTGGATTCGAACTGCTGACCTTCTGATCGGCAAGCCCAAGAGGCTCAGTGGTTTAGACCACAGCGCCACCCACATCTGACCTCTATTACTATACAGCATAAAGATGCATGGTTGTCCTCAGACTACAGACATGATGGAAGGCCTGCACTAGAACATCCAAATCTGGGATTTTTCACCCCATATATAACCAAGCTAAACTGTAAAACAGCAAGTGGCCTCTCACATTGGTCATTAAAAAAAATAAATGCAGCACCAAACAATCCGTAAAGGGGGAAAGTCCATGAATTAGTCACCAAAAGAGATGTGGAAGAGTTGAAGCTGATGGGAGTTTGAGTAAAACAACATCTGGAGGACACAATTCTCCATACTCGAGGTAGATTTGTTTAAAGGGCCTTCACTCTCAATTCCTTTTCATACGTATAGAATCGGGACCCTAATAATCTTTTTGCATCAGCTTCTTTTCTGTCTGAAGTAGCATTAGAAACCACTATGGAACTATATGCTATACCTCAAAGTAATATTCTTGAGGCAAATACAAATGAAAGTCAACGAGACATGGTATCGGTGTGACAAACAAGCCCACAGAGAAGTGCCATTTTCTTATAAAATGATGCAGTCCTGCTTGGTTTCACTTGCAGTTTAAAGTAAAATAAAGCCATTTCCTGGTTGATTTCAGTTACAATTGGAGATGGTTTTTCAATCTGACCAGCAGCAAAGCTTTTTTAAAAAAAAAGTTAAGAGGAGGGCAAAAGAGATAGCTAAGGTATTAGACAGAAACTGCAATCCAGCAGGTGAAAAAGAAAACAGCCCAAAAGCCCAGGGAACTAGGCCATACAATAATGAGAAAATGAAAAACAACAGCTGAATTTTAAGATGAGCCAAATTTTAAAAATGGATATACTTTAATAGTTTTAGCAAAAATATTTTGGTGCGATGAAATAGTTGGTGACACCTGAACACAGCAGTTTTCTCACACAAAGGGACCATGTTTTGTTTAATAAATTGTCAAAACAAAAATGATAAACCCCAAACTGGGACATTTATTTTCCCCAATAGCAAGTTATTCATCACCACAAATTTGTTAACTGCTGTTTCCTGTAATGAATGTGCCACCTTATCTTAATTATCAACAGCAAGACTTGCTCATTTATCTCATGAACCATTACATCCTGCTCACTACAACATTGCTGCAAATTCATTTGAGTTGTTGACGTGGTGGCTACTGATGCCTTAAATTTGGATTATCCAAACGGTTCTTCCTCAGCAGGAAGATTCTAGAGCACATGCCGATTTAGTCTGCATGCAGCTGGCATCTGGATGTAGTCCTAATTATCTAAGGGCCTAACAACACATCACAAGAAATGTGCTGGTTGCCATTCCTGCTTGCACAAATAGGTGCAAATTCCATATACACAGAGAACTATGCAATTATAACTGAAATATCGTGAATAAGAAATCTTAGCATCCAAGTTACTAGGAAGGGATGGGATTGTGTGGGTTTTGGTAATGGCTGTGAGGTGGTCTCATAAATAATCAAGATTTGTTTATCTATATTCTTATTTTTCTTAGGAGGAATAGTTTAAAATTAAATTATCTCAAAATAATAAATGTTCATTATTGAGGGTCAATATGGTATAGCATTTAGAGCAGGGAAGAGGCCCTCCAACTGCCTTTGGACTGCAACTCACATTTTCCTTAACCGTTGGCCATCCTGGCAGGGGTTGATGGGACCTGGAGACCAACAACATCTCATGATACAGGTAAGTAGCCGTGTTGGTCTGTCGTAGTCGAAACTAAATAAAAAAATTCCTTCCAGTAGCACCTAAGAGACCAACTAAGTTTGGTATTGGTATGAGCTTTCGTGTATCTGAAGAAGTGTGCATGCGGGTGGCACTGTGGGTTAAACCACAGAGCCTAGGACTTGCTGATCAGAAGGTCGGCGGTTCGAATCCCCACGACAGGGATAAATAGTAGATAAATAGGTACCGCTCTGACAGGAAGGTAAATGGTGTTTCTGTGCGCTGCTCTGGTTCACCAGAAGCAGCTTAGTCATACTGGCCACATGACCCAGAAGCTGTACGCCGGCTCTCTCGGCCAATAAAGCGAGATGAGCGCTGCAACCCCAGAGTCGGCCACAACTGGACCTAATGGTCAGGGGTCCCTTTACCTTTAAGGTGCTACTGGAAGGTTTTTTTTTTAATTTTGTTTCAACATCTCAAGAGTCACACTGAACCCAGCTGAGGAGGCCTGGATTCAAATCTCAACTCAGCCATGAAGTTAATTGTGCCAGCCATCCTCTCTCAGCCTAACTTCACACAGCTGTGAAGAGAAAATGGCAGGTGGGGATGTATGCTTCCATGAGCTTATACATGAAAAGTCAAAATATAAATGAAATATACTATTGTTCTAACAACTACACTACCTTGCTTAAAAGGACTTCAGTGCAAGCTGTTGCTTGACCATTGGCAACAGAAATGAGGCCTCCATTGTGGGTTGAGTGAGATCCCCAGCTGCACAGCTCTCCTCATTCACCTCAGAGGACAACACAAAAGGGTCTTCAAACCAAGTCTTATGAGGGACTGTTTGAGGGAGTTGGGTATGTTTAGCCTGGGAAAGAGGAGACTGAGAGGAGAGATGATAGCCATCTTGAAATATCCAAATGACTGTTGTATGGAAAATGGAGCAAGCTTCTTTTCTCCTGCTCTGGAGGGTAGGACCCAAACCAATGGATTTAACTTACAAGAAAGGAGATTCTGACTAAACATCAGGAAGAACTTTCTGACAGTAAGTGCTGTTCAACAGTGGAATGGACTCCCTTGGGAAGTGGTGGACTCGCCTTCCTTGGAGGCTTTTAAGCAGAGGTTGGGTGGCCTTCTGTCATGGATGCTTTAGTTGTGATTCCTGCATTACAGGGTTTGGACTAGATTAGCCTTCGTGATCCTTTCCAACTCTTCAATTCTATGATACCAAAGAAGGCAAAGCTTGACAGAAGAAAATGCCAGTTGAGTAGCCACGTCAACAAAGGGACATTTATTGGATATTCTTTTCATTGTGATCATTTCTTTTGCAAGCAGCTTTGAGATCCTCTCAGATTTATAAAGCGGGATACAAACATTCAAAACAAACAAACAAAATAAATGTTGATGCAATAATAATCACTATGGAATAACATCAAACCATTTTTCAGGAGGTTTTTAACGCTTGATGTTTTTATTATGTTTTTAGATATGCTGTTAAGCCGCCCAAAATGGCTGGGGAAACCCAGGCAGATGGGCAGGGTATAAATAATAAAATTATTATTTGCATTGTTAACTGAACATAGTGAGAACTTTCAAAGGTCAAAGTGCAAAATCTCAAAAGAAGTTTTGAGCTATTTTTTTAGGAAATTCACCAAAACCGACACTACGGACGAGGGCCGAATCCAGACACATGGCAACCCTATGCCTGCCTGCATTGCAGGCCTAACATCAAGGTTCATAAAGCTAGCTTAGTGCATCACTCAATGCAGGGGTGTTCTAACAAATGTACTTCTTTATACAACAAATCTTAGAATTTCTCCAACAATTTTTAAAAATCAATTTAAACTTGCATCTGCTCATGCTTCTGTGAGGTTATTAAAACCAGAATTATGTGTCCTTCCTTAATGAGCTTTTTCAGCTGAAGCATCTCCAAGTGATTATATATGGCATGTTTCAAACGTTTTTCTTAGCGGAGAAAATAATGGTGATAAAAAATGGAAGTGATTCAGGAAAACTTCAACATTTCTCCATCCTCTTGCATAATCATTCTCCGTTTAGAGCTTTCTGCTTAAAAGGGGGGGGTGTGCAAAGGGGGACGTGAAATTATGAATAGTGTTGAGAGAGTGTTAGAAAAGTTTCTGCTTCTCATATAAAACTAGAATTCATGGCCTCTAAGTAAAAAATCATGCACAGTACATTCAGAATGAACAAGAGGACATTCTTCTTCATTCAGCAACACATAAGCAAGTTGTGGATTTTACTGCTGCCGCCTGAAGTGATGGCCACCAACTCTGAGCCATACCAAAGAGAGAACTATCCCAGGGTGAGCTGTCACTGCAGCTGTTTTGTGTGTGTGTGTTGAATATATGCTATATGGTAATTTATGGGCCTAATAGGTATCTAACAACATTTGCACATAACAAAATACAGTGGTACCTCGGGTTACATACGCTTCAGGTTACAGACTCCGCTAACCGAAAATAGTACCTCAGGTTAAGAACTTTGCTTCAGGATGAGTGCAGAAATCGTGCTCCTGCGGCGTGGCAGCAGCAGGAGGCCCCATTAGCTAAAGTGGTGCTTCAGGTTAAGAACAGTTTCAGGTTAAGAACGGACCTCCAAAACGAATTAAGTACTTAACCTGAGGTACCACTGTATGTATTTTATCAACATAATTGTTGAACTGAAATACAATTAAGAAGAAGTATATTAATAGTGGTACCTCAGGTTACAGATGCTTCAGGTTACAGACTCCACTAACCCAGAAATAGTACCTCGGGTTAAGAACTTTGCTTCAGGATGAGAACAGAAATCGTGCGGTGGCAGCGAGAGGCCCCATTAGCTAAAGTGGTACTTCAGGTTAAGAACAGTTAACGATTTCTGTTCTCATCTTGAAGCAAAGTTCTTAACCTGAGGTACTATTTCTAGGTTAGCAGAGTCTGTAACCTGAAGCATCTGTGACCTGAGGTACCATTGTATATCCTTACACCTGAAACACTGGAAAGCTACCAGTCAATGTGGACAATATTGTTGTTTCCATAACACCTCTTAAAATCACGATCTAGTTTTGGCACGGAAGCTGATTTGATCACCCTGTACATCTTCTGTCAGAAGACAGGGGGAATGTGCCTCTGTTAATTCGCCTTGATCTCTCAGTGACTTTCGATGCCACCAACCATGGTATTCTTCTGGAGCGACCGTCTGAGTTAAGGGTGGTTGGCAGCACTTTGCAGTGGTTTTGATCCTTTTTGGATGACTGTCCCCCATGGGTGGTGCTGGGGGAGGATTATTTGGCCCTGTGGAGCCTTCAGTATGGGATGCCACAGGAATTTATTTTATCCCCGATGCTCTTTAACATCTAACATGAAACCACTGAACCAGGGTTTTTGAGTGAATTTAAGTTGATGCAAGAGGCACTTGGAAACTTTTAAATTCACTTTGCGGATGCCAATTACCTTTTATACAGTACCAGAGGTTGCACAGTCATTAAAAGCAAAATTATGGATCAGCAATTGTATTAGGTTATCAGCTAGCAATCAAAATAAAATATGTTATCTGTTTAAAGGCAGGCTAGCCATTAATCAAGAACCTTGTAACCAAACTAAAGGATGAAAGTCCTAATAATTCATAGGAGGCATTAACGAGGACTATGACTTACTTTTAGAGGATATTAATGTATGATGTTGGGGGGAGAAACTAATAGCCCTGGGACAACGTCCAGTTCAATCCTTTGTCAAAAACCATTTGTTATTGCCTTCTGTGGAGAAAAGTGTTTTTAGGTTCTTTTCCTTCACTGAACCTGAAGGATTATCCATGTATAATTATACATCCTGCTAAGAGAGAGACTTCATCCTTTAAGTATTTGCCAAAATTGTAAATTGCTTTTATTTATAGATGAGACAAAAGTTATTTAAAACACATTGCGTACTTCTACCGCTGCTCTTTATCATCAAGAATTACATCCACTTAAATTAGCATTCTTAATTACGCCCTTGAAATGGAAGAAGGCCACAAATCATTTTGATGTTGCAGGGGAGGGGAAGAGAGAGAGAGAGTGGCAGAAGGTGCCTAGGGTCATGTGAAATACATTTCAGCTCCAGAAAAACAAGTCCTAATTTACAGAAGGGTCCTCTATGCTGTTGAACTAGCATGACCTAGTTGAGTGGCGGGAATCATTTATTTCCTCTGTAACCTTGCAGAGGTAACACCTTTACAAACATGCAATTGAAAACTAACACCAGAAAACACCAACACACATTTTTAAATCCAAGAACTAAGGTTTCTTAATGATGACAAAGGGATAATGAGCTAACATTGGGAAGGGGTGTAGGTCAGAGTTAGAGAATCTGCCTTGCATGCAGAAGGTCCCAGGTTCAATCTAGGAAGGGCTGGGAGGGACTGTTAAGAAAAGTGGGAAAGGGTTAATTCTTCCCCCTACAGCTGAAGACATCTTGTGACTCTCTTGTCTGAGTTGCTGGGCAAATTAGTATGTAGCACTGGGTAGATAAAGGCTCATGTTACAGCTTTCATTATTGAGGAGCACAGGAGAATCTGTTGGAGGTGTGGAGACTGTTGAGATGCTCCTACAAACACATGAAAGATTTGGTGAAAAGCTCCTCTGAGAGAAGTTGGACAACTTGCAAGACTTTGGGACTTGGAGAATTCTTGCAGTTGCCAGACTTTGTTAGCAACTGGAATTTGCACTTGCTGTGTGGACGTTATCTTGGCAGGGACTTTGTAAACTGGAACCCTCTCTGGGCTCAGCGAGTGCAGTGTCCTTGTAGCAACTGTATATAGTGTGTACAGTGTGTGTGTTTGCCAAGTAAAAGCCACCTCTGCTACACAGTTGTTTCTTGTGAAGCCCCTATCCGCTTGACTGAACTTCCGTGATGCATACACAACACCCAAAAGGGATTGTCTGTGTGTAACTTGGGAAAGCTGCCGGCAGTCACTGTTGACAAAACTGAACTGGAGGAACCAATTGCCTGACTTGGTAGAATACAGCTTCCTGTGTCTTGATGACACAGACTGTGGTACCGTGGTACCTCGGGTTAAGAACTTAATTCGTTCTGGAGGTCTGTTCTTAACCTGAAACTGTTCTTAACCTGAGGTACCACTTTAGCTAATGGGGCCTCCCACTGCTGCTGCGCCACCACAGCACGATTTCTGTTCTCATCCTGAAGCAAAGTTCTTAACCCAAGGTACTATTTCTGGGTTAGCAGAGTCTGTAACCTGAAGTGTCTGTAACCTGAAGCGTCTGTAACCCGAGGTACCACTGTACTAGGCTCAGTGCCAAGAAGACCTACACCTTCTTAGAAGTCACAGCAGCCCTAGTTGTGTCCTGTACTTTTGCCTTAGACTGACAGATCTCAGGTCTGGTCTGTATTACACTTGCCACAGAATGAGACAATACAATATTGAGATGGACTGTGACACATCTAATTGCAGGGGGATTTTATAATGCTTCCCCATCTGCCATGATTCAAGTTAAAAAACAAAAAACAAAGCTAACACATGTAGACAAGTCCTATTCAAGCTCACCCCCTGATGTGCCAGCTTTCTGACTGGAGAGTATTTTTAACATGAAGAAGCATTCAACAAATATGATTTCCTCCTGTCAGCAGTCTGAAATGATACAGCCTATTCAACCACCTCAGGACTCTTCCACCTTATTCTGCAACTTGCTTAGACCAGCTCTTAGCTACACCAGATATAGTGGTACCTAGGGTTACATACGCTTCAGATTACATACGCTTCAGGTTACAGACTCCGCTAACCCAGAAATAGTGCTTCAGGTTAAGAACTTTGCTTCAGGATGAGAACAGAAATTGTGCTCCGGGGGCACGGCAGCAGCAGGAGGTCCCATTAGCTAAAGTGGTGCTTCAGGTTAAGAACAGTTTCAGGTTAAGAACGGACCTCCAGAACGAATTAAGTACTTAACCTGAGGTACCACTGTACTTGCCAGGGGGGGGGGGGAATATAAACCACACAATTGCAATGCATTTTAGAGCTAAAACATTTTCTAAAAGGTGTTTATATCCCCCATCTATTGGTGAATCCAGCAAAAATGAGAAAAACCAAGCTCTTCACTCTATTTTTGAGGTGCTTCAAACAAAGAGATTTACAGTTTTGCACTATGTCTACTAAAAAGGTAAGTGCAGAGTATTGTTGCGGGCAGATTAAAAACGCACCAGGGAAATTTTTAAACATATCGTGTTGAAACTTATTGTTTTATTTTTAAAGTCTGTCATTCATCTGCTGTGCTATTTTACAGAACACCCATTTCTATTTACTCCTCTAATAATGTCTTAAGACATTTATCACCATGTGCTAAGCAGAACAAAAAGGCACTTTGCAGACTAAATGGGAAATAGGCCATCTTCGTTGTTACAATTCTTTTTTTTTTAAATGCTCAGAAATGAAATTTTACTGTGAGAGTCTGATGATGTTCATGGCATATGAGCAGACTTTGCTTTTATTAGTTGTAACCATGCTCATCCTCAACCTCCCTAATCAGAATTACAATAACCACTCAGATGAGAAAAGTAATGAAATCATTAAGGTATTCTTCGTTAAGGCTGGATGATTCTGTGCTTATATGTCATAATTGCTTGACTCCGCTCATAAGCTTCCATAAAAAGAAAATTCCTCGTTGGTTTTTTTAACTGACGAAATCTCTCACTACAGTGCAAGGCTTTCCTATGTGTGACCCCACACCCAAATGGCTCCAGATCACTGCAACATTGGGACAACTCAGCAACCCATAAACTGGGCAAATACGGACAGCCAAAAGCAACCTTGTTCTGTGTTCGTAGATTGTATTGATTTGTGATGAACAAAGGAAAAAATAACAAGGTTTTTTTTTGTAATTCAGCAAACCTTCAGGAACATTAGCAAGAAGCAAACAAACACTTTTGTTTCCTTCTCTGCCACAAGCACCCCCATATATAAAAGCTCCTCATAACAAGAATATTGAAGATGGCTGCTGATATTAAGGGTGCTGGCATTGTAAATGCACGTCTTTCAAATAGTTATGTTCAGACCACTGTGCTTATACAGAGGCATCCTTTATCTTTCAGCCTTTGAGCAACATGAAGAGGAAAATTCAACTGCCTCCCTGCTCCCCAGTCTATTCACATTCTTTGACATAGGCTGGACACAAAATCGATAATTATTTACATTTATACAATTGCATTCCTGATTATGTGTTGCTTTTTGCTTTTAAGAGTCTTTTCAAATGCTACAGGGGCCAGTAGTGTGAGGTTCATAGTGTGAGACCTCCTATGGCACCTTGCAAAAGATCTCAGTAAATATCTCCTCAAAAATTCACAATGCACAAAAGCCATTTTGCTCTTCCTACTCCGGGCCTGTTTGCACGGCTCAGTCTCTCCTCCATGGATCACCTTAAAAATGCCCACCTTTCATTGGACGCAAAGATAGGACAACCACCCTCCCATTCATTCTCAACACAGGAGAGATATAAAATACTTCTCTCTTTGAGTAAGCATGTTGACAACTGATGTAGGTCTTTTTCACCCATTAATGGCATAGCTGATTGGGAGAGGGGCCTGGTCATCCTATTTTGAGGCCCTATCTCTTTAGATGTGACAGCCATTTTGTGTTTTGCCATGCCCCCCCCCCCGGCTGCCATTTTGTTACACTACACCAGGCATCCCCAACCCGTGGCCTTCCAGATGTTTTGGCCTACAACTCCCATGATCCCTAGTGAACAGGACCAGTGGTCAGGGATGATGGGAATTGTAGTCCAAAACACCTGGAGGTCCGAAGGTTGGGGATGCTTACACTACACCCTCATGGCAGCCATTTTGTAAAATACCATGCCCCCCACATTTGGTGAAAATTCCACATGTGTCCATTAGCCCAAAAAGGTTGGTGGCCCTAGCTTTATAGAATAATGAACACTTCCACTATCTCCTTAAAGAATATAATCTTAATTGCCTGGCAGTTTTGTGTAATTTGTTTCAATGTACACATTTCTAATATTTTATCCTAAAGTATGCATTAGTATAAACGGCTTAATTCCAACTAGGCTGTTAATCTATTATAAAGTATAAAAGCCAGTTACCCAAGCATTAAAATATGAACACCGATAAATTAAAAATCCAATTAAAACATTAAAATATAAACATCCATCATTAAAATATGCAATAATATTATGCATTTTGGTATCAGAGAATTCACAGAAGTGCAAAATCCAGTGGAAAACTCCATCCTGCTCCAGGAGGTAAAAATTAAGCATGCAGACCAAAGACAATTCTCCCCCATCTGTAAAGGTTGGCAGGAAAAGAGACGTAAGAACCACTATTTCAAAGAATAAAGGATGTACGTAAAAAATTTAAGCAACACCTATTGCATGACCATTCTTCTTAAACCCATATTCTGCCAGTGACAGCGTCCATCTGCTAATGCCCTGCATAGAATAATAAGGTCATGCAGGTGCCTCTGATTCACTTTAGGGACGTACAAAAAATATGCCTGATTTTCTCATTTATGAAAACAGATGTTTCCAGAACCTTTGATATCTGAGGCAGTTTTTAGTTTTCTTGGAGGCCCACTTCATTCTTACATTCAAAGAGACACACATTTTTTTCTCGGCCAGCTCCCCCGAAATGGATAAGCAGGCAGGTATTCTCCTTACAACCGCAGAATAGTATATCAAAATATCCAAAATGCCTTGCTCAAACAGAATATGGCCTATTTAACCCAGCATACTTGGCAAGAATCCCAGCAGCCAGTTGATAGAAGATGGCAACACCAAAAACTCATACCCTCCCACATTTCTCCAATGAAAATAGGGACATCCTAACAAAATGTGGGACATTCCGGGATCAAATCAGAAACTGGGACAGCTTCTGTAAATCCAGGACTGCGACTGGAAAATAGGGACATTTGGAGGGTCTGGAAATTGGCCAGTGGTCAACCAGTGGAACATAATTTATCTTTGCATGTCTCAGTCCTAATTAAAAGGGTTCAGGCATAGGACATGCTCTCTAGGCAATGAGGATGCTTTAATAATCCCCCCAAAAATTGGTTTGGAAATTTAAACATTTATAAAATATTCATATTATAGGTAAAGGTAAAGGTAAAGGTACCCCTGCCCGTACGGGCCAGTCTTGACAGACTCTAGGGTTGTGAGCTCATCTCACTCTATAGGCCGGGAGCCAGCGCTGTCCGCAGAAACTTCCGGGTCACGTGGCCAGCGTGACAAGCTGCATCTGGCGAGCCAGCGCAGCACACGGAACGCCATTTACCTTCCCGCTGGTAAGCGGTCCCTATTTATCTACTTGCACCCAAAGGTGCTTTCGAACTGCTAGGTTGGCAGGCGCTGGGACCGAACGACGGGAGCGCACCCCGCCGCGGGGATTCGAACCGTCGACCTTTCGATCGGCAAGTCCTAGGCTCTGAGGCTTTAACCCACAGCGCCACCCGCGTCCCTATTCATATTATACATATATATATATAGTTTCAGAAAGTGAGGATTAGGTAGGTTTGCCTTTAAATGTGAACTGAATCGAATTTCCTTATCCCTAGCCTCGAACGATGGCCATCAGCTACAACGCAACAAGGTTAATAGCCTAATGGCAGTGTGTGTGTACACTATAATGAGCTACAAGTTAGAGCTTATTAGTTTCACATCTCAAAGAGACAAGAAATTGGTTTGACTTTGGGAAGTGTAATTTGTAGTCGCTAGAGCTTTAGTTCTGCTATTAAAAGTTCTAGGGTTTTTTTTAAACAGTCTAACAAAGTGAAATCAATATTTCACAAAGCTGTGCCCTTCAAAGGTTAAAATCAAGGATACATTTTCAATATGTCATGGCTATAAAGACTGTTTTGGTAGTCCTCGTTGTGCCCATTGAATGGACTGAGAGGACATGATGTTGTGTTGAAGATAAGAACTTTCTGACTTCATGGAGAAGCTCCATGTAAGCCTTATTGAGGTGTGTGTGTGTGTGTGTGTGTGTGTGTGTGTGTAGATGAAATAATAGAAGTTTAAGAAGTATAGAAAAGTTTGGTTTGTTATCATTCACTTGTAACGTGCCGATTAACAACAGTGCCCTAAATCGCAATTCCAATCCCAATATTCTCCACGCCAGGACAAAGAGAGTATCGTATTGGAAAGACCTCATTCATGCAAAGGAAAAGTTCATCTAAAGTGCAATAATAAATAATATATGGCAAGCACATTTCTGAAAGGTTACTCTGTCACCAAGTTAATTTTGGCATAAGATGACTCAAACCATCTGCAGTTTGAGGGGAAAGAATTGAACATTCTGACAAGCTCCAAACCTCATGCTTTGATTTTAGATTCCGCCCCGCTCCCCACGTCCTGTTTAATTGTACTTTGTTCTAAGAACATGCCTTACCATCTACTTGCCATTATTGCCTAGCAAGGACGACCCCCTGCTGTCTCAGACACTCTTCACTTCTTGAACGAGGGTTGAAAAGGTTATGCCAGTGCTGTGATCAGACAAGCTTACTGTTTCTTACTTGGTACATGTTAAATCCTTAGATGTCACCTTGCTGAGAACAGATCCATAATGATTTGACAAGATGCTGCAGCACTACGTTTCCCAAACTTGGGTCTCCAGCTGTTTTTGGACTACAACTCCCATCATCCCTAGCTAGCAAGACCAGCGGTCAGGGGTGATAGGAACTGTAGTCCAAAAACTGGAAACCCAAGTTTGGGAAAGATTAGTGTAGCATCACTCCCACCATTCCGTGCAACTGATAAACAAGTGCTTCAGAGATAGGGAAATCATAGGTCTTCAAATGTTGTTGGACTCCAGTTCCCATCAGCCCCTGTCAGCATGGCCAATGGGCAGGGATGATGGGAACTGAAGTTCTGCAATGTCTGGTGGGCCCACAGATTCTCAATCCCTGCTGTGCTCCATATTAGCATTTTTTTGTTTTGAATCCAAGGAGAATGACATTTGCCATCTCAGGTCACAGAAAAGTATTTTCACCTCTCACAGCGACATTTTAAACATTTCAGCTCATGATGAGTATTTTGAATTGAACTGTTGAATCAAAAGGTGCTTTAAAATAAATAATGAGCCCCCCAGTTTACAATTCCTCAACACCAACAGTGTGTACTTACAATTTGGAATAACAGTTCATACATGTGATTAGATGGAAAGTTTACACCATCATAAGTCTTCTAGTTATTAAGGTGCTGTAAGACTCTTCATCATGTCTGCTGCAACAGACCAACACACACACCCTTTGGAAACTATTCAAAATAAATGTTTGCAATACTTGAAAAAAGAGCCCTGAAGAAGTTGCATTGAAACCTTTGAACGCTTATCATAGGTGTGGGAAACCTTTGGCCGTCTAAATGTGGCTGAACTACAAACCCCAGCAAGGACTGCCAATGGTGATAGAAGTTTAGTTTAGTTTAGTTTAGTTTAGTACAGTGGTACCTCGGGTCACAGACGCTTCAGGTTACATACGCTTCAGGTTACAGACTCTGCTAACCCAGAAATAGTACCTCGGGTTAAGAACTTTGCTTTTTGTATTTTGCTTTTTTATTTATCAATTTTTTCAAAAATAACAATAAAGGAAAAACATTCCATCCAAAATTTACATCCAGTTCTAGTCTTTATACTTTTAGACTTCCCTCAGCCTGTCTGGAATTTTTCCATATTATCACAATAATTCACATTTCTTCCATCTATATTGTGTGGGTTTTTTACCATATTATTCTTAACAAATATTATAAAACAATATTTCTCTCCATTATTATCACAGAGCTTCTTGAAAACCTACAAACGTTAATTGTCCTTCACATATATTTTTAATATACTCTGTAAATTTATTCCAGTCCTCGGTAAATCTCTGGTCTCGTCGGTTCCGAATTCTCCCTGTTAATTTATCTAATTCTGCGTATTCCATCAGCTTCATTCTCCATTCTTCTTTCGTCGGGATTTCTTCCTGTTTCCATTTTTCTGCCACCAAAATTCTTGCCGCTGTTACTGCATATAAAAACAACTTCTCATCCTTCTTTTTTATATCATTTCTTAATATTCCTAACAGAAAAGCTTCTGGCTGCTTAACAAAAGTATATTTCAACATTTTTTTCAACTCATTATAAATCATTTCCCAGAAACCTTTCATTTTTTTACATTCCCACCACATGTGATAAAATGTTCCTTCTTTCTCCTGACATTTCCAACATTTATTACTAACAAGATGAAAACAGAAATTGTGCTCCAGTGATGCGGCAGCGGCGGGAGGCCCATTAGCTAAAGTGGTGCTTCAGGTTAAGAACAGTTTCAGGTTAAGAACAGACCTCCGGAACGAATTAAGTACTTAACCCAGGGTATCACTGTATTTGGTTTAGTTTTTAGTTTAGTTTAGTTTAGTTTTTTTTTTTTAGTTTAACATCTTGAGAACCAAAGGTTCCACACTTCTGCTTTTTTCTGTATTCTGAATGCTGCAGTCTAGATGTGCCTCAACCAGTCCCTGGCTGAACACAATAAAATACTGGACTGAAATTTGAAATTTATTCCTTTGACACTACAGGAAAAGAAATTATCCACTTGAAGATACTTTGGGGACATATCACAGATTCCAGAGCAATCGCAGGAAAATTAATATGCAAACACCTCCTTTGTGTATTTCAATATTGTATAAAGAGTCCAAGGCAGGAGAAACCTCTCTGAAATATAATGTATGTACTAATCTATTAACCGGCATGAAAGCTATTAATGAGCAAAGCCTTTAATATTTGGTAATGTTAACAGATTCATTTTTAGTAAACACATTATATAGCCCGGTTTGCATTCCATCATTTACTAAGTAGCAAATAATTATTCGAAGATAATGAGAATTAGCTTTGAAATGGCTGGGAGAAATCAACACACACAATTAGTGTCACACTTTACTAAATAACTGGTACCTCATCCGCATCACTGCTTTGAGGATAGTGAGCAAAGAAGCAGAAGAATTATTAAGTTTTGTTATACAGCTTGCCAAACACAGGGCAGCATCCAGCCAAATGCATGCATCCGCAAGCCCCATTGATTTCAATGAGAAGAGTTGGGCAAATCACATGCTCAACTCTCTTCAATTACAATCAACAGGATTTTAAGCACTACTAACTTCAGCTAATTCATGCCCATGCTGTTGTACAACATTTTAGACCAGATAATTAACAATGACAGCAACGCATGTTCAGTCCTTATTAGAAAGATGTGCTATTCTAGTAAACTGTGCATCGAGATTCAGAATAGTTTTTGGTGTCAGTGAGAGCCGGGATTCAATTCTTCCCGGAATGTTTCTGTCCTCATTTCTTCTAATAGTGGAGTTTGGTGGTTGAGTGCTAACAGGATCAGAGGCAAAGTGAGGTCACTGAGAAATTAGAGGAAGGTATCAGCTTCCTTGGGTAAATCTTGAGGTGTTATAGCACTGGGCGCTTAGTCTTGATGTCATCTTTTAGCATCTTCTGCAAGACTGTACTGTTCACATCTTAAAGATGCAATTCTTTAGAAAAATGGGCCTGCTAAACTCTTTTTAAGCTAATGGCTCCGGCCAAGTCTGTTAAGTAACTGTGTGCATGCTTGAGCAGTACGGGTGACTGGGAGGTCTTCCTTCCTTCCTTCCTTCCTTCCTTCCTTCCTTCCTTCCTTCCTTCCTTCCTTTAAAATTTTGTAGCTTTCATGTGTTTTCATTTTATGTACAGTGGTACCTTGGTTCTCAAACGGCTATGTTGTCAAACAACAATTTGCCTGGAGATGCCTTCAAAAGGAGGGCTGACGTGGGCAGGCCTTCTACTCTTCCCTGGAGATGACTAGCAGTAAATGTAAAAGTAGAATAGGTCTGGGGCTAGTCTTATCTAACACTGAGCTGGTAAGAGACATAGAGGCTCGACTTGTTCTCTGTGCTAAAGAGAAGTATGGAAGTTTCAGCTAGATTGGTGATGGGACTGGATTACAAACACACACACACACCCGACACACACACAAACACATGGCACTGGTGTTAAAAGACTTGCACTGGCTTCTGGACAGAGTTCAAGGTTCTTGTAGTCACATACAAAACCCTGGATAGCTTAGGCCCATGATACTTTAAGGACTGCCTTATCCTATACACAGAAAGTCTGTCATGCAATTATAAAGGGAACCACTATTAGTGGTTTTGTATTGACCAGAAGCACGACTGTCAGTGTCGGGGCCCAACTTTATTGAACTTTGTCTCACAAGAAGTTAGACAGGCACCATCCCTACTGAATTTCAGACACCTGGTAAACACTTTTATTCAGTGCTATTTTTCTAGAAAAAGAGGTGTCACAACTCACCATGAACACCTCCCTTCTTCTTTTAGAATTGCAATGGCACCCATCTGAAAGGTGCCCGAACTGAGTTCAGATGAGTTCTGGCTGAAAAAAAGCCCAGCTTTTATTCCAGCTGTTATATCCTTCCTTCAACACTTGGATTACCATGTGTTTCCCCCCCCCCCCCAGAACAAAGATAATTTTCAAAATAATCCAAGGCAAGCCTGGGTAAGTTCACCAATCGCCAGCAGCCACTCTCTAAAAATGTCACTGGGAGCACCAGAGGCCTTTGGGCTTTCTCACACACCATCCTAAATAGCTTTTGATCAGATGCAAATCCAGTCTTCAGCAGGCTGCACCAAAGCTGCATGCCAGACAGGGAATTAAAGATTCATCTCATATCCACCTCTGGGCCCGTTTGGCATCATACAGCGTGAGAGATTTCCAGGTACACAAAAGGCGCATGCCTGTATATCACAATTGATGGCTAGCACTTGTGTGAAAGGGGGAAATCGTCCAACATTCCTAGTGACTAACATCCCTGCCTGAAATTATATATAATTTTGCAACAATTCTAAAACGGATAGCAGTGGAGCCAAGAGTGGTTGTTTACATTCACTACAGGCCTGTCAACGGAGTGGAGCCAAAATGCATCCCAAGGCCTCCGTAAGTACAAATAATTACATACAGCCCCAAAGCTAACTTTCAATAGCAGTGATTGGTCAGAACCACTGTGCTCTTTAATGCAAAGAACTAGAAAAGCATGCCTTTGTAGCAGCTGATCCACAGCGATGGTTGCTATGGGGAAACTGACTCCTATTTAGCATGTATAAATGTGTAACGTTCATTCCAAGGAACTACTTACAGCTAGCAATTGTCATACCCAAACTGGATAAGCACCGACATACAGATATGAGACCCAGAAATCAGGATAGCTGAACGCTTATTTGGCAAATTATTTTGAAACTTCTTCTCCCAATAACTTTGATCCCCCACCAAAAGAGAGTGTGTACTATTGCCTCTTACAAGGAACTAAATGTGAGAGGAGTAATAGATTTATTTAGAAAGATTTACAGGTAGCTTTCTCACTAAACACTCTGTGGGGAGTAGAGTACGTAATAAAAATATCAATAATACACAGCTAAAATCCCACAAATGGTTTAAAAGAAACAAATATACCTAATCTAATGATAGATGACTGAAATAATAACGAAAAGTTTTTAGTAATCTTCTGAAACATCAGTAAAGGTAAAGGGACCCCTGACCGTTAAGTCTAGTCGCAGACGACTCTGGGGTTGTGGTGCTCATCTTGCTTTACTGGCCGAGGGAGCCGACGTTTGTCCGCAGTTTTTCCAGCACATGTGGCCAGCATGACTAAGCTGCTTCTGGTGAACCAGAGCAGTGCACGGAAACGCCGTTTACCTTCCCGCCGGAGTGGTACCTAGTTATCTACTTGCACGTGACGTACTTTCGAAATGCTAGGTTGGCAGGAAAACATCAGTAGGGAGTCACAACTGCAGCAAGCCTACAAGGAAGGGTAGCAGCACATGAGCAACAGATGTACCTAAGATACCCAGAACCAATACAGCAGGGAGAGACCGGGGTCAGGCAGAGGGAAAGAAGAATACAGATCAGAACGGTTAGCTTCCTAAATGACCAAAGCTTGCATCTGTTTTTAATGTATATACAGCTTATGTGCCAAAATGTCTTCTAAGAGGTTTACAATAATAAACTCAATTATAAACTCATCAGAGTATTATAACATCCTTAATTGGAATTTACAATAAAAGTTAAAAGCCATAACAAATTTGTATGAGTTCTGTTGTGGGTTAAACTTTAAATTAAATGTTATAATGGGTTAAGTGCTTTAAATAATGGTTGCAATTTTGTTAGTTATAATTTTATTGCTTTATCTTTTTTTTGTAAGCCGCTTTGAGGGTTTTTTTCTGCAATCAAGCCGTAAAATAAAATAAAAACATTTAAATCTGTAAGATTATAAGGTAAGGTTCAGGGGAACACTTGGCTAAATGGGTGTGCCTTCGAGAGGTGGTGGAATGCCAATACTGATGGAAGCATCTCGTATTTCAGCAGGGAGTGTATTCCATAACAATGGTGCCACCAATGAAATAGCCTGCCTGCATGTTACCACAAGCCAATCATCATCAGGCCATGACAAAACTAACTGGGTTCCAGTTGCTGATCTTAATGCCCTTACTGGGTGATAGAGAGGAAGATGAGACAGGGATAGAGGGAAACTGAAAATGTTGCATGTCGTGAAAGTTGAACAATAAGACTCAGCCCTACTCAACTTTACCAACACTGTTGGCACCAGCTACTAGAAGCAGAATGTTTAAGAGGTGGGTCAGTTCATCAGAATAAGCAAAAATAAGTGGATGGTGCCTGTTGTCTTTGTCCATGGAGTTTTCTTGGCAGGGATACTGGAGTGGTTTGCGGGTTCTTCCTCCAGGTGGATCACGTTTGGTCAAAACTCTCCACTATGACCTGTTCATCTTGGGTGCCCTGCTTGGCATACTTCATAGCTTCTCTGAGTTAATCAAGCCCCTTCGCCACGGCAAGGCAATGATCCATGAAGAGACTGCAAGAAGATCAAACCTCTCCATTCTTAAGGAAATCAGCCTTGAGTGCTCACTTGAAGGACAGATCCTGAAGCTGAGGCTCCAATACTTTGGCCACCTCATGAGAAGAGAAGACTCCCTGGAAAAGACTCTGATGTTGGGAAAGATTGAGGGCACAAGGAGAAGGGGACAACAGAGGACGAGATGGTTAGATAGTGTTCTCGAAGCTACCAGCATGAGTTTGACCAAACTGCGGGAGGCAGTGGAAGACAGAAGTGCCTGGCGTTCTCTGGTCCATGGGGTCACAAAGAGTAGGACATGACTAAATGACTAAACAACAACAAGTGGATGGTGACATCCAATATTTGTAGCAACTGTTTCAGGGGAACTGTGTGTTGCTGGCTATTTCCTATGCTCATATGTAAAATGCGCGTGTGTGCTTGTGTGTGCATTAACTATTTTGGCTCTGTCTACAGATAGAGACGTTCGTAAAATCCAATAGATCCTATTTTGTGACGACAGACAACATGATATATAACAGCACCTAGAAGGTGTAAATCAAAATGTAATGGGTCAGGTACTGGTTTTGCTCTTCAAGTTTAATAATATGTGATCATCTCATCCTGTATGAAGAAAGTCAAGGCAACTCCAGGATCAAAATACCTGTATCAATGGGAAGCATTTTATTTTTTTTGTCAGCCACATGAAATGCATCCATTTTAGCATTTTCGTATGTCATCTTGGCATCAATAGGACCAGCTGTCTGGGCAAATGGAAGAACGCAATCATCCTGATGAGTTCTGGAATAATCCAAGGGAGATGATGATGATGATGATGATTACCTCTGAGGCACCTGCCTTTAAAATGGCACAGGCCTTCTCTCTCTTCCCCCCTCCCCTGTAACAGCCTGCAATCTCTCTGGAGCGACTGCAAGGCTTCATTTGGAACTTTCATGTGTTAATATATTTATTTAGATTGCAGAATTTTAAGCTTGAAATGAAGCAATTTGTGACAGAAACGAGCAATAAGCAGTGGCTGTCGCATTTAGAACACTTTAGTTCTGGGTAGACACACAAATATGCAGTGTGTGTGTATAGCTGGTATTTGGCTGTAAGGAAGCACAAAAAGTTTCTTCCTCAAAGTCTAATCACCAGTCACTTTTGCTTATGAAAACTTAACTCCAATAGGTTTCAGGAGCAGTCATATTTCTTCCCGATGATTTAACTTCTCAGATGAGAAATTTCTATAAGAAAATAGTTGCCCGCGGGGGCAGCAATAGTTGCACCCACTCATAGATGCCGAAATGAAGGGCAAAACTGTATGTTATTTTAAATGAGACTGGGCCACATTGCATCTGCTGTTTACACGGGGAATAAGGCCTGGTGAAGTGGAGCTTGCAAACTGCAGCCACCGTGAGCAACTTGATTCAGAACTCAATGGCACACCACATGATAAATTTGATCCCAAAACTCATCTAAACCTAATTTGAATTAGATAGTGTCAGGGAATTTACAGATTGTTCCCTATTGAAGGAGAATTACATGAAGATGATGTACAGATGGTGCACAACACCAGTGCAGTTAGGAAAAATGTACAACACTAGTTCAAATATATGTTGGAAGTGTAAGGAAAAGGAGGGGACATTTTATCATATGTGGTGGGATTGTAAGGTAATTTTAAAAAATTGGGAAATGATATACAACGAATTGAAGAAAATGTTCCATTTAACATTTGTTTAAAAAACCCGAGGCATTTTTGTTGGGGATTGTAGGGAAAGACCTGCCAAAAAAGTTGAAAAACATCTTCATGTATGCGACAACGGCCGCAAGAGTTCTGGTAGCACAAGGATGGAAGACTGAAGAAACCCCAACTAAAGAAAAATTGATGGACTATGCAGAACTGGCAAAACTGACATATAAGCTAAGGGACAAGGATAACTGTGACTTTAAGGATGAATGGGAACCCTTTACAAAGTGTCTGAGGACGCAACAAAGCGAACTGGACTCCCTGGCAGGTTTTGAATAAACATTCACAAACCTTTTATTGATAATAATCAGCTAAATAGTTTGAGGATCTATACAACTTTGTAACATGCAGAAAACAGCATTCTTAGAGAAACCAAAGACTGGAACTGAGGGAAGTCGGGGGTGGGTGGGTTTTGTGTGGGAGGGGAGAGGGAGGAAAAATGGGGGGGGGGAACAAGGATGATATGTTTTTGGATAATATGTCTTGCTATAATTTTGAATAATAATAAAAAAGATAGTGTCTGAGAAATGCCATCGGCTCAAAGGCGAGGAACAGAAGGGCAGTTGTATTACAGGGAGCCTCTGAAAATCTTGCGAAGCAGTTCCTCTTCCGGGGAGGAGGAAGGCCCCACCTCTAGTGGGGAAGAGCTGCAAGAACCAGAGGATGCTTGTGGGAGCCTTAACACCGCTCCTGGGCAAGGCGGACAGGAGGGAAACACGCCCTTGCCATTGCCCATCCTGCGCAGTAGCCTAAGGCACAAAGAGGGAAGAATAACATTGGGGTAACGAAACTCTTATGTTGGGGGAGGTCCAAAAATAGACCACTCCCGGATTCTGCTAGCGATTGAGCCAGACATGAGCTTTGACGCTCTTCACTGTAAATAATGTAAAGTTACCCCTGCCCGTACGGGCCAGTCTTGACAGACTCTAGGGTTGTGCGCCCATCTCACTCAAGAGGCCGGGGGCCAGCGCTGTCCGGAGACACTTCCTGGTCACGTGGCCAGCGTGACAAGCTGCATCTGGCGAGCCAGTGCAGCACACGGAAACGCCGTTTACCTTCCCGCCAGTAAGCGGTCCCTATTTATCTACTTGCACCCGGGGGTGCTTTCGAACTGCTAGGTTGGCAGGCGCTGGGACCGAGCAACGGGAGCGCACCCTGCCACGGGGATTCGAACCACCGACCTTTCAATCGGCAAGCCCTAGGCGCTGAGGCTTTTTACCCACAGTGCCACCCGCGTCCCTCCTTCACTGTAAATAGTTTGCACCAAAATAAAACCTGTAAAACACAGGTTTGGAGTCCTGCCTGGTTACTCTCGAGCAACCGCAACAGCCATCTGACAGATAGGGTTGCCATTGGTTGCCAGTGAAAAATGAAGTTTTCAAGTTATTTTTTAGGGGATTCACCCCAAAATCACCACTTCTGACATGGGTTGCCATACGCCCGGGTTTTCACCAATTTTTGAAAATTCCACCCAGACGCTATTTCTGATGGGTGAATCCAAGATATGTCCGGGAAATTACGGATGCATGGCAGCCCTAAATTAGATATTCAGTTGGTTTGGCCCAGCTATTAAAGTAGGCATTCCAAGAATAAGAACTACCGGACCCGGGTTACCGGACCCGGAGGCAACCTCAGCTTCCCCTGACAGGGCTGAGAGTGGAGCACCTGCAGGCAATGGGTCCTCCATCACCTCAGGAGCCAGAGCAGACTCAGCTGATGCCCACACCTGAGGATCCAGCACAGGTGAGGACCCTTCAGGCTCAAGCCCCAGCCCCAGCTCATCTGGTTCTGGAGGCGGGGACTCCTGTGCAGGCTAGGATTCCTCAGGTTCAGCCTCCGAGTCTGAATCCCAGGCCATCACATTCCCCTTTTGGAGAGAAACTATTTCTGTCCTGGATTTCAACTTACCTCAAAGTAACTATAAGACACCATGTTCCAGAATTGTAAAAGTTCTTTGCCCCCACCTGAAAAAAAACAAAACTTCTTCCCACTGGCACACCTTGTCAGACCTCCCTGAAAACTGACTGAGGAATTATGCTGCTACCTGCCAATCAGCTTTGAAGATTCGGGGTTGAATAGACAGACAGTATCAGAACATCTTGGGTCCCTCTGCAAGCTTTTCTATGGAGGCAGCAGCAAGATATGTTCAACAGGTACCAACGAATTAATTCCACCTAAAGAAAAACCGAGGGTGGTTTTGAGGCTCCTTCTTGAGCAAAACACCTGAGGAATTTTGAAGAACACAAAAACAAGAGTTCTAACTCTTGCAAAATCTGTACCCGTTTAGCTGAAATGTGCAGCTTTGGTAATCTACTTTGCAATCCTATACAGACTTAACTGGGAATAAAGTTCAACTGAACTCAAGCAGACAGGTATAGGATTGCACTGTCAATCTAATTATTAAAATTATTCAAATATAATGAAGGGGGAAACACCTAGCTGATTCATTGCTATGAGGAACCCCTTCTATTTGCTGTGGTTCTGGCCAACATAAAACACAATATATATATATATATATATATATATGCAGGTTTTGGTGTCCTCGGGTGTCTTCCCGTGTAAAAGTTGGGGTGTCTAGGCGACGTTTCGACGAGGTCTCACTCGTCATCTTCAGGCTGGTGTTTTCGGCTTCTTGTTACTGGAACAGAGCAGGATCTCAGTGTTTGAGTTCCTATAAATACTGTTGAAGGTGTGGTGTATAGCCTCCAATGTTTTGGGCAGAGAGGAGGTTCCCAGGCTAGTGTGCCTTTTCTTCTTTTGTTCCTTAATTACTTGAGGGATATCTTGAGTGATTTCTTGAGCGATATCCTGAATCCCACTTAGGTGGGTCATTAGGTGTGGATTAGTTTCTCAAGCCTTTGTGTCTTGAACTCTTGAACTTTGTGAAGAGTTTTTTTGAGAAGATGGCTGTACTGCATTTGGTTGTGCTCTGGCTTGGCTTCGTGTATAGGGGCGAGCTGTGGTTTTGTGGCCTGTGCCAGCCAGATCTGTGTAGGGATTGCAGGGGGGTGCAGCATCCGGAGGTGCCACCATGGTTTGGCTACTGGATGGTATCTGTAATTCATCTGTGGAGAGGGTCTGGGTTTGGGTCTGGTGTGGTTGATTGGTGATGGCGTTCTGTGTGCCTCTGGATCTGGTGTCAGATTTTGTGGGGAGGGCTAATTTCCAGATGTCTGGCAAGCGGGATGTGTCGTCACGCTTGTTCATGTTGTGAGGGTGTTTCTCTATCTCGATGGCTTCCATGATTATTCTCTTGTGGTGATGTTCCATGTTAAAGAGCAATTTGGAATCTGCAAAATTAATTTCGTGTCCTGTTTCTTTCATGTGTTGGAAAAGAGAGGAAGTTTTTTCTTCTTTTTTGACGGCATTCTTGTGTTCTGCGATACGTGCATTTATTCGTCTGTTTGTTTGTCCAATGTACGTGGCTGGGCAGACTTTGCAGGGTATTTCATAGACCCCTTGGTTTTCCAACTGGATTTTATCCTTGGGGTTTCTGAGGATATTGGCTATTTTTTGGTTGGTGCAAAAGGCTGTTTTGATATTGTGTTTATGGAGGATTTTGCTAATTTTATCTGTAGTGCCCTTGATATAAGGAAGGAGGGCCATGCCATTGTTTTCTTCTGTGTCTTGGTTTTTGGGGGGTGTTTCTTTTTGGATTAGCTTCGTAACCCTGTTTTGCTGGTATCCATTGGCAATTAACACATTTGAGAGATTCTGTAACTCAGTTGTCAAGTGGTCTTTGTCAGCCAGGCGTTTGGTTCTGGAGATGAGAGTCTTGGCTACGGAGTTTATTTGTGCAGGGTGGTGGTGTGATTGTGCATGTAAGTAGCGGTTGGTGTGTGTTTTTTTCCGGTAGATAGTGTGTCCTAGGGAGCCATCAGGTTTTTTGTAGATTAGGACGTCAAGGAAGGGAAGTTGGTTGTTGGCTTCTATTTCCATAGTGAATTGTATTTTGGGGTGTAGGCTGTTGAGATGTGTGAGGAAGCTATCCAGTTTTTCCTTCCCGTGTGGCCAAATTACAAAGGTGTCGTCAACATATCTGAGCCAAAGTTTGGGTTTGTGTTCTGACTTGTCTAAGGCATTGGTTTCAAAGTGTTCCATGTACAGGTTTGCGATGACCGGTGAGAGGGGTGATCCCATAGGTGCTCCTTCTATCTGTTTGTATCTTTGTCCATTGTGGATGAAGTACGTGTTGGTTAGGCAGTGCTTGGTCAGGTCCAAGATGTATTCGGGGGGATTGTATTTGTTTTGA
The DNA here is from genome assembly GCF_964188315.1 of Podarcis muralis. NCBI lineage: Eukaryota > Metazoa > Chordata > Lepidosauria > Squamata > Lacertidae > Podarcis > Podarcis muralis. The sequence goes on from NC_135657.1 coordinate 101,665,496, forward strand.
ATGGCTGTCAAGGCTTCATTAATGGGCACTTGTGTGAAGAGAGATACAACATCGAAGCTCACAAGTAGGTCATTGGGATGTAGGTTTTGCTTCTTTATTGTTTCTATGAACTGGAAGGAGTTTGGAACGTGTGAAGAGATGGATTCTGCATAGGGCTGAAGTTGCTTGGCGAGAAATTTAGCGAGATTTTGTAGAGGTGAGCCTATGGAGCTGACTATTGGTCTGAGTGGTGTTCCTTCTTTGTGTATCTTGGGGAGGCCGTAGAGTTTGGGGCATCTGGATGATTTTTCTCTGGGGATGATTCTTAGCTGGATTTCTTCACTGATAGGAGAGGCTTTTATTTTGGATTTGGTGGTTTTTTCCAGATAGGTGGTGGGATCTGTTTTTATAGGTTGGTAGGTAGGGTCTTGGAGTAGATTTGATAGTTTTGCTTGGTAGTCCGATGTGTTCATCACAACAGTGGCATTACCTTTGTCTGCTGGGAGAATGATTATGTTGTTGTCTTTCCTCAGGTCGGTGAGTGCTTTCTGTTCTTCTTTGTGTAAATTGCACAAATTCCAATCCCTACACAGATCTGGCTGGCACAGGCCACAAAACCACAGCTCGCCCCTATACACGAAGCCAAGCCAGAGCACAACCAAATGCAGTACAGCCATCTTCTCAAAAAAACTCTTCACAAAGTTCAAGAGTTCAAGACACAAAGGCTTGAGAAACTAATCCACACCTAATGACCCACCTAAGTGGGATTCAGGATATCGCTCAAGAAATCACTCAAGATATCCCTCAAGTAATTAAGGAACAAAAGAAGAAAAGGCACACTAGCCTGGGAACCTCCTCTCTGCCCAAAACATTGGAGGCTATACACCACACCTTCAACAGTATTTATAGGAACTCAAACACTGAGATCCTGCTCTGTTCCAGTAACAAGAAGCCGAAAACACCAGCCTGAAGATGACGAGTGAGACCTCGTCGAAACGTCGCCTAGACACCCCAACTTTTACACGGGAAGACACCCGAGGACACCAAAACCTGCATTCCTGTACCCGTGAAAATCTACGAAAGCATATATATATATATATATATATATATATATATATATATATATGTTGTATTTTAAATTGGATACCAAATTCCAGTTACAGAAATGCCACTTCCAAATTTATTTCTACTAACTCCTCTCATATCATTCAGTAATCTTAACCATATTCTTAATTTTGGGTTTTTCTAGTCATTTTATTGAATAATATTATTGTTCTCTTCAAATTAAAATGTTTAAACATTCACTGCTGTCAACAAGCTTCCTATCAGCCATTAACCTTTATGCTACTGTTATTGGTGTACTGAAAGATCACTTCTTAAAACTCTAAATTAATACTCTTCGTCCTTTTTTTTAATTTCTACTGATCACGCTATTAGCTTGCTTTAATCATATTTTGAATGGTGAGATACTTTTTACTGTGGTGTCGCATGTCTGATAGTCTTTGCCTAAGAATCAATCAATCAACCTTTATTGGCATACAGAGAAGACAGGAATATAGGAATCGGAACATAAAGCTGACATTGCTGAAGAAGCTAAAAGTTGGATTTTAAAATTTATGTTACTAATAATGTGCTTAAAAACTGAGTCAATTGGCTCTTGAGGCACATTTCTTAACTTTTTTGGTTGAAAATGTATCAGAGGCAAAAAGCACCCATACTTGTACTAATAACGCTTTATAAGTAACCAAGTACTCAACAAACAAGCTTGAATGGTTTAGGACCAAGGTAGCAAACGTTCCCTCTGGGTGACTGCAGAAGTACATCACATTCCTTTCACCATTCAGTTCTTCTGTTTGTTGCCTCACACAAAACATTCATCTATGTTTTCTCCCATCCACCTTTCACTGCAATGCTTAAACCCCTCATTCATTTTTCAGAAGTTGCTGGGTGAACTTTGCACTGTATTATATTATCTTCGGTGTTTTCCTCCAAAGGATACAATCTGTCAAGTGCATGTATTTTTATTTTATTTTTTACAACGAAGAATACTCGTCAGACTTCTACTTCTTTATGTGGGAAACATTCTTTTCTCTTTTCGAAACCAGCCAGACAGCCAGGGCAACAGCCACTTAAAATAACCGACATAACAGTTTGCCAACTCCTGAACATTAACACCCCCTATGCTTGTTAGCTGTGTTTATTGCTTGTGGGTTTATATATATATATATTTCTGTCAACATCTGCCATAGTAGATACGTAAGTTCGTCTCCTTGCAACAATTGAGATATTTACAACTGACCACCGTTTTCTGTCTAGACTTCCAGTAACCACCAATTTGTGCGACGCTTATAGTTATTCTTTGCCCTGGGAAAGTATTGTATCAGTGTCATTCTCCTGTCCTGTTATTCTATAGTTATTTTCAGGATGGCTGATTTTTAGGATTGCCTGTTGGCTTTTCTTTTCTTTTTTGAACCCTTGCATATCATCTTGTTTCTCTTCTAAGTATTTTACTCCGCAGTCCCACTTCATAGAATCATAGAATTGTAGATTTGGAAAGGACCCCAAAGTTCATATAATCCAACCCTCTGCAATGCAGGAGTCTCAGCTAAAGCATCCATGACAGATGGCTATCCAATCTCTCTTAAAAACTTCCAAAGAAGGAGAGTCCACAACCTCCTGAGGGAGAATGTTTCACTGTCCAACAGCTCTTACTGTCAGAAAGTTCTTCCTGGTGTTTAGTCAGAATCTCCTTTCTTGACTCACAACAGTCAAAACTATTCTACTCATGGGGGAAGCAAATGCTAGACTTTTCATTCTACTCTAGATTGATCCATGTCCTTTTATTTTCATCCCTACACCTTTTAAACCAAGCTAAAATAGGAAAAAAAGTAATTTTGGATTACAGCCCAGCTGAAGGAAATCTGATAATTCAATAAACTGAAGAGGAGAGGGAGTAAAAAATGAAAATGAAATGAAGAATAATCGTTTCTAGGAAAACTCATAATTTTGCAAATTGCAAAAATAGAAAAAAGTAATTTTGGATCACAGCCCAATTGAATGAAATCTGATGATTCAAGAAACTAAAGGGAGGGCGGAGTTAAAAATAAAAATAAAATTAAGAATAATCGTTTCTAGGAAAATTCATAATTTTGCAAATTGCATACGTAATATAACCACAAAGGACACATTCAAAGATAACATAAGCATCTAGTTGCATTTTTTTCAAACCTCATCTGCAAAAATTAACATCTTCAACTGTGAATTAATCATAAAATGATCAGTTTATTGGTCATTTTCATGAAACCTGGACATATACCCAACAGATTCTTTACCAGAACTACCACCTTTTTTTCAGATAGGCAGCTACTCCTGACCACACACACGTGTGGAAGGTCTTAAAATCTACAGTACAGACACCAAGTCCAGTCTCCTGTTGTTGTTTTTTCTCACTGCAAGGTCTACTGCTCATGAAGAAGTATTGGAGGGTTCGCTCTTTGAAGAATATCACAAAGTAGATCATTGTGACCTTTTGAAAATGAACTAAGTGCTGAAATCTCTCTTTTAACAAGTCTTCTATCTGGCAGTGAACTCTAGTGTACAACATGGGGTTAAAATGTGCAGATTAACAGCTTCTCGGATAACCAGAGTAACAGGAATATTTGTAATTTCTTCATATGTAAACTGCTCTAGGAATCGTTATTGAAGATCAGTGTAGAAATATTTCTAACATGTGATGCACACAATAACTTTCATACATTGGCAAGTGTCTGTCCTCTACCTTCTCCTCCTGAAATGTTTCAGTAGGAAGGTAGTGTAACAAACTATGCTTTGGGAATATATGTTCCTCAAGGATCAGCATAAAGATATAGTACTGCCTTTGTGACATCAGGAGTCATCACCCATTTCCATGCTCATGTCAAACCTATTTCCACACCAAGCAACATAACACACCTCACACTAAGAGGCAAATACTGTTGTTCTTAGGAAGCTGAAAGCAGAGAGTCTGGAAGAAATGTGGGGATACAAAGGTAAGCAGCTCTCGGCATTGCTATTGGTTTATATATGTTTATTCGATATGTATTTTACCATTTAAGGGGTGGGGAGGTGAGGCAGGGCTGATGCAAAGGCAATCTGGATATTTTAAGAATGAAGCTCTGTTTTTCTTTTTTTGCTTAGCTGGCAAAGTGAAACAATCTTCCTAAATCACAGTTTCTGTCATTATAAGGCTTATCTAAGCCACTGAGCCTCTTAAGCTTGCCGATCAGAAGGTCGGTGGTTCGAATCCCCGCAACGGGGTGAACTCCCGCTGCTCTGTCCCAGCTCCTGCCAACCTAGCAGTTCGAAAGAACACCAGCGCAAGTAGATAAATAAGTAACACTGCAGCAGGAAGATAAATGGTGTTTCCGTGTGCTCTGGCTTCTGTCATGGTGTCCCGTTGCACCAGAAGTGGTTTAGTCATGCTGAACACATGACCCGGAAAGCTGTCTGTGGACAAACGCCAGCTCTCTTGACCTGAAAATTGAGATGAGTGTCCAGTCGCCTTTGACTGCATGGGGGTCCTTTACCTTATATCGTTTAGAGTCTAAGTTAGGAGACTCAGACTTATTTAATTAAAATGAAGTTTGGGGTAGAACAGGGAAGTGGAACAGGTAAGATAAGTGAAAAAAGGTTTGAGGGTCATCTAGCAGCGTCTGGGTGTCATCCAAAGCAAAATCTGGAGCGTTGAAAGGAGGGTCCAAAGTTTATGGCACAGCCTCAGAGATGCTTCCTAGGAACTCACTCAATGACAACAACTTCCTACAGGAAGACAATTTCCCATATACTCACTGTCATCTTTATCACATTATAAATATGAGCTTTGTTGGCAGTAGCAACAGATGCACAAACATGAACCAAGCAGCATGGCACCTCCGCAGTATCTGACTAGACGAATGAAATAACAAACGCAAGAGGCTGTGAAGAGTCAGCACGGCATGTTAATCTTTTTTGCCAGCCTATCAAGAGAAATAGCTCTAGGGAGCAGTAAACATTATCCAGTTAAAAGAGATTTTTGTATACCGTGTGAGTGTACATACTGGACTTCCTGTCTCTCTAGATCGCCATCCTCTTCTTTTTTTTAACTCCATCACCTTTGTGGTAGGGTACCTGTCAGTCTCCGTTATACCTGAAAGTTCCTATAAACAAAGAGTATTATGATAAATCTTTGGAGCTTCCCTGAGGCATTGTTCCGCAGCTCTTAGCCTGAGGTCACTGTGCAGTCAGTCCTGTAGCTATTCCCCTTGACTACCAACGAAGGAGCCACAAGCCTGCACATTGTGACATTGGGCCGATTTAATATGAAGCTCACACAACACAGCTTTCCTGGAAACTGATTTCAACTTTGTGAAATCTTCTCATTTCCTTCCGGGGACCAAGAGAGAAAGAATCAGAGATATCAAGCTGTCAGCGTGGAAATGTAATTGTCTCTGGGCATCTGCTGTTCAAGAACAAGACAGTTCTGACACAAAGCTCTGCCATTTTATAGAAATCCACTGACAAGCGGTACAAAAGTGCATGCCTTCTTGGAGAGCCAAATGCCACGAAATCAAGTGACCTGCTGAGGTTAATGAGAATTTGGGGGGGGGGGGTGAGGGGAGCAGAATTTTTAAATTCTATATCTGGACCTCAATGCGAACGAGTACAGAGGCACTGAAAACAGGAAAAACAGAAGAGTAATTAATCACCCAGAATTATCTACCTGAATTATTGTTTCATAAGATATGGCCCTGAGCCTGTGGATCTACCAGATCCTGGTGGATTAAAGCTACTACAGTGGTACCTTGTGTTTCATATGCTTCAGGTTACATACGCTTCAGGTTACAGACTCTGCTAACCTAGAAATAGTACCTCAGTTTAAGAACTTTGTTTCAGGATGAGAACAGAAATCGTGCTCTGGCAGCGCGGCGGCAGCAGGAGGTCCCATTAGCTAAAGTGGTGCTTCAGGTTAAGAACAGTTTCAGGTTAAGAATGGACCTCCAGAATGAATTAAGTTCTTAACCCGAGATACCACTGTACTCCACTGCATTCAGGTCTACAAAGAAGCACACAGTTCAATGATGGGAGAAAAATAGGATATTATCGTAGAACTGTGGAGTTGGAAACGAACGCAAGGGTCATTTAGCCCAACCCCCTGAAATGCAGGAATATTTTGCCCCATGTGGGGCTCAAACCCATGACCGTGAGATGAAGAGTCTCATGCTTTACCAACTGAGCTATGAATACGTACAGCACAACTGCATCTTACACGGATGTTTGGTTCCAAGGGTTCTATGCATACACAAAAATGCCTGTAGGTTGGCAATGGTGGCCATGACAATTTCTCTGCTTTGCAAATGGTTGGTGGACCCTGTACTTAGGGAAAAGCATCTGACTGCTTCACTGGTACTCTAGATACATGTGCCATGTCCAGTGTTTCCTCAGGAGTGGATTTCTTTGATGTTCCATATTTTGGATTTCTTCTTTACTTCAGGAAAACAAAGCTTGGCAACACCCTTTAGAGATCTAGTGATACAGCTGGTGATATTTCTAGAGCCAATTCTTAAGGTCCATGAATACCTTACTATGGATGTATACAATTCTGTATCCAGGGCAGCTGTCTACCAGCTCCACGTGGTACGCAGGCTGAGACCCTATCTGCCCACAGTCTGTCTCACCAGAGTGGTGCATGCTCTAGTTATCTCCCACTTGGACTACTGCAATGCGCTCTACGTGGGGCTACCTTTGAAGGTGACCCGGAAACTGCAATTAATCCAGAATGCGGCAGCTAGACTGGTGACTGGGGGTGGCCGCCGAGACCACATAACACCGGTCTTGAAAGACCTACATTGGCTCCCAGTACGTTTCCGAGCACAATTCAAAGTGTTGGTGTTGACCTTTAAAGCCCTAAATGGCCTCGGCCCAGTATACCTGAAGGAGCGTCTCCACCCCCATCGTTTTGCCCAGACGCTGAGGTCCAGCACCGAGGGCCTTCTCTTCTCGTGGTTCCCTCATTGTGAGAAGCAAAACTACAGGGAACCAGGCAGAGGGCCTTCTCGGTAGTGGCGCCTGCCCTGTGGAACACCCTCCCATCAGATGTCAAAGAGATAAACAACTACCTGACATTCAGAAGACATCTTAAGGGAAGTTTTTAATGTGTGACATTTTAGTGTATTTTGGGTCTTTGTGGAAGCTGCCCAGAGTGGCTGGGGAAACACAGCCAGATGGGTGGGGTACAAATAATATATTATTATTATTATTATTATTATTATTATTATTATTATTATTACTACTACTACTACTACTACTACTACTACTACTACTACAAAGATGACACACATAGAATAACCCATCCAGAGGCATCATTCCCTATCACACATGCATGATAGTAATATTTTTGATATGTGATAGCTTTCAACTTCTCAACATTTTGGGGGTGGGGGTGGGGTTGTCCTAGAAACCTGCAGATTCCAGCTGTAGGTGAAATTCAACAGCAACTCTATATAAAACAAAGCTTGGGTGAAAATATAGAGGGATGGGTTGAAAGTACTTGAAGAGATTGGACAGGTTAAATTTATATAGTTTGTGAAAGAAAGTGGTGATAACCACAGAGTAAAAACACCCTGAGATCTTCGGATTTTTTTGATGGGAAAAGGTTATTACTTCCCAATAGTGTAGACAAGTGCCAAACACAGTCTTAAAAGTATCAACTTTTAATTAAAAATATAATTGAGAGTTAAAATTCAAGAAAAAAAGTAGTTTTCAATATATTAACTTTTAGATTACTGTTTTCAATGGTGTTCTGGTTTGGGTTTTTTGGTGGTTTTTTTAATTGTTTAAGCTGTAGGTCAAATGTTCGGTTAAAATAAGTCCATGCAAATTTGCCTTTTGTTGTACACAGACTTATCTTTCACCTATTGTACCATTTCAGAGTTTTCTGTTTAAGCAATAAAGCTTCTAATCTTCTTTGCAGCAGTATCTACAGGCATAAGAACAATGGTGGAAGCACTCAGAATTAATAGTTCAGCAGCTTAGGGCAAACCAGACATTCATCACATAGAAATAACAACTGGATGCATGATTCCAATTTTAACATCTCAGATTGGGTTTTCAATAACAGTGGGAATACTTATTATTATTGTGCACCTAATGTCTTCTGGCTTAACTTCATTGTCCAATCATTCCATAAAGTTACAATGCCCTCTAAGTCTGTTGAGGGGGAAACTTTCTTCTTAGGTATGTTAAATGTTTCCATATAAGATATCATTGCTTCCAGACCAAATTTACTCAAGCCATTCTAGAATGGTCCAACTAAACCCAAGGGGATTAGCCTGAAATTGGAATTTAGTCAATTGAGGGTGTGGCAATCAAGATAGAAGGCCATAGCCACAGACCACTGAGACTATGTTGCTGCAGATGCCTCCTCTGACGTCCAAAGTGGGCTGATGGAAGCCTCGTGGTTTTATCATATATAACCAAGACATTTGCTGGTATGTTATTGTTACATACTCCTCTTGGTAACAGCCATTGGGTCAGCTCAGCCAGCCTCACCCTTTTCCTGTATTCCATTCATAGCTATCAACCGTCCCTTATTTGGCGGGAAAGTCCCTTATCCCAGTGCCGTGTCCCGCTGCTGTCCCTTATTGATGATGTCCCTTAAATTTCCAGGATTTCAAAGGAAGCAGCTCCTCTCCCTCCCTCCCTCCCTGCCGGCCAGGGAGGAGGGAGGCTCCAACTGTGTTGCTTGGCTGCGTTGCTCACCCAATAAGGAGTGTAAGAACGACTGGATGGTGGAGCTTGCATGCCTTGTGCCGATCAAATCAGCCGCGTGGCCTGGGGACTTGCCTTTGCTCAGCTCTTCCCAGCGGAGAGGTGATGGTGGTTTTCCTTGCTGCATCCCCTTTGCCAGGTTGCTGTGCTGTGGGAACCACCGCTTGAGGCTTTGTTTGGCTGCTGGCTGGGCTTTCTGCCTTTGGTTCAGAAAGGCTCAGAAGTTGAACATACCTGTGCTCTGAAAATCCCTTATTTTGGCTGCTGGTCCCTTATTTTCGAGGCTGCTGGTCCCTTATTTTCAAATCTGTAAGTTGACAGCTATGATTCCATTGGCAGTGTGCATACACAGATGACGTGGTGGTGGTAGGGACACTGATATAGACTAAAATGTCCCTGTTTTCATCTTAAGAGATCTTTTCCCCAAAATTTTTTTTATTCATTTTTTAACACAAATAAAGAACACAAACAGAAAAACAAACAATACAAACAAATTCTTGTCATATCCTTATTTTTCTAAACATTGTTAAGTGGGCTTCCCCAAGTCCCACCTATCTGATTTTCATTTTACTTCATCTTTAGCAGTTTACATATATTATAGTTTCTAACCATCTTTTTTTTATCACACTTAAAATAATTTTGCATTTATCACTTACAAATAGGTAAAGGTAAAGGTACCCCTGCCCGTACGGGCCAGTCTTGACAGACTCTAGGGTTGTGCGCTCATCTCACTCTATAGGCCGGGAGCCAGCGCTGTCCGGAGACACTTCCGGGTCACGTGGCCAGCGTGACAAGCTGCATCTGGCGAGCCAGCACAGCACACGGAACGCCGTTTACCTTCCCGCTGGTAAGCGGTCCCTATTTATCTACTTGCACCCGAGGGTGCTTTCGAACTGCTAGGTTGGCAGGCGCTGGGACCGAGCGACGGGAGCGCACCCCGCCACGGGGATTCGAACCGCCAACCTTTCGATCGGCAAGTCCTAGGCGCTGAGGCTTTAACCCACAGCGCCACCCGCGTCCCTCACTTACAAATAATACCATTTTAAAATACTCTGTCTTCTACTTCTAACCCTACAGCCTATATCCACTTCCAAAGCTATTCTAAGATTTAAATATTAACATATTTTTTCAAATATTCCTTAAACTTCTTCCAGTCTTCTTCCACCCTCTCTTCTCTCTGGTCTCGGAGTCTCCCGGTCAGTTCGGCAAGTTCCATATAGTCCATCATCTTCATCTGCCATTCTTCGATAGTTGGTAAATCTTGTTTCTTCCAATTCCTGGCTAGCAATATTCTCGCAGCTACATCTCAAGAGATGTTTGAGGGTGTGCACATACAGCACAAGCAGCACTTTCTCACTCTCACAAACATGCAGGCCTACACTCATATATATACTCCCAACACAGAGAGACGTGTGCAAACAAGTGCAACTAGCATTTCCAGCTCTCTCCATTCCTGTGCTGGGGTGCAGTAGCTGGAACACTGCATACCCCTGTTAACGGAGAAATCCAAGGGCTCCCTTGGACAAAAACAAGGGATAACTTGGAGCAAAACAGCAGCCTGTAGGCTTGGACTTTATTGGATACTGTCGCGACAGGACTCCCACCCGCAACAAGATGAAGCAAAATGGAAGCACAGAACAAAAGTAGACCCCAACTTTTATTAGTTACTAATCCCCCAAACTACACCCCTAGAACTACATCACAACTACATCATTGACACATCACAAAAAGGAAGGGTTGTGGGAGGAGTTGTGGAGGTAACCTGAGGACCTGGCTGGTTCCTCCTCTCCCCCTCCCCATGAGTCATTTCCAGAGGACAAAGGGGACCCGGCAGTTTCCTGCCCCCAGAGGGAAGATCTGATCATTGTCCTTTGTTCCAGTCCATGTTGAATCCACTCCCATATGCAAGTCCTTTGTGATCTTGATTGTCTTCTGCCTAGGACCATCAGGGCTGGCATAGCAACTGGGCAGGGCTCCAGTGTACGTGCTGGTATGCTCAAGGGATTATGGATGCCCTATATCAAACCTTCCCCATTTTGTAGTCCTTCCTTCATGGAGTAAAATAACAAAAACGTCGTGTATGTCGTGTGTGAGTGTGTTGTGTTTGTACAAACTGAATGATTGGGGGGGAGGGTCCTGCAACATCCCAAAACAGATCATTATGGGCACACTCTATCACTGGAGTGGTGGTGGGAGGAAGAAATGCTGCCTTTCACTCTTAGAAAGTAGGCAGAGAACTTTATCTCCTACTTTAGCACTATGGTGCCTAGTGCTAAGATGGGAAATAAAAGCCCTCTGTCTGCTGTTTTAGGGCTCCTCCTGATCAGGAGATAAAGCACTCTATCTCCTTTTTTAAGATCACTCTGTAAAGAGCAAGCAGGATGTTCTATCTCTTGATCAGTTCAGGGGCTGGCAGGCCATAAATCACCTGTTGCCACCCCTGTTCTAGAACAGACCAAAATTTTAGAGAAGATGAGATCATTATATGCCACAGAAATTGGAGCACGATTTAAGCATAATCTTATAAACTGTAGATTTATTTACTTCAAAACAGTAAATTCTAGTTGATTAATGATTTCTCAGCTAGATTGATTGCTCAAGGAGAGGTTCTTGGAAACATTTCTAGTTACTTAAAATGATGATGATGATGATGATGATGATGATAATATAAACAAACTACTCTGCATCATCCATTATATCCCCTTCTTTACACTGGTATCAGCAGCCTTGTTAGAGGATTGTGGCCACATCAGGCTTACCCTGACAGCTAAATACAGTTGAGAACATTGTAATTTTCATGAAGATTAATGCTGAAGGTCATTTATTTGGCACACAGAAGCAACATCAGGTGGGCAGTTCTAAAAAAGGGATCAAAAGGCACATCTGTACTAAAACTGATTTAACTGTGCTGGTTTCCAAGAAACTCTGGAAATTGTCATTTTATGAATGAGCGGGCAGTTCCATTAGAATAACCTAGCCAAGCTAACAGAAGCAACATATCCATATTTGTTTAGGTGGCGGGAGAGGAAGAGGGCCCAAAATAAACTGCCGTTTGTAATGAAATGCTTCCACAGAGGGAGGAAATAATGAATTCTCAAATTACAGATAGTTTACGCAACAGGAAAGGACGCCAAAGGCATCTTTAGAAAACAGCATAGTTTGCAGAGTGATACAAATGAAAGAGAAAACCAAATCAGGCACTTCCAACATTTTGGGCAGTGAAATCCTATATTTGCTCACTCAGAAATAAGACACCCCTACCAAGAGTAAGGGCTCATCTAACTTTCACTACACCTGTATTTTGATTGTACTGTGTACCGATTAATTCCCCTGGGTTCAAGAACTTTTCCTTTTGTTCCGTGGCTGTACATTGCGAAAAGCCAATTTTACCTGCTGAACTGAAGTTTGGTTCAGTAAAATCTCTCTTCTGATTTTCCATGCATCTGATAAGATCTGATTTATCAGGTACACAATACAATCAAAATATGGGTCAAGCGGAAGTTGTGGATGAGTCCTAAGATTGCTTTCCTAATTTTACATGCTACATATTCACTGCTGTACAACACTTTACAAAATAAGTAATCTACAGCACACTCAACATAACATCATTGGCATGTATAATGTAGCAGGGATCTGAGCACACGCATCGAGTCTGCCAACTTAATCAGGAAAGGAGTAAAAGAGGAACATCAACAGCATAAAACTAAGAGGGAAGAGTAGGTCATAGACTTTCTCTGCAGAACATATAACCTTATATAGAGAAAATGCTCATTTGCCTAAGAGCTACCAATGGGGAAACACACAGAAAACCTCAATAGGCAGGCTTGAGTGTCATTGTGAACTCAACAAGCAGATCAATCTTCTCCCAGTTGTGAACTTGAGCTTATTATTATTATTATTATTAAAAATAATTGTTCTAGTGGCAAAGAGAAAATCAGCAATTAGCACACATACTTGCTTATGCAACTGACTAAAGACAATTTAGGAATGCTGCAGCCATGATGGCTGAACAAGAATAAATCTACTATCTGTATAACAAATAAGGGCAAGAAAAAATATGTAATTAAAGGGATGGCAGTACTAAAAAGTTTCAACTGCGCTTTGCCTGTCCGTACAGGGCAGACTCAGGCTGCAACAACAAAACACACCATAAATTAAAAATAAAATTTAAAAAATCATAGGATTACACTGTATTGCAAGAGGTTATTTATGTCTCCTGGATTTGCCACAATGAATGAATTAACCCTGTGAAGGCAACCCTGATCTATCCACAGCTAGGTAGAATCTCAGAAGTGAGTTATCACTTGACTGAAAACAAGCTGGCACTTCTCTGCTGAGACTACACGATATCCCCATACAGGAGAAATATATTGAGGGAAGAGGCCTAGATCTTCATGCAATAGAAATGTAAAAACTTCTCATTTACTGTATTTACTGTAACCACCTAGAAAGGAAAATTTGGTTGAATTAAAAAAACAACAACACCAAAACAAGTTGTCCTATGTTTAGTGCTCACATTTGTATAAAGCAGCACACATATACAAGTAACACAAAGAAATTAAGTATTCTGCATAATTCTCTCTTACAGGGACTGTCAAATATTTTTAAGCTTGCCTTTTTCCCACCTAGTTCACTCAGTTTATGAAAACTAATACAAAGTCTCCACCTAGTGGCCATGTATACATTTCACCAGCTTCCGAATGGCGATGTGGCTTTTTTCACATCCACTGTTCTCATGTCTTCCATAATAAAACCTCATTTTCTCTTAAAATAGGCTTTATTTATTTATTTATTTATTTATTTTCTATCCTGCTCAAACTTCCAAAGGATTCCAGACATAGTAAGAAAGCAATACTATCGACATAAAATTAAAGGATATCTTAAAATGTAAATCAGCCACATACTTTGACACCTAGTAATTCCAGGGTTGCCAGGAACAGTATCTTCCAGCCACTGAATGCCTCTGCGAACGTTTTAAAGGAAAGTTTGATACCTTTAAACTGTCAAAAGAACTTCACTGCAACGTTCAGAAAAGTATGAAATACAGAGGATGTCTACAGTTCAGCCTAGGCATCAAGACACGAGCATCAGGACATTTCGTGTGGGAATTGGGCGATATCAAATTCATCGGGCAAAATCTAGTCTCGGGTGCTGAAGGACAGTGTAAATATTTTCATTTATTTTATTGCGTTAATATACCACTTTTCCCGCCAAGAACCTTGTGGTGGTGTACATGGTTCTCCCACATTTCACCCTCACAACAACCCTGTGAGGTAGGTTAGGCTGAGAGTCCGTGAGTGGCCCAAGGTCACCCAATGAATTTTACACCCGAGTGGGAATCCTGGTCTCTCAGGTCCAAGTCCAACTCTACCCATTACATCACAGAGGCAGTTCTGTAGGACTAGGTCAACATTAGCCTACCACAGCTATAGCCAACCATGATCTTTGATGCCACAGTTGTCATTTTAACATGCCAAGGTGCATCTGAAAACTCGTAGGACAAGGAGCTTACATTGAGAAGCAGGGACCTCTGCTGCCTCGAAGGGGGAGGCAGGAGGTAAGAGCGGCCAGAATCAACAGGCTCCTTCTCTTGATATACAGGTGAAACTCGGAAAATTAGAATGTCGTGGAAAAGTTCATTTATTTCAGTAATTCAGCTTAAAAGGTGAAACTAATATATAAGATAGACTCATGACATGCAAAGCGAGATATGTCAAGCCTTTATTTGTTATAATTGTGATGATCATGGCGTATAGCTGATGAAAACCACAAATTTCTTTTCTGATGAGAGCAGCTTTTGCATCTCATTTGGAAACCAAGGACCCAGAGTCTGGAGGAAGAATGGGGAGGCACACAATGCCAGGTGCTTGAAGTCCAGTGTGACGTTTCCACAGTCTGTGTTGATTTGGGGAGCCATGTCATCAGCTGGTGTTGGTCCACTGTGCTTTCATTAAATCCAGGGTCAATGCAGCCATCTACCAGGAGATTTTGGAGCACTTCATGTTTCCTTCCACAGACGAGCTTTATGGGGATGCTGACTTCATTTTCCAGCAGGACTTTGGCACCTTCCCACACTGCCAAAAGTACCAAAACCTGGTTCAATGCCCATGGGATTACTGTGCTTGATTGGCCAGCACACTCGCCTGACCCGAACCCCATAGAGAATCTATGGGGCATTGCCAAGAGAAAGATGAGAGACATGAGACTGAGAAATGCAGAAGAGCTGAAGGCTGCTATTGAAGCATCCTGGTCTTCCATAACACCTCAGCAGTGCCACGGGCTGATAGCATCCATGACATGCCGCATTGAGGCAATAATTGATGCAAAAGGGGCCCAAACCAAGTACTGAGTACATATGCATGCGTCTACTTCTCAGAAGTCCAATATTGCTCTATTTGCAATCCCTGTTTTGCTGATTTCATTTAATATTCTAATTTTCTGAGATTGTTAATTTGGGGTTTTCATCAGCTGTACGCCATGATCATCACAATTATAACAAATAAAGGCTTGACATATCTCGCTTTGCATGACATGAGTCTATCTGCTGACTGAGCTATAGGAATCATATCCATCTCTTGGACCCCAGACTCTCCAAGTGTCCCTATTTTCCAGGGACAGTTACCACCTGAGTCTGCTCTGCTTATGCAGTTTCCCCATGCAACTTGGAATGCAGGCTCCCTGCATAAGCTCAACCCCAATGCTGAGAGCTGCAGACACAAAAATAGTGGAGCAAGGACTATTAGAGTGATGTGAGCCGAATTCTCTGACCTGGACCTTGTGCCGAGTTATGAATCAATAAGCTCTGCACATCAAGAGAAGTGTTCTAAAGTTTTACAGCAAACTGTCTTTAAACTTGTTACAAAATAAATCCATTGTAAATACAAAGCAACACATTGCTCTTAAACAACTAGCAATTTTTACAGCCAACTGTCTTTAAGCTTGTTACCAAAAAAAGTCATTGTAAATACAAATCAACACTCTGCATTGCTCTTAAACAATTAGCAATGTAGTCCAGCTTTCTCTTAGTTCTCATTTGTTTCTCTGGTCCTAGACAGAGATTCAGATCAGCAAGTTGCTTCCTCAGTATGCTGTCAGCTTCCGAGAGAGACTCAGATTCCCAGAGATTTGTCATAAACACTAAAACAAAGACTCCACCCTCATTTTGCAGCTACAGCTGCACAAGTACCTTCTGTGCTTGCTAGTTCACTGCAAACATTCTACAAATGCACACCTCCATACAATATTTTATACACAGTTTAATGCACATTAAGCATATATTTTACAAGAGCTATAACCGCACACACACACACATACTGCAAATACAATGGAAATCATGTAGTAGGAAGAATCCCTGAGCAGGGCTTTGGTTATGATCAAATGATATTCTCATTATATATATCATTCTATGACATAACTAATATTATTAACATTAATTGGGTTGATAAATAATGATGATGTTAGAGAAATAACCTACTGAAAAGCATTACCCTATCAATCACTGTGATCGCTAAAACGAATTTAGCACTAAGCAAGAGATTTTCTGTGCTGTTTTAGGACCAAAATGTTCTGTCAAAGAGTGAACATCCTTCGTGCCTTTCTTCAGATATGCTCCCTCCAGCCCTGAACGATAAAGGCTGCTGCTGTGGGGAATAAGTTGAATCAGTCACACTATACCCTCAAATGCAAAAGCTCTTGCTGTGCCCTCGATAGTAGAGAGGGAAATATCACAGGAGTTAAAAAAATTACTTGCCAAGTAGAAGAAAAGGTTACATTAGCACCGGGCAGTTCAAATTAGTTCCTCTATGGCTGCCGCTACCTTGCTTCCCATTTAAAGTCTCAATTTCTAGAAAAGCAAGCTGGGAGGAAGCTCTTGTGGAAGAACAACTCAACAGCGAGTGGAGTTAAGCAAGTCGGGTAGTGGAGTGTGCTTCTATGGGCAACAACTGGACTGGTTTCTACAATGTACAGCAGCAGTTTCCAAAGCAAAGCTCCATCTCCCCAAAGCATTGCCTGTGCAAAACTGGTGTCCAACACTGGCCAGCTCCCAAGGGAGTTGCCCAGGTGGCAAGTTGGGACATGCATTCTAATTTGTCAGAATAGGAAACCAGATCCCTGGCCAGCTGCCATGCCAACCCTGCTTCCTTGTTGTACTCCTAGAAAGCTGCAGCCCACTTTAACCCCAAAATGTGTTTGGACTGCTTTCCATCGCTGCTACGGGTGGGGCACATATCCTGCGACTGCCACATCAAGAGGTCCTCTGGAATTTCATTCAGCAGCAGGTGTTGAGCAGAGAATGCACATATGGAACGTCCTCCAAGAAGTTTCTTGGGCCAGGCCACAAAATGACTCTAAGAAAAACTTTAGCTAACCCCACTGCGTTGGTATGGATTTTTAAAGAAAATATTTAGGCCATCGCTTACTGCTTGCAGAGAAAGCACGTCCCTTATGTGGCAAAGGTTATTCTAAGAATGTTTTATCATTTCAAACAAGAGGGCATACTCAAAAGGGACTCGTTTTCTTGCCAAGAGCTAGAGGGATATATTGTATCAAAGGGAGAATAGCAGGCTGCCAAGCGGCCGCTGTAGTCTCATGGATGGCTATGTTTGGGGAGGTATCAGGCTTTATGCTCAAAATCTAAGGATGCTCAGAACCCATTAGGTGGTCAGTTAGTCGATATAAGCCAATCAGATGCCTATGGCAAGCCCACTCTCCACCGCTGAGGTTTCCAGCAACTGGTATTCAGGGTCATTTCTGAGTGTAGAAAGACTACATCCTCAGGTTCAATAGCCAATGATAAACTTATCCTCTATGAATTTATCTTACCTTCTTTTAAAGCCACCCAAGGCAAAAGCCACCAGCTTCTTTGACTCTTTGTTTGCTGGCATCCTCTTGGCCCTGGCGGTACCTTTCGCAATCTCTGGTATACACTCGGGTTGAGCTTCTAATGCTGCGATCAACATTTCCCAAGTGTTTGGGAGAAATACAACCCTCCTGACTTGGCTTTTCAACAACTTTTTGTAAAGCAATTTCCTCCTATAAGGGATGCTTCTTTTTTTTTGCAGTCAATTTAGTATAATGATATGCTGTTGTACTTGACATTCAATTGTGAGAGTCACTCTGGGCTTCTCATTAATAAAGAGAAAGTGTGTATTTAAAATCTAAGCGTACCTTGTAGTGTTTCTTGTTTACTGCAGATTTACACTGGTTGCTGGTCCTTATACTCCCCCAGAAAAAGGTACAGCAGCACTTAAATACCAACAATGTCTTCACAACAAACCCTGGAAAAAACCCCAATGCCAACTGCTTCCTGCTTTTAATACTGAAACAACACCAAATGATTCCGAACAGCAGCAGCAGCTATATGATTTACTGTATATTATGATTGCTTTGCTTGGCATGAAAACACCGCTGTCCCTGATACCTTATGTAAAAGTAGCATTTATTTGATTGCAGCAGGACTTAATTTTATATTTGTTTCTACTAAGTAAGCTTTCAGCAAGTGCTAGGACAGTGTTGTACTAGAAAGCAATAGACAACCTAAACCTTTACCACAGATTTATTGTTGTTACCATCAGTTTAAATAAAAGAGCACTCTCATTTCAGTAAACAAAGTATGTACAGAGTTTACATATATCCTGCAAAACTTAAAATACAAATTTTAAAGGCCTGCTTTTTTCTAGTAGGTTCAATAAGAATGTGCATAATTTTTATGCTACATGCATATTTCCTAGCATACAAGCTAAATTGGTAGCTGAATAAAATCTAGCAACTGGATTACTTTGAAAATTCTGACGTATACGATAGTACATCAACACACAATTCTAGTTCCTATAGATGAAGATGCAGAAGCAACCAATCTCCTGTTTGTCCCATCAAAAGACTAATGTGGGAACACTTTTAAAGCCAATTGTGTTAAACAAATCACATAGGCACAAACAAGACGGATTCATTGGTTAAAATATACCAGCCATTTCTGGAAATTAACCAGCAGATTATAAGACATGCTGCAGATCAAGTATATTAGCAGACTGGAGAGGTGTACATGTGTCTCAGAATAAACTGAGCTATAGGCAGAACTTCCACTTCTCAATGGAACTCCACTAAGTTGGGAAACCTTCACAATTGGGATCCAGTGCAGCATGACTTTCAGCAGTAGAAATGTGAGATTCAGCGTGCCCTGGTACACGTATGAGGCTCCCTGGACACCTGATACACATACATTTATACCTGTGTGATGTAAGCATCAGCGTTATGACTAATCAAATAACATACACAAAGAAAATTAAAAAAGGAAAGACAGCTAAAACACAAATCAATATTCAGCACTACTTTTCCTTATGACTTAATAACTTAATATTCATGTATTACAGCTTTTCCTATTACAATATGACACACACACAATAAAATGTATTGTGGAGTTTGCTCACACTGTTTTGCATGTAAACATGTGTGTGTGTGTTGGGTCCTAATTAATGTGTGAGTTAAGCAGAGGATTGTAAAAAGAAACACTGAAAATGCCAAAACGTGTGGTAGTTCGCAACTATATTTGCATTCAGCAAATGCACTTACTTGGAAATAAGTTCCACTGAAATCAAAAGACCAACTTCCTATGAAGTTTAGGTCAGATCAAGCTTTTTTGGTTGGTAAACATTAGACTGGCAGTCCTTGGTAGGCGCAGTTCCCATAACAGTGTGTTTAAAGAAAACACCCACAAAACTCAGCAAATGTCAGAACAAAAAACTGTTGCTTCTCACACTACTTTCCCTTATGAAAACCAATACATGAGCAATTCCAACTTGAGTACATCAATCAAACCATGTAGAACATTTATTGCAATGTCTCAGAATCTGGTTGGTTGACGCTGGTTATTTTTGAAAACCAGACAAAACTTACAAATGACTGTTATGTATTAGTATAAATTTCAATAATAAAATAAAATGGTGGTGAAACGTTATGTAAGAGGACCATTGTGCACTTGTTGGCAAGGATACCACTCCCTTTTGATCATTACAAGAGCAAATATTAAATCAAGAGAAAATTAACAAAAAGCTGCAAGCTTAAGGTCAACCTTGTAGACCTGTTACAAATGTTTCGGGTTCATGGGTTGCTGTTATTTTTGTGATTACGGAAGTGTAATTCCTTTTAAATAATTCCTTTTAAAATTTCTCTCAAGAAAGTTGATGCGCTGACTGGCATCCAGATCCATTACTTGTTTCCAACTGTTGAAGCTCTTCTTATCAGTTTTTAACCTGGAAAGCAAGTAATTATCAATACATGATTAGGGACAAAACAAACACAATAAACTGCCTAGGTTTAATGTAAAGTGATGCTCTATGTAGACAGCAAATGAAACATTTTCAAAAACAACAACTGACCTGAAATTCTTTGTGCATGACTTCAAAGACATGCCTTACATATGTGGGGACTTTGCATAATCACTTACATGAAATACATGAAGTTTTCACTGGGCTGTTGCCAAACTGGAACTGCACAGAGTCACATTCATGTGGATAGAATATTGGGGCCAAACCAAACTTAAGTGTCAAGACTAGATCACTTTTTAATTCCTACGAAGAGGAATTTGCGAGTGTGAAAGTGAAGAATTTATTATGAATATGACAATGACTAAGACTTTTCCTGAACAAACATGCCCCTATTTCCTTCTCTAAAAATTTTTCCCCCTTCTAATGGGCCTATTAGATTGCAAGTAAGCCCTATGGGGGGGGGGGGAGCAGCTTTAAAAGGAAATTTAAAGAAAAGCAACTGTGGAGGAAGGATTCATATCCCATCCTAAATCCATGTTCTGCTTTAAATTTACACACATACACCTTAAAGAGGTTTGGTGTAAACCACATTGGATTAAATGACATCAGTCTAACATACCTGAAGGAGTGTCTCCACCTCATTGTTCAGTCTGGACATTGAGGTCCACCTTTGAGGGTCTTTTGGCGGTTCCCTCACTGAAATGTTACAGGGAACCAGGCAGAGGACTTCTCGGCAGTGGTGCCCTTCCTGTGGAACGCTCTCCCATCAGGTGTCGATATAAAGAACTACACAACTTTTAGAAGACATCTGAAGGCAGCTCTCTATTGGGAAGTTTTTAATGTCTGACATTTTATCATTTTTCTATGTGCTGGAAGCCACCCAGAGTTGCTGGTGAAACCCAGCCAGATGGCATGGGTATAAATAATAAATATTACTACTACTACTACTACTACGGGCAACTGATCCCAGTGTTCATGGAAGCTCACAGTGCCCCCTACTTGGGCATAGAAAATTAAGTACATAATTCTTTGGATCCCAGGCTTCATTGCATTTACATCTGGGTTTCTTATTAAATACATAGGAAAGAACAAGGGTAGATTTAAAAGATATTTGAAACTGACCTTTCTAGTGAAGCATTCATGTGATTGGCTCTCTTCATAAATTTGCATCCCATCAATCTTGGTGCTCAGTCCCATAAGATCATGCATTTCGTGGATTGATTCTGACAGTATGCCTGTACTATACAGTCGCCTTTCTCTCTCACAAAATCTCTTGTCATACTTAAGCCGAGTTTCAGTCATTCTTCCATTAATGTGCAAGCAAGCTTTGTGCCACTCTTTTCTCTTTGAACACAGTCCTTTTGAGCTGTTCCCTCTCGAAACATTAACACAAGCACAACTGAGTTGCAAACTTGAATTTTGTGGCTTTCCCCCCTCAACTGACAGCAGAGCAATCTGTGCATTCAAATTCTTCTGACCGCATATTTGTGATGAATCACATAATATCTGTGAATTCAATGGATGAAGCTCTGCACTATTAATTGAACCAAATGAATATGGAGTTTTTGAATACACAGCACATCTGGAAGCAACCAATATATCTGCTGCATTGTTCTTGTCACATAACACAACAGCCTCTAGCTTCTGCCCACTGTGGCACTGTTTCAGCTTAAATGTGAGACCTTGTCTACTAAGAAGTTCTTGAATTTTAAGCTTTGCCTCATCACTCCAGTGTTCCCCATCAGCAGGTGACACTCCAAACAAAGAGCAAGGATAAGTTAATCGAGGTAATTTTGCAAGCTCTTCTGGGATAACTTTCAGCTTGTGACTATCAGAAATGGGGATGGGAACTGATAACCCATCATCAATAAAAGTAACTATTAAGAGATTAGAGAGTTTGGAGACTTCAGAAACTTCAACTCTGTTCCACTTTTCATTAGATCCAATCTTTATCAAACAACTGGTACCAGGAACGACAAGCTCCTGTGGAATTGTAGGCAGGTTTTCTGGAAGGTCAGAGAGTAACTTGAACAAAGCGTTTAGAGACTTAAATGAGTCTTCTAACTGAATACAGAAGTTTGAAGGATCAGTGACAGACGTCACAAACCCAGGATAATACCGATCGTTCTGGAATGGTGCCCAGGAAACAGAATTTGGTCTGAATGACAATGTAGGCATTGTTTTGCTCATTTTTATATTTTCTGGTGAGTTACATTTCTCCAGCACCCTTTGGTAAGATCTTTGATTCCAGTATTCCAAAAGCAGAATCCCATCTATTAAAATATCCACTTCCCACATAAAAGTAGATTCTAGGTATCTCAGAAACAAGATCTTGATCTCATGGCATTTTATAATCTTCAACACGCTCTCAAGAGACATGTCCACTAGGTTTTCAGCCCAAGACCATTTACAAGGCATTGCATTCCGGGGAATACTCCTGAACTTGTCACTAAGTATCTGTGTGTCATGAAATGACACCATTTCATATTCTCCCAAGTCCATGAAAAAAACTAACATGTGACCCTCATTCACATACTTTTTAATAACTTCAGATCGATACCATTTCAAGGTCTCTTTTGATTTTGTCAAACATTCTAACCCTTCTTGAATATTTTCCACTGCAAGCAAGGAGTTCTTCTCAGCTTCTTGGGTAGTCATCACGTTTAAGTCAAAAAATATTTGTGCATCCTTCTTCAATTTTATATAGAAATGTCCATCTCTTGAAATGTGACCTATTTCAGCCAATTCTAGCTGTCCAGGCTTTATTTTTTGGCAGGGAATCTTAGGGTGGCTCTCCCAGGGATGTCCAGCTTTTATTAATACTTCAGACACATTTCGGCTTTCTGATTTTTTACTTTGGTCATTACCATCAGTAACTACATCTGTTATTGGAAGATGTTTTACGACTTCATCAAGATGTAACAGACTCATATTCTGTAAACCTAACTCATTGATCATAGACATTTCATGGCAGAATACATCAACCTCCCACTGTTCACCATGCTGTTGTAAAAACTCTAACGCTAATAGTTGATTATTTACTTTACTGGCAATGCAGGCAGCCATATCGCTACTGCAACTTTTATCTGGAAATGCATATCTTGCTTTGCTAAGAAAACAGTGTATGCTGAATCTTGGAAAATTTAAGAAAACCTTTTCCATCTTGTATATTTTTGATGCATTCACAGTTGATGAGTTACCATAGTCAATGAACTCTACTTCAAAAGATTTTTCTGATTTAATACCTCTAATGGCAGCTCTATATGTGCAGCAATCAGCTTCATACTCTGCTAAAACCATGTCACCTTCCTCAAGTTCAGCATGTGTTTCTGGCTCTAGAACCAGTGAGTCTCCATTCAGCTTCTCAGCAAGCTGCACAATTTTATTCTCATCCTCAGCACGATGAATATAGAAACTTGACATGCTAGTTATAGAAGAAATATAAACTAACATTTTGGAATTTGCCTGGATATGAGGCTGTGGAAGGTTTGTGCACTTTTTCCTGGTACCACTACACCTTTCTTCTCCAAAATATTTGTGTTTCAAGATCTGCAACTCTTTATCTGGAGGCATCTTCTTCAAACCCCGAGGAGGGCTATCACGCTCAGTCCAAGATTCACAATATGTATCTCTGCATCTCTGTCTCGGATTGCTTTGCAAGGCCAATTCTGTATTATCTGAGGCTGCTGGGAGCTTTACAGACCTTGTACTCTGTTTCTGCAGATCAATTGCAATTTCTTTTCCAGCACTCTGATGGCCAGGATTTGCTTCATTTTCTGCTTCTCTCTTCCAACCAACTACTTCATTTTTAATTTTTCTTTTAACTGCTTCTGACTTGACTTTATGCAACACGTTTTTGTCTCCAACAGTCTTTTCTGCAGGTGTGTTTATAATTTTGGGGTCAACACCATATTTTTGTGTGTGCTTCAATAATTCTTTAATCTTCCTATTTATCTGTAGATCTCCATCATACAACTCCACACCAAGCTGCCCATCAGATTCCTTAGATACGATTACCGCCTTCATTTCTTTCCCCGAGTAATTCTTCTCAAACCATGTATTTATTTCAGTTGTAATTTCAACATCTTTTAGATCTGAAAGGTAACACTTGATAGCTTGCATAGGAGTAAATAATAATTCTGAAGCATGATTTGGAATAGGAATCATTTCTCTTTTTGCTACTGATTGTTTATTCCCAAAGTCTACAAAGTATACTTGCAAGTAATCTGATGAGCCCATAGGAGATGCTAAAGCTCTGTAGAAGAGGCCATCTTCAAAATATTTTGCTAAGTATAAATTGCAAGTGTTTAGCTGGTCTGTATAGCCTGTCATTTGACTAACCTCTGCAATCTTTTCAAACAGTTTGTCTATAGCACCTACATTTCTGTTTAGTTGGCAATAGAATTTTGTAGGGCTGTATATATGTGTTATACAAACCCCTTCTTCGTTTCCAATTTTCATGTTAAAAGATGAATAGTAAAATGTGTACAGAGAGAATGGCGGAACAAGGGACCTTGCGAATTCAAAAGAGCGAGACTGGGCATGACCACATTCTAAGAGAAACTGCTGCGAAGTAGTGAATGGAGTCTGTAAGTCAACAATATTATATAAATAGTTGGGGCTCCGAAGAATTAGGGCAGAAATCGTACAGGTCAGCAGATCATTAGAAGAGGAAACAAAGCGCTCAAAATCTCTACATGCCTCTGCAGTCCAATTGTACGGGTCAAACGTTAAGGATTCAGTGACCGTATTAAGACAACATCTGAATGTTTGACATTCTAAGACCAGATATTCTGGAAGAATAGCTTGGAGGTCTTTTGACAAAACTCTTTCCTGGTTACCATAGTCTACAAATACTACATCAACTTCTGTCTCGGACACATGTTGCTGTACAGCAGCTCTGTACCACTTCCCATCCTTGGAATATTTCACAACACAGGCATATTGTCCAAGTTCATATGGGCTTTTTTGAGTGTTGTAATAATACTGAATTTGTTGCATCAAGTTAAATAGCTCTGGCAGTTTAGATCGCATCTGACAGAAAAAGTTACCTGGTGACGTACTACGACAACATACGACATCAAATACAGTTCCTGGTTTAAACCGATACTCCTTATAAGGCTTCGGGGTATCACCTTTCCCAGATGTGTTTCCCAATTTATCTGAAAGAGTGTTTTCCCACCGCGGGAAGGTAACAGCATGCTCTTTTGTCCGAGGACTCCGCAATTTATTCTTCTTCTGCCAACTCTTTTTATGTATCTTTTGTTTTAAGCATTGCATTTTAGACTCTCCCACAATGTTCTGAAAGGGATCTTGCTTTACTTCCCAATATTCCGCATATCCAGCCTGAACCATGGACAAAACAACATCAGTTTGTTCTGAGTCATTCATATACTGCACACTGACAATATACTTATTGGTTTTTTGTGCAATTACATGCAGTGTGAGCGGTTTGTCGAGCACAATGCTTTTAAAGAAGTCAGTTTCTTTTTTAATCCATATGTCCTCGATTGGAAATGCGTTAGCAAGTGAACAACAAACGGCTAAAGCTGGTAATTCTAGAAACTCTGGAAGCAAAACTCTCACATTGAAGAGTGGTACAGTTTCAGTATTGCCAAAATCTAAAAAACAAACATCAATACTATTGTCCATCACTTCCCTGATAACAGCTCTGTAGTAATGCATATCCTTACTATACCGGGCACAGCATAGTTTTCCAGGTTCTGGGTTTTCTAGAATCTTATCAACAGTTTCGCTTGTATCATACACAGCTGCAATTTTCTTCATCAAGGCTTCAAACTCATCTCGACAGTCAATAGTTTGAACCCAAAAATTTGATGGATTCAAGACATATACCACAAAAGCAACACAGACAGAACCGATTTGCATTTCTGCTCTCTTGCAAGGAATTCTTAAAGGAGAACACATTAAATGAGTGCCTTTTGAATCTGAATCATCTCCTGATTGTACAGTATTCCTATGAACAGAGTCGGCATAAACAGGATCTGTATCAGAGATTTTGATATCCTCACCTGTACAGGATTTTTTGGTCTTAAAGGATGGGTCAAGTTTTGGAATCACTTCACTCCCCTGTGGTAGATGTTCATAACACATTGCAGACTCTTGTTTAAGAAGTGTAACATAATACAAATGTTCATCAGCATTGAATAAATCAATGCGGGCATGAACAACATTTTGTCTTAACAAGGCCTCCTTGAATTCTTTTAGTTGATCGTTTCTTACAGTTTCATCCTGAGAACTAAGACAGGAAAGTGCACAAGGAACTGAAAACCTAGGTACTGACATGAATTCTGGTTGAAGCTTTAAAACACAACTGGAAGGCACAGCTTCATAGCTGCCAAAATCCATAAACCAAATATTCACTTTGTTATCAGAAAGCAGCTGTTGTATCACTCCTCTATGCCACTGTCCATTTCTCCGTCTTGCTGCACAGAGGACTCCTAGATTCTCACAGGATGGAACATTTTCTGTACTAGTTTCGTAACAGGAAGACATGTTTGCTGTCAACTCATCCATCTCCACCTGGTATTGCAGCAGTTGACAATAAAATTTACTCGGACTGACTGCCACTGATATTTTTACTTTCTCTATCCCACCAACAGATAAAAGCGGCTGAAGGTTATTCATAATTGGTTGAACTTCTGATTGAATTCGATCATTACATAATACAGAATCCGGCCTCGTATATTTTTGTTGCAGTAAATCTGGCATCTGTTTACAAAGCAGCTCTTGTGGCAATTCAGTTAACATTTCTACAATAAGACAGAATGTATCTCCATCAACAAGTTTGCCTAATTTTAATTCAACCACATCACTAGTGATTTTTGGCACGTCAAGCAGAAATGTTTGGTGTGGTAGAATGGCTTGTATTTGGCCTTTAATCTGCAAATCTATTAATGACGAAAAGTAATTCAGAGCTTTTGGAGTCCATTTTTCTTCAATTGGAAGTATATTTCCAAAAATTCCACAAACCATCTTGGGAGGAAGTTGAAACAACTCATCAACAGCAGAAGCAATATGTGTCTCATCAACTGTCAGGATTTTCCCACTATCCATAAGAAATACTTCATAGATGTAGTTCTTCTTTTGTACTACTCTTCCTCTGTACCATTCTCCACAAGCAGAGTCTTCTACTAAACAAAACTCGCCAATCCCAACACTGTCTTTCACTTTGGATACCTGCTGTATTTCATTTTGCAATATATGGTAGTCAAACTCACAATCTGTGTTGTATCTGCCTTGAAATTTCACAAGAACTTCTTTTGGATGGTAGTTTACGTCAGTAATCTTCAGGTCTACATCTAGAAATTTTGTTGACAAAGATGAAACTCTCCTACCTGGAAAACCAAAATAAAGTTTGACATAATCAGGTAATATATGACTTTAACTGACAGTTCTATCACCAGGTTTGATACCATTCCTGTTTTTAGATTTCCCTGCCAACAGGGCACACCAACTCAAAGTCTCAAGTATATTATATTTATCTTCTAATACATCAAATGAAATATCATATTTGAATACCATGCTTCTCTTTATATATTACTGGAAATTATGTAACCATTTATTTTTATGTACACAGAGCCTAGGGCTTGCCGATCAGAAAGTCAGAGGTTCGAATCCCCACGACAGGGTGAGCTCCTGTTGCTCGGTCCCTGCTCCTGTCAACCTAGCAGTTCCAAAGCACATCAGAGTTCAAGTAGATAAATAGGTACCGCTCTGGCATGAAGGTAAACTGCTCCATGTGTTGCTCTGGTTCGCCAGAAGCAGCTTAGTCATGCTGGCCACATGACCCAGAAGCTGTACGTCAACTCCCTCGGCCAGTAAACCGAGATGAGCGCCACAACCCCAGAGTCGTCCGTGACTGGACCTAATGGTTAGGGGTCCCTTTATCTTTACCTAAATCTTTCTAATATAAAAATATAACCACATCTATACTGTAAGTTTAAGTGATACCCTAAGCCTAAATTACTGAGCCTCAAAAGATCAGTCAGACAGTGCCTATTTCTACACATAACGAACAGTCCAATATTCTGAGTCATCTAAATAATCAAATGATTTATTTTATTACATAGTGGGGAAATGCATTCTTCAGTTCTAGTACAGTGGCAATAATAAAGGTAAGGAAACTAGAGAAAACTGGAAGGAGACTAAAAAGTTAAGCAATTTAGGGGAAAGAATGGACTGAGATGAAAGGTGCAATTTATGAAATTAACAAGAAGTAATAAGAAATGAGAGATGTGCACAATGTTTTGCAAAGTCATCTCTATATTTTACAGTTAGCATTAAAAAGGAAGATCTCAGCTGCATGCAAACCATGAGACAGTGCTGTATAACCGCAGGGATTTTTAACATCACCCAAAAGTAGACTAATATGTAAACAAACTAAAGGGACATGATGTATGCAAAGTGCAGAAAGACCAGTAAACTGCTGTTCTTGCTTCATCTTCTCTCCAAAACATTTTTCAAAAATCTTATCTCACCTGCCATATCTCAAAATATTCACAGCTTTTCATCTGCCCAGAAACAGCTGGGGGAGGAGGAGTCAAAAAATCTGTAAAGCATTGAAGAAAACATGGAAAAGTCATGTAGTTTAAAATCTTAAGTGTATGTGTTTTTGTGCTTTAATCGATTTTTATTTTTTGCATCCCATTAACACTTGACCAAACCGTCTTTTCCCTCTCTTCCTCTGCACTCAATTATCTGGGTAGAGAAAAACAATTAAAAATAGGAACTGTATTATTTCTATTGTTTTAAATTCAAACACAAAGTTTCTTTTAAATGATGGCTAAACAACATCTAGGCAAATATTAAATAATCTAGATATCCCTACAGTGCATCTCTAAACTGAATCAGTGCTTTTACCAGATACATCAAGTAAAAGGTTTTTCTGTGTAATTGAAGAACATTTTAATATGTCTCAGATATGAATACTTGCACTGAAAGCAGGTTTTTCATTTTCACTTTATAAAAATAAAACTGCTATAGCAGGCATAGGCAAACTCGGCCCTCCAGATGTTTTGCGACTACAACTCCCATCATCCCCAGCTAACAGGACCAGCAATGGAGGGTCGAGTTTGCCTATGCCTGTGCTATAGTCTACCCAGGAACTATCAAACCTTGTTTCAACCTCTTGTAAAGTGGCCAAGATTTTGAAAAAGAGGACAGTGCTTCCGTATATTTAACAGAATCATAGAATTGTAGTTTGTAGGGAGCATGAGAGTCCCCCTACTGAACAATTACTAAAGATGCAGGAACACTATCCTCTTTTCTTTTTTAAAATCTGACCAACCTGGACAATAATGGGCATAGCAATTTTAATATTTTGTTTTTGTGAGGGTTCAGCTGGGCAAAGGTGGAGTGAAGCAGAAATGAACAACACAGGAAGGAAGAGGAGAACTGTCCAGTGTGCATATTCCTATGTTCCCTGTTTCTGCTAAAGTCCTCCACTCACTTGCCAAAGTCCCACTTGAATTCAATGGAGCTTACTTCTGAGTAGACCTGCACAGGACTGGACTATTAGCCTCACAAACGGTAAATATGCTGGTCCTAAGAAAGGCTCTTTTAAAAACATTCCATCTATAGATAAAAGGATAACAAGT
Organism: Podarcis muralis; assembly: GCF_964188315.1. Classification (NCBI taxonomy): domain Eukaryota; kingdom Metazoa; phylum Chordata; class Lepidosauria; order Squamata; family Lacertidae; genus Podarcis; species Podarcis muralis. The sequence goes on from NC_135657.1 coordinate 101,695,143, forward strand.
AAAACATAGAGATACACAGCTTCCTTGTAGAGATACAAAGCTTGCTTGTAAAAATGAGGAAATGTAAACAACAATCATACTAACATGCGGCAGAGCCTGAGACTCTTAACCTCAGGGTCGCGGGTTCAAGTCCCACGTTAGGCAAAAGATTCCTGCATTGTTGGACTAGATGACCCTGGTGGTCCCTTCTAACTCTACAATGTTGTGATTCTGGGGTCACATTTGCATGACTGCTTCCAGGAAAGGTGCACCACTGGGAAACCAGGCTGAGATCAGCCGAGCCTAAATCAGGATACAAATGGCCACATTTTAAACCCATCTACGCTGCTTATGAATACTAAACCGCAAATATGTACACATGTACTGGGTAGACTAGCAAAAGCTTATTTGTTTGCTCTTTAAGGTGCCACGTGGAGGTTATTTTGCTGCAACAGACAAACGGGGCTACCACTCTGGTATTTCATAGATAGATAGATACAGGGGGTGTCAACTTGGAATAAAATATTTGGGGGGGGGGGGAGGTAATCCCCACTCTGCACAATCAGTCACATGATGTGGTGTGCAACATGACCATCTGAATTGCAGTGCCCATCAACTTTGTTTATTTGTGTGTGTGTGTGTGCATTTAAATTTTTATTAAATTTTCTGTTTTGCCATTTAAAATACTAATTTTATATCTTTAAGATATCAATGACTTCCCTTTTTCTCTTCTTATGGTTTCATTTTACGTGTCATAAATCCCTGCATATTTTACAAAAAGTATACCATTCAGTATTCCATGATTATTGCATCCACCAAAACCTATTTACACAGCTGAATTTATCTCAATGCTGCCTACGTTTTCAGCTATACACAATTATTTCCCATATATTCCATTATATTTAAATGCCCATCAATTGTGGGGAGGCCTGGCCCTCTCAAATATTTTATTGGGGTCCCCAAATACCCCTCAGTATGCATATAAATACACGCACACACACGATAGTTTTTATTGGGAGCTGCAGAACATGGCAGCGCCTTTCACTTCCGGGTAGCTAAAATACCAACTTTCTTGGAAAGTCAAGCGGGGCATAGTAAAAGATGGGGAAACAAGGCAATACCGTGTATTTTTTTAAGGGGGGGGGGAGCGAGAAAGGCTGTTTTCAAGCCTCGACTCCCCAAAGCTCTTCGAAAGCAGGGTGGGAAATGGGGCGAAAGCCTTTCCTTTCGCCCGTTTTTACTTTCGCAGTTTCTCCCCTCCCTCCTCCCCAGGTTTCGGGGTGCAACCCCACAATCCCGTTTACCTGGGACCGAATCCGAGGAGGGGGGTGGGCTCCCCCCTCTGAGGAGAGGCACGAAGAAGCGGCGGCCTTTCCAACTACAGCCGCCGGGCTGGGAAGGCGAGGGCAGCAACAGCCCAGGGGAAAGCGGTCCTGAGGGAGGAGGAGGAAACGGCTCGGCGGCGTTTTTCGAGGGGGGAAACGCGGCCCTCGGGGAGAAGAAACCAGAAGCGCCTTACACTGAGAAGGAAGAAGGGCCCCCGCGAGGAGGCCTGAGGGGAAAAGCGCGCCGGGCCGCCCAAGGGCCGCGTGCGCCTCGCGAGGAGGCAGCCGGGCGCGAGGCGGCGAGTCGTTAAACGGCGCGGGAGGAAGCGGGCCTGAGGGACCAAGCGCCGCCGCCGCCGCCTTGACTCCGAAGGAAGGTTAAGAGGCGCGTCAACGGCAAAGGAAGGGGAGGTTAGGCCCGAGGGAACCGTTGGCTCTGCTCTTTCCGGAACGGTTGGCTTGGGGGGGGGGGTTAAGGTGGGCGCCCCCAGGGTTGGCACCTTTGGGGTGGCGTGGGCGGCTTCAGCGTTTTCACCTGGTGCTGAAGTGGGAGCGTTTCCAAGCAAGCCGTCGCCACGTTTTCTCCGGTGGAAATAGGGACGTCCCCTTCCGTCATGGGGTGCTTTTTTCTTTACGATTTATATTCCCACTCGTCTGACTGGGGGGGTCAGTCTGGGCGGCTCCCGACATATATTGAAACATAATAAAACATGAAACATTTTTTTTAAAGCACTTCCCTATGTAGGGTTGCCTTCAGACGGCTCGGAGGTCGGGTAGCGTCCTATCTTCCAACGTTTCTCCGATGAAAAAATGGACGTCCTATCATACCCTCCAACATTTTTCCAGTGAAAATTGGGACGTCCTACTGTAGCCTCCAACATTTCCCCATTGAAAATAGGGACCTCCTATCATACCCTCCAACATTTCCCCATTGAAAATAGGGACCTCCTATCATACCCTCCAACATTTCCCCAATGAAAATAGGGACGTCCTACTATACCTTCCAAGGGACACGGGTGGCGCTGTGGGTAAAAGCCTCAGCGCCTAGGGCTTGCCGATCGCATGGTTGGCGGTTCGAATCCCCACGGCGGGGTGCGCTCCCACTGCTCGGTCTCAGCGCCTGCCAACCTAGCAGTTCGAAAGCACCCCCAGGTGCAAGTAGATAAATAGGGACCGCTTACTAGCGGGAAGGTAAACGGCGTTTCCGTGTGCGGCTCTGGCTCGCCAGATGCAGCTTTGTCACACTGACCACGTGACCCAGAAGTGTCTCCGGACAGCGCTGGCCCCCGGCCTCTTGAGTGAGATGGGCGCACAACCCCAGAGTCTGGCAAGACTGGCCCGTACGGGCAGGGGTACCTTTACCTTTACCTTACTATACCTTCCAACATTTCCCCAATGAAAATACAGGCGGCCTACCATACCATCCAACTGAAAAGTATAGCTATGGTAAAGAGTTCCTTCCCATGTATCTCTAAACTGGAAAACCGTGAAACTGATTGTACTGCCTGAAATTCAGCCCTACTACACTCCATACCACGTTTTGAAGCCTTTCCAGCACAACCACTATAGCAGATAGGGAGGAGCAGTGCTTTTTTCCTTTAAAAAAATGTTTAGGAGTATGTACTCTCATTTCCCTATTCATATTGAAATACTACCCCTCAATGAGGCCAAACTAAGATCGACAAAATGTTTAGGGGTATGCGTACCCCCATGTACGCCTAGAAAAAAGCACTGGGGAGGAGGCATGTACTGCTTCAAGTACAGCCCCATATGGTAGCACAGTGTTAGCCTGTATCAAAATCATATTGGTTTTGAGCATACAGTGGTGCCTCGCAAGACGAAATTAATTCGTTCCGCAAGTCTCTTCGTCTTGCGAGTTTTTCGTCTTGCGATGCACGGTTTCCCATAGGAATGCATTGAAAATCAATTAATGCGTTCCTAGGGAAACCGACTTCAGACCAGGTCCGGGGACAGTCTGTCCCCCGACCTCTTCTGAAGGCTGGGGGGGGGACAAGGGCTTTTCTTCCCACCCCCAGCATTTTAAAAAACCCCGGGACAGCGGAGGACGTCTCCGCTGTCCGGGGCGATTTAAAAGCCCCTGGGAAGGCAGGCAGGGGGGACAAAGACTTTCGCCCCCGCCAGCCTTCAGAAGAGGTCCTGGACCTCTTCTGAAGGCTGGCGGGGGGCGAAAGTCTTTGCTCCCCCCCGCCTGCCTTCAAAAGCTGTCCGGCCCAGGCTTCGCGGACCTCTCCGCAAGCAGCGGCAGCGCTGCCGCTGCTTGCGGACAGGTGCCAGCATGCCGAAGCCTGCGCGTGCTGAGATCAGCGCGCCCAGGCTTCCCGCCCCGCCTCCCGGCATCGGGGCATTGTCCCGATGCCGGGCTGCGGCGGAGGCGTCCCCCCCCCCCGCCGCCCGGGATCGGGGCATCGTCCCGATGCCGGGCGGGGGGGGGAGGCGTTCCCGCCCCCCGCCGCCCGGGATCGGGGCATCGTCCCGATGGCGGGCGGGGGGGGGAGGCGTTCCCGCCCCCCGCCGCCCGGGATCGGGGCATCGTCCCGATGGCGGGCGGCGGGGGGAGGCATTCCCGCCCCGCCGCCCGGGATCGGGGCATCGTCCCGATGGCGCACGGCGGCGGAGGCGTCCCCCCCCCCGCCGCCCGGGATCAGGGCATCGTCCCAATGGCGCGCGGAGGCGTTCCCCCCCCGCCGCCCGGGATCGGGGCATCGTCCCGATGGCGGGCGGCGGGGGGAGGCGTTCCCGCCCCGCCGCCCGGGATCAGGGCATCGTCCCGATGGCGGGCGGCGGGGGGAGGCGTCCCTGCCCCGCCGCCCGGGATCGGGGCATCGTCCCGATGGCGCGCGGTGGCGGAGGCGTTCCCCCCCCGCCCGGGATCGGGGCATCGTCCCGATGGCGGGCGGCGGAGGAGGCGTTCCCGCCCCGCCGCCCGGCATCGGGGCATCGTCCCGATGGCGGGCGGCGGCGGAGGCGTTCCCCCCCCCCCCCCGCCCGGCATCGTGGCATCGTTCCGAAGCCCGGCGGCGGCGGGAGGAGGTGTCCCCGCCCCGCCACCAGGCTTCGGAGGAGGTCCAAGGACAGCGGGGAAGACGCGCTGCGCTTCCCCGCTGTCCCGGAGATTTCCCTATGGGCTGTCGTCTTGCGAAGCAAGCCCATACGGAAATTCGTTTTGCGAAGCGCCTCCAAAACGGAAAACCCTTTCGTCTAGCGGGTTTTCTGTCTTGCGAGGCGTTCGTCTTGCGAGGTACCACTGTACTCTGAGCTGATGGCCACACCTAGCCAGCCAGGCTTTAGAATTGTGCTTGTTCCCTGGAAAGCCTTGCTGTTTGCTTCTTTTTTTTCCCCCGCTGCCTTTTTGTGTGAGAAGCACTGTTCACAAAGTGAGCCTCTTGTTTGTAAAATAAATGGGCTCTGTTTGTTTTTTACTTGCACTGTTATTCTTTCATGTACTAAATTTTTTAAAAAATTTTTTCCAGTCCTGCATCAGTTTAGCCTCATCCAGAATGACTGTGATTAAAAATGTCTTTTTATGCTAAAATGGGACATGGATGGCGCTGTGGGTTAAACCACAGAGCCTAGGGCTTGCTGATCAGAAGGTCGGCAGTTTGGATTCCCGCGATGGGGTGAGCTCCCGTTGCTTGGTACCTGCCCCTGCCAACCTAGCAGTTTGAAAGGACGTCAAAGTGCAAGTAGATAAATAGGTACCGCTCCGGCGTGCAGGTAAATGGTATTTCCGTGTGCAGCTCTGGTTTGCCAGAAGCGGCTTTGTCATGCTGGCCACATGACCCAGAAGCTGTACGCCGGCTCCCTTGGCCAATAAAGCGAGATGAGCGCCGCAACCCCAGAGTCGTCCGCGACTGGACCTAATGGTCAGGGCTCCCTTTACCTTTACCTATTATTCTAAAACTGACCCAGTCTATTTGGGTAGAGTGCCAAAATGTGGCTGCTTGGAGGAAAGGTGCACAGAAGGTCTCTTCAATCCAAGAATGCCAGAATCTCATGCTGCCTGTCACATGTTGCACATGTGCCATGGCTTACAAACACCATACATGCAAAGTAATGGCTTTCCCCACAAGAATCCTGGGAACTGTAGTTTGCCCCTCACAGAGCTACAATTCCCAGCACCCTTAACACACGACAGCTCCCAGCATGCTCTGAAGCCATGCACTTTAATTGCCTAGAGTGGATGTGACGTATAGCTGACATAACATACCCATTAAATAGAGCTGCATAACATACCCATTAAATAGATACAAAGATGGAATACTGTTTTAGTTGCAAACAATCAGCACATCTAATGGCAATTCACCGCACAAACCTTTATTGGGAGAACATTTTATGAAACCAAGATTGTTGCCACAACATTTTCAAAGAATTTTAAAAAAACATTTCCCCTTTAGGACGGCTTACCGAAGGAACAATCACATTGAAATAAATGTGTGTTTCTTCAGGGACAAAAGTGTTAATCAAACTACTTTTTTTGAGCCACTAGATGGCAGGCAAATATTTAGAAAAAACATCTGCTAAGAGAATTAGAGAGCGGTTTTTTCATGTATTGCATTTTGATTGAACATTCCATACTCATCATCACACAGAATCAGCCAACCATTATCAGAGCCAATGGGTGAAAATAAGCAAATTTCAGCTGAACACTAAGAGAAGCTTCCAAAAAGTAAGAGATTATTGAGAGGTGGTGGCTGCTCCTTCACCTGAGCTGTTAAAGCAGAAGGTGGACAGCCATCCGTCAGGGATGCATCCTCCTACACTGCCATTCCTACACTGAGCAGGAGTTTGGACTAGATAAATGCTTAGGTCCCAGCCAACGCTGATGGATTCTGATAAAATGGGTTGCAGCCAATTCTAGTCCTACTCAGAGTAGATGAAGCTCATTGGCATCACTAACTGAGGTTCATTCATCTCAGTGGGTCTCCTCTGAGTAACACTTAGTTGGTTGCATCCCGATATGAAGTGCTTCTGAAGTACCGTGCCTTCTCGCATCTCAGCTGGGAAGCGTTTAGCCTGAATGTCGGCAACACATTCAGAAATCTGCATGATGCTTTCACATTACAGAATATTGAGAACTACTGCTGTGAAATGAAAGCAAGGAAAAGCTTTTACAACTGTGTGCCACATTGTAAATGTCAATTACCACCTTATATCAGCCCTATGAAGTAAGGAATTACTTGCATTCCCATTCCATTAAATCCAGAGAAGTTAAGTGACTTATCCCTGGGAGTCAGTGGCACTAGAAGATTTGCAATTTAATAACAGTCATTATATTTCAGTGTGCTCCCTTGAGCTACATGGCAGCGCTATCAGTGAACTGATACACACAACTGAACTTTTGTCATTGTGGATTTTAAAATGACAGTTTGATTGAATATGGTAGAGTGGTTGTGCATGCAGAAGTATAAAGCACAGGCTACAAGCCTGGAAGTCCTAGATTCAAATTTTAGCTCAGCCATGAATTCAATGGTGGCCTTAGATAACGTTATTTCTCTAAGCCTCAGTGCTTATCTGGATGAAGGAATCATAATTCAACCTACAAGAATCAATAGGATAGTAAATGTGAAGAGCATGGAGCCACTTTTTATTTATTCCTTATATTTAGCCCCCACCTGAAGATTTAGATATTCTGAAAGAATCCCAAATCATCTGGGTGTGTGTATTGCAGTTCTTGCTAAACCTTTGTTAGTCTTCTAATTGTAATCATTTGGATATACATCTGCTGCCTGCTGTTAGGGAAAACATGTATGGCTCCTCAAACTTGCTACGGCTTTTAAAGATGCTTGCTTGCTAAGAAGGCTACCTTTTCCATCTTTGGCTGTGGTTTCCAGACCAGTTTTCCCAACTGCAGAGCAGAATTCAAAACCATAGTCCTAGGCTGCAACTCGTTTATTTACTTTGTCCCTCAGAACTCAAGGGAGGAGCCACTGAGAACCAAAGTAACTAATTCCTGCATTGCTGTAGTCACATGTGCTTCACCTGCGAAGCTCCACCCTAGGTTCTAGCTCTTGGTTATGCTAGAATGTGACAAAAGAAAGAATAAAGGAAATGATTTGAAATCACAAATACAAAATATATCAGAACTGAAAACAACACATTGCCTGATAATTGCCACTTATCAAATCCTTTTTTATTATTATTTTGGAATGCCTTGAAACAGAATAGCTATTATTATCTGTCAAAATAACTAAAGAAACTATTACAGTGGTACCTCGGGTTAAGAACTTAATTCGTTCTGGAGGTCCGTTCTTAACCTGAAACTGTTCTTAATCTGAAGCACACTTTAGCTAATGGGGCCTCCTGCTGCTGCCGCGCCGCCGCTGCGCAATTTCTGTTCTCATCCTGAAGCAAAGTTCTTAACCCGAGGTACTATTTCTGGGTTAGCCGAGTCTGTAACCTGAAGTGTCTGTAACCCAAGGTACCACTGTACCATTGTAAGAACATTTACTTTTTAAAAAACCCCATACAATTTCAGATTAAGTCCAGCAATGAAGGGCAGTGTGTTAATCATTATATCTGTCTTGTTAAACATTTTACATTTCCCCCTCTGTTTATAAACAGAGTTGATGACCTAGAACTGCCTCTTTTCTGACATTTCCCATCCGTCAATAACAAATTACCTGTGCAGTGATCATGTGACACTTGCCTGGTTTTCCTGGTTTCTTTGAAACCAATAGACTTCCACTGGAAATCTTCAGATGTGCAGGTAGCATTTTTAGAATTTTAGAGCTCATTTGTATAGAACAGGCATAATCAACAAAGTCGTTCAAATCTCAAATTGTCTATTTAGCTTATTATCCTCTGTCTTGATTGGCAATGACACACTAGAGATTCAGAGAGGGGACATTCCCAGTCCCACCTGGACCTCAGGCCTGCATGCAAAGCGGATGCTCTGTCTCTGAGCTATGACCAACAGGAAACTGCCTTATGCTGACTCAGACCACTAGTCCATCTACACTTCTCTTGGGAATCTCTTGAACTCTCTTCTTGAAGGTGTTTCTCTGACAGGTGGTCTTTATTTTAGAAGGTGTAAGTTGGACCTGCAGCTAGGGCTGCGAGAGAATTTCGAGAACACGGGAAAGGAAGTGGAAATTGCTGCCCTTTGCATGTCTTGTCTGTGGTCAGGAATGGAAATCAGTCGAGCGAATGCAATCAGAATTCATTCACATCATTGTTGGTTTTTTAAGTCTACAGATGATACATAATCATAGAAGAAGGGACCTAAGAGTCATTTAGTCCAACCCCCTCATGAATCTCAACTAAAGCATCCATACAGATGGCCATCCAACCTCTGCTTAAAAACCTCCAAGGAAGGAGAGTCCATCACCTCCCGAGGGAGTCCATTCCACTGTCAAAACAGCTCACCGTCAGAGAGTTCTTCCTGATGTTTAGTTGGAATCTCCTTTCTTGTAATTTAAATCCATTGGTTTGGGTCCTATCCTCCAGAGCAGGAGAAAAAAAGCTTGCTCCATCTTCCATGTGATTTTGTTGTTGTTTAGTCATTTAGTCGTGTCCGACTCTTCGTGACCCCATGTACCAGAGCACACCAGGCACTCCTGTCTTCCATTCATAGGCGCCGACTCCATGGGGCCTGAGGGGGCCCGAGCCCCCTCAAAAATTTTATTGGGGGGGCTCCGGCCCCCCAATAATTTAAGAAAATTATTGGGCGCGCGCAGCGGAAACGTCCTCCGCCGGTGACGTCACCCGGGCCTTGCGGAAAAGGCGCTGCGGGAGTCGCCGCCGCGGGGCCGCTACAGAAGGGTGAGTGGCGAGGGCGGGACGGGGCCGCACGCTCCTTTCCTCGGCTGCCCTCGTCGCGCGCCTTGGCTCCCGCGGCCGGCGAGGGGAGCCCGGGCCGCGCGCGGCTGCTGCCGCCGCCGCCGCCTCTCCTGGGGGCACCGCCTCCCCGGGCGGGAACGCTGCGGGTGCGCGAGGGAGGAGGGCGGCCCCCGGGGGCTGGGAGAGCCGGGCTGCCGTGGCCGAGAGGGCTGCTCTGCCGGGCGCCGCTGACATTGGAACTTAGAAAACTTCCCGGGGCAGGACCCCGGTATGGGCCCCCCCAATATTTTTTATAAGTCGGCGCCCCTGCTTCCATTGCCTCCCGCAGTTTGGTCAAACTCATGCTGGTAGCTTCGAGAACACTATCCAACCATCTCGTCCTCTGTCGTCCCCTTCTCCTTATGCCCTCCATCTTTCCCAGCATTAGGGTCTTTGCCAGGGAGTCTTCTCTTCTCATGAGGTGGCCAAAGTATCGGAGCCTCAGCTTCACAATCTGTCCTTCCAGTGAGCACCCGGCTGATTTCCTTAAGAATGGAGAGGTTTGATCTTACAGTCCATGGGACTCTCAAGAGTCCATGTGATAGCCCTTTAGATATTTGAAGATGGATATCATATTTCCTCTCAAGTCTCCTCTTTTCAATGCTAAGCATAGCCAGCTCCCTCAAACATTCCTCATAAGGCATGGTTTCCAGACCTTTGATCATCTTGGTCACTACACACATTCTAGCTTGTTAATATTCTTAAAATGTGGTGCCCAGAACTAGACACAGTACTCCAGGTATGGTCTGACCAAGACAGCATAGAGCAGTACTTTTACTTCCCTTGATCAGGATACTATACATCTGTTGATACAGCCTGGGATAGCATTAGCTTCTTTTTCCCCCTTCTTTTTTCTTTTCTTTTTTGCTGTTGCTTTACACTGTTGACTCATGTTAAGCTTTATGGTCTAAAACCCCTAGATCCTTTTCACATGCACTACTGGCAAGCTAGGTGTACCCCATCTTATATTTGTGCAGCTGGTTATTCCTGCCTAAGCTTTTAAAGGGCCTTTTTGTTAGTCAGTCATGCGTTCAGTGCCTGCTTTTCTGTTGGACTGTTGGAGTTTTGCATTATTTTAGAGGCAGGCAGTTTCCTAGAGGCATTGATTGTTTCATGATCGTTTTACTGATTTGTGACCAAAGTTTTGACTAATAACTCTCTTAAATATCCAAAAACAAGTGCATGGACTTCCTCAGATATGAAAGTAAAAGGGACAGCCTTTTTGCACAGAACTCCATGCATCCACTAGAGTGGCTATGGAATTTTGAGTCTGTGCTGCAGGTGTAGGGATGAATGTTTTATTTAATCATGGAATAGGTTGTGCAATTCTTCTTAAAGCTAGCAATCATTTTTCATTTATACCCAGTGGATTCTAGACATGCTGATATGCAACATAACTCTTGAATTAAGGCTTACAGTTTTGCAGTGAAAATAGAAGGCAGTGCATGGCAGAGCTATTTGGGCAGCAATTTTATGAGCTGCATTGCACTGGCCTGCCTCGGGATGACATTGTTGGACTGACAGTGTGATCCTGTACATGTCTGCTCAAAAGGAAGGCTCATTCACTTCGGTGAAGTTCACTCACAGGTAAGTGGTTGTAGGATCACAGACTGAATCACCTAAAATGGTAACACCTCTATGTAACACTTCTAGCATGTGCAAGCCTCACACACATACCCTACCCTCTGCAACAATGCATTGTTGAATCATAGAATTGTTAGGGCTGCCATATTTTGAAGAGCAAAAAAGAGGACACATTTGCCAGTGCCTGGGGCAGGGGGAGGGAGGAGGTGTGGGAGAGAAGATGCTGCCCTAGATAGCCCTATGGTTTGATCCTGCAGGATACCTTTTTATGGCCCTATAGGCTCAGCCCAGAAACTCTAACCACTGTGTCATGCTGGCTCTCAGTTTAATTACTGAGATAATCCTCTAAGGCCCTGTCACCCTCTATCTTAAGCACAGTAGGTGAATCACAGGATGGGTGTTTTCTGATGTTGATGACAAGAAGGGAAGTTCAGCCTCATCACAATATTCCTTTTGATGGACAGGTTCCCTCTCCAGCATATTGACATTGAGTTTCATTGTTGTTTTAGCCCAATTGCATGCATTTTATTGTTTGATATTGTTTTAATTTCCTATCATATTGTTTGATGCCTTGATTTATTTTTCTTTTATGGGAAAGAAGGAGACAGCTGTTGAAAATAAATAAAGGAATAACCAAGCACTCATGTCTGAATTAGCGCTTGTCCAATTTTAACACTCCTGGAACGCCAATACCAAATAAAAAAACGAGGACATTTTGGCAAATACAAAAAAATCGTCCAGGACAGAAATTTTACCCCTGAAAAACAGGACGTGTCCTGGGAAAAGAGGCCACATGGCAACCCTAAGAATTGTAGAGTTGGAAGGTATCACAAGAGCCATCTAGTCCAACCCCCTGGAATGCCTGAATCTTTTTGCCCAACATGGAGCTCAAACCCATGACCTGAAGATTAAGAGTCCCACGTTCTTCCAACTGAGCTGTCCCAGGCTGTATTCTGTCTAGTATATTCATGTACTCGGCAATAGCCCATTTTACTCTAGGACACTGTTTGTTCTTTTGGTTAAATATATATTAATATTAAGGGACGCAGGTGGCGCTGTGGGTTAAACCACAGAGCCTAGGACTTACCGATCAGAAGGTCGGCGGTTTAAATTCCCACGACAGGATGAGCTCCCGTTACTCGGTCCCTGCTCCTGCCAACCTAGCAGTTCAAAAGCACGTCAAAGTGCAAGTAGATAAATAGATACCGCTCCGGCGGGTAGGTAAACGGTGTTTCCGTGCGCAGCTCTGGTTTGCCAGAAGCGGCTTTGTCGTGCTGGCCACATGACCCGGAAGCTGTACGCCGGCTCCCTTGGCCAATAAAGCGAGATGAGCGCCGCAACCCCAGAGTTGGTCACGACTGGACCTAATGGTCAGGGGTCCCTTTATCTTTTATATTAATATTAATGTGTTGGCAGTATGCTATCACCATCCAAAATAAACCTCAGAGCTCAATAACCATGTTCCTGAAAATGTGCAGCAGGTAATGGCAGCAGTGGTTGCAAGCATGACACAGTGGTGGTGGGTCTGCCACACTTACCTTGCATCGGATGTTGCAGCCCTGAACAACCATTAGAAGAACAGTGCATTGTAACCACTGTTCAGGGCTGCAACATACGATGCAAGATAAGTGTGGCAGACCCATCATCAGTGGCACTAGACTTCTACCTGGGTGGAGTCAGGAATTTTCTGTTGCCATTCTGTTCTTGTCTAGCTTCCTGCCTGGTGTGTGGTTGTATGGGGTCTCATGAGTATCAGCTGTACAAATAACAGCCATAGTTCAGTGGTACCTCGGGTTAAGTACTTAATTCGTTCCGGAGGTCTGTTCTTAACCTGAAACTGTTCTTAACCTGAAGCACCACTTTAGCTAATGGGGCCTTCTGCTGCTGCTGCTGCGCCGCCAGAGCATGATTTCTGTTCTTATCCTGAAGCAAAGTTCTTAACCGAAGCACTATTTCTGGGTTAGCGGAGTCTGTAACCTGAAGCGTATGTAACCTGAAGTGTATGTAACCCGAGGTACCACTCTACCTCTATTATTCTAAGCAGGAAAACAAAGTAAAAGAACACACCCTTATTCTTGAACAGCCAGCATGAAGAGACTTTGGCCTATGTGGCAGGCCTCAACCTGTGTCAAGAAGTCCATATGAGGATTGCTTGTTATATGTATTTTCAGAAACTGAAAAATAAAGTTAGGAAAGAGAAGGGGAGAGAGAAATCCATGCACTGTTCAGCATGACTTCATAATTTTCTTGTCACCACTGTAAGATAGAATATTTACATGGGGACCAAAACATGTTATTCAGATCAAAGTCAAATGTGCATTAGGCATGGAAAAAGTTTACCAGAATCTTTCTTTTTAACCGCCCCTGGGTCTAATCTCTGGAGCTCCTGAGCTTTGTGTAAAAACCTAGACTGAAATGCACTAGGCTCTGATAAACTAGAACACATAAAACCCAGATGGGATTTCCTACAGAGAAATAAGCGTGAAGCAAATTGTTCAGGACCCAACAAATGTGCATTCAAAGGTCAAACCACTTCCATCGTTCTTTTACCCTGTCACTGTAAGGAAGCTTCCTTGGTTGATGAGACTGGTGTCCTTTCAGAAAACCTCCTTTGGTAGGATCTCAGTTTTTGTAGGGCACAGGTTGTATCACCAAATGAGATGCTCAGTTGAAGACCTGCAATGCAATTAAACCTTAGCACAGAGGTAGATTTATAATCCTAATGAAGCAGCCAAACATAGATACATACAGATCCATAGTCAAAAATTAAATCCTATTTGTTTAAGTGAAAGTATTAACCACACTTTTTCCCCCTTTGACCATTGACTCTACTGGGGCTGCTGTAAGTTGGCATCCAACAATTAATCTGAAGGGCTACAGGTTCCCTACATTAAAATATTAATCGTTCCCAGTCCTCACAGAGGCAAAGTCTTTTAAACTTCATTAACTGTTGGCAGCTCATCTGACATATTTGTGTCCTTTAAGAGATTACCAACGGGGTCAAATAGTACATCTTGTGTTGTTTTGTTTTGAACACGACCTTGTCAGGCTGATCTTTTTGCTGATCACCTGCTGGACAGCTATCTAAAAATGTTTATTCTGAACAAGTCTACTTACACGCTTCTGTTAAGGAATGATGCAAGATATATGATCATTTTAATGTATGCAGTATTATCACACATAGCTGTAAAACATAAGTACTGATTTTACTGCAAATCAGTAAATCGAGACAACGTGAGTTAACTTGCAAATTGAAACACAAGTCAGGGAAATTCTGTCGTGAACTTCCAGATCACATGGGAACTGGATGTACTGTTTTGTTAAACAACAGCAAGACCCCGTGGGGAATCATTTATTAATTATTGTGCTGCATTAAATACTTGTTGAAGTGGTTCAGAGCCATACATTTTAGGACCATTTGCTGCTGAAAACAATGTTTTTATGCATATTGCTAGCATGCTGAAAACAATGTTTTTATGCATATTTCTAGCATATGCCAAATGCGCCCATCTTGCCATTCCTACCCATCACGTTACCCAAAATTGGAGAAAAAAAACCAAAAGCAGAAGGCATCCACTCTTTGCTGCTGCTCAGAACACGCAAACTGAGGTCTTCAACAGGACAACTATTATTAAAGACCTACTGATTTACCAAGAGACCTATCATTAGTCTTCTAGGATTTATGAGAGAAGCACTCTTTCACAGTTGCCAGAGAATGAACCTGATCAGTCTGGTACCCATTGTATTCAACTCTACCACTGAGGTACCTCTCTTCCCATAAATGTTAGGTAAATATACGGTATGGAGAAATTGTTAACAGAGATGTTAAAAGTCCCTGCTTAAAAATCCAAAAATAGATTCAAATACATCATTTTGATACTTAGGGAATTAGCAACATGTGTCTCAATTCAACATGTGCACCAGCAATAAACACAGTGCTTGAATTCCCCTGGGAAGGGCGTAAGCAGTTTGGGTGCAGGATTGAATCTGAAGCTGGAATTCCGAACTACTAAAATCACAAGAGAGTTTCCATTGAGTTCAGTAAGATGTGCTGTCAAATAGAGCAGTGAAAAAATGGTCCCAAGGGGAGCCTTTTGAGCCTTTTATAGATTTCTTTTTTTTAAGGAAACCAGATTGTGTACAGATAACAGGCTTCAAGGGAGATTTCTGATACAAATCCATCTGGAAGAAGCATGCCCTGTGGAAGAGCCCAAGGTCTATAGAGGCCTTAGCTGTGCTGACTCTGCCATTATTTATCAGCATCGTGGATGTGAGTTAGACCTGGTGTCAGTACTGAACCAAACTGAGATTGAAACCAGCGTCCGCCTGCTCTGCCTGTTTTTCTCAGTCCTTATCAAGAAAGTTATAAAGAAGCTGCTTTATCTGAAGTCTGAAGATTGTAGCAAAGCAGCAAGAAATGCCTTGCCTTAGTTTATTATAAAGATTCGGGATCCCAGACTTTGCACCAGCATATTTGTTGGCTGCAACCTTTGCACGGTGTAATAAATATGTTTGCTGCGTGGCAGTGAGCTCATCAAGTCAGTAACAGAACAAAGACCATTTTGTAGCTAGTCATGCAAAAAAAGGAGGGGAAAAAAGGAAAGGAAACTTCTCCAACAGGAAAGGAAAGAATCATTTTCATTATTGGAGGCCTATTTCAGTTTGCATAAAAAGTCAGGGAAACAGTCTAATAGCTTGAAGTCGTCCAGTAGATAAGGTAACTGGGAGGCCTTGGTAGTGCTATTTAGCAATGAGTTCCAGTTAGCTCTCCCTAGTTCACAAATACGATGCAGAAACAAACACTTTTAAGTACTCTGAGGGTGCAACTCTATGCCCACTTACCTGGGAAGAAGTCCCATTGAACTCAGTGTTTGGCCTACATCTGAAACAAAACATGCAAAGGGTTGTTCTGTAATAATGCCAGAGTTCACTGAGAACAGGAACTGACAGTTAAAACCACTTTGAAAATTGTAGCTCTATGAAGGGAATAGGGTTTTCCTAACAACTCTCAGCACTTTTAACAAACTACAGTTCCCATGATTCTTTGGGGGAACCACGACTGTTTAAAGTACAGTGGTACCTCAGGTTAAGTACTTAATTCGTTCCGGAGGTCCGTACTTAACCTGAAACTGTTCTTAACCTGAAGCACCACTTTAGCTAATGGGGCCTCCTGCTGCCGTCGTGCCGCCAGAGCACGATTTCTGTTCTTATCCTGAAGCAAAGTTCTTAACCTGAAGCACTATTTCTGGGTTAGCGGAGTCTGTAACCTGAAGCGTATGTAACCTGAAGCATATGTAACCCGAGGTACCACTGTACAATGGTACTGCTTTAAATGTACAGTGCAGATGAGTTCCTAGACCTATTGCTGTGGGGCTGTGGACACGTGCCCTACCCTGGTGGTGCTGGGAAGAACAGTGAACATGCCAAATTTATGAAAGCTTCATAGTTAACTAACAGTCAGGTTCTGGTGCGTGGACCACTGTGATTCTAGGCTTTGATGTTTTCTTGAGCATGGTAATACCTGGACAATATGATCATTAACAAATGTGCTGCAGAGAAGTTCAACATGGCAGCCTATCAGTGACACAACCCACTCTGATTCACATCTGTAACAACTAGGTTGTTGCTGCCCATTTACTACATCCCAGTATAGGCTAACGGGGCAATCAAGAAGTCCCACTGTGTTCAGTGGAGCTTACATCCAAGTAAATGGGCATAGGAGTTCAGCCTAAATTGAATTGATGCTACATATCTTTAAGCACTATAAATAAAAATAAAGAATAGCTAATTATTTAAGAAATCATAATTTATGGGTTTGTTTGAAAAAGAACTGCAAACATTGTCCCAGTAGACTTTGAAATCCGGATTTCTTTATTAAAACGGCTGGGTGTCCTGATAATCTTATTTTATTATAGGTTAGACTGTCTTGAACTGGAAAGATGAGTAGTTTCACAACTACCCAAACATTGGGCAATGGGCTGAGGTGCCAGGTGGGGAAAAAATTGGATTGTATATTAATAATGGTATTTAGGGCTCACCTAGTTTTGAATAGGGATCGTTTAGTTAAAGTTTAACTTGTCATTTAAAATAGCTTTCTTTTAGAAGTGCAACTATCTCCCTACAGCTCCCTGCCAGCCAACTAATTTCTTTGTGAATTATTAATATTAATTGACATATGCAATGACTTAAGAATGAAAGGATTGCATATGCTAATTAATATTAAGGATCTTTCTTTGCAGCCTGGCTTCACTTCAAGCTGGTCTGCCAAGGAAGAAAGGAAAGAATCACGCACACCCAGTTTCTTTCCTTTGAAGTTGGGTCAACTGACGTCTTGGTGATGCCGGGTGATTGACAAGTGAATGGCCTCACTCACCTGTCAAAACAGCACATGATTTAAGTAAATATGGAAGGAGGCAAGGAGATCATATTAATCACTGAAATAACAGTACAAACATCTTTGGACTTAATGCATAGTCAGTCCAAGATTGCATTTTATTCTGGGCCAAACTACACATTACATACAGTTGCATGTCTTTCCCCCCAATTTTTGTTGTTGCAGAAATGGCTGGGAATGGAAGAGCTATGTGGGGAATACCTCCTCAGCCTCCCCCCCCCCCCCCCCCAGCATTCTTCTCCTACTTTTTCTTTCTTCTTCTTCTTCTTCTTCTTCTTCTTCTTCTTCTTCTTCTTCTTCCCTTCATCCGTGGCTCTCATGTGGTTCACAGCTTTAAAACACAATATGCTCCTAGCATCCAAAGCTTGTTAGGAGTGATAATGCACCTCAGTTCCTTCTTCTTACGACATCAGTTTTCCAGAGGTTTGCAAAAGAATATGGGTCTCTGTACTTCTAGTCCCATGTTCCCTCAAACCAATGGGTTGTAGAAGCAGTTAAAGTAGTACATATAAACTAAAGAAGTTAGATTCATATAAGGCACTAATGGAATATAGAGCCTTTCCAGTCCAACAGAGTAGATTATGGCCTGCCACATCAGAACAATGTTGCCCATGGCCCCCCAACAACCCCCCCAACAGCTGAATATGGAGGAACTGACTAACTGAGGAAATCACAGAAGACGGAGACAAAAGAGGAACTATGATCACCACCATGGAGTCCAACACTATAATAAACTGGAGGGGACAGTAGCTGAAAAGGCTTCCACTCCTAGCATGTATTTGGTAGTCACCTCAAAGGCTTAGAAGGAATAGGTTTCTGTTTGCCAAGATACTATAGAAACAATCCCCAAGAGTTTCATGAAGTTGAGCTACAGCAAAGTTCACTGTCAGACAATTCAAGCACCAAAGAAAACTAGAGGAGGAAGAACCACAGAGAAGGGGTGAGCTGGAATCTTGATCATCATCATCATCCCAACCATGAGTGGTCAGGAAGTTAGGCCACCACAGTGGATGGACTTGTTAATCTGAAAAATATGGTGGGTGGGGGAGTTGAACATACAGGAGCGAAAATGAAAAGTGGGAGGTGTATATATAGATAGTTCCTGTATCAAGAGGAAGTACTTGAAGAGGGAACTTCCTGTGGAGGTGAATAGATCGAAGACCCCAATGTGGGCCTGGAGACCAAGGAGCAAGCAGGGCTCCCAGTCTGCTGTTCTGTTTGAGTTTACCTACGTGCATATTTTTACCTTAGGAGTCTATTTTTAAGGAAGGCAACCCTGCTGGGCAATAACACAGAGTGAAATGATGACTTTTTTCTGTTGAAACAGAGCATCCTAGTTTTCTGGCAATGTGCACTAGGATAGAACTAATGGTTAATCTATTCTGTTTCTATGAGAAAGAGCCAATGCAAACCTCTTGTGTTGCAACACCATTTCACATTCAAAACCAACAAAGTAAAGCAAACATACAAGAATGACAAAATACCAAGAATTATATAAATTCTGAAAGAGAGAAGTAAAAAGAAAATGAATGATTATTATCTTACTTGCCACCAAGGCTAGTACCCTCTTAGGTTGCCTCTTATGCTCCAAAACATGCCTCTGTCCTGGGTTGTTAAGAGTGAGCCTGAAGACAGATATATTTTAAATAAATCAAAAGTGGCATAACTGAAGCATTGCTACATTTGATGTACTCTTTGTGTGTGTTGTCTTACTGCCACATTGCTGTAGGTTTTAGAAACAATCCAAAACCTCATCAAAGTTGTTTACCAGGTGTGAGATGAGTGTTCAAACCATGAGCACTGATGCCACTCTCATGCAGGGGTGCCAACTTGAATAAAATATCGTTGGGGACCAAAGCCTAGGACTTGGCTCCTACTGTATGTTCTCATGCCACCTTTAATTGTCTATGGTTGGGAAACATTCTATCTAAAACTTGACTATCTTCCTTTTGATCCAGAAGAAATACAGTGAGTATGCAAGCTATACAAGTTGAGCCTCACCACACTTGTTAGGAAATCCCACTGGTTTTAGAAAATGTTTCCTGTTAAGCATGCTTAAGACTGCAACCTTAAAGTTTCACAAAACTCCTCCAGTTGGGATCTTCATTGGGGATTTCCGGCTCACAAAGAGATTTGTGGAGGCAAATGTTTGCTGTTTGCATGGACTTTCATCCGACTGAAGCAAACCCAGAAAAGCCATCACCTTTCCAGAGGCGTATCTTTCATTCTCTATGCCAGAAGTGCTAAATCTTTCCAGCTAGTTCTCTCTTTTAGCTTCAGATTTGGTTGTTTCCTTTGAATTTATCCAATGTCCCTTCATGTGTTAGTCACAATGAAAATCCAGTATGTGCAAAAAAAACCCCCAATTGAGTGTATTGACTTAATAATATTTTTATTGTTTGTACCCCACCCACCTGACTCGGTTGTCGCAGCCACTCTGGGTGGCTTCCAACGTATATAAAACATAATAAAACATTTTACAGTAAAAGGCTTCTCTATACAGGGCTGCCTACAGACTTTATATAGGTGGTTTAAGGTAACCGTCTGGAATGCTGCTTTCTATGAAGAATGATTTCTTCTCGATCTGCCCCCCCCCCCGAGCAATGATGCACGTGGAAATTCAGCTGCTATGATGCAAGTATAAGCTTGTTTTACTCTAAGTTAGTCAGGGCACGGTGGCTTGGTTTGACTTTCTGGTTACACTCTTCCAAAGTCTCCGTGATCCCCTTACAAACCAAAATTGCCAATGTCAAGTTGTTGCGGCACCTGGAAATGACAGGCCACGTTGACAGTTCTTCAAATCCTTTGCAAGAGGCTGATGAAAAAAAGAATTGGGCCCAGGAAATCAGGGTTGTGTTTATCACGATGAAGCAGAAGTCTGTTGCAGATTTCATAGGGGGCACCGTTTTCATGTCTGTGCCCATGTATTTTTCACTTGCAGCACCAATAAATTCCAGATGAGCACTGCCTGATCTTAAAAACAACAACAGTGGCTGTATTATTATATTTTAAAAATTAAACTGTAAAAAGATCAGATGATAGGACTAGAAATTGATGAGCAGCTGTGAATATATGATGTTTTGCACACTATCAGAAGCATAGTGGAGGGACTGGGGGGACCATCACCCCCGGGGGTGTAAATATTTCTCATTATGCACTGCCCTGTTGCATCCTTCTCATCTGCCCTCCAGCTGGAGAGTGCTGTGAGAAGGACGTAGCAGCTCACGGCGCCCTGCAAGCCCCATGCCACTTTGAGCCCTGCCTTGTTGCGTCCTTCTAACTTGCCCTCCAGCTGGAGGGCAACTTGAGAAGGATGCAATAGGCATGCACCCTGCCAGCCTTGTGCCGCTTGTGCAAGTGTCGCAAGTAGCGCTGGGATCGCAGGGTGCCGTGAGTGTGCCCCTCAAAGCAGGATGGTGTCGACCACATCAGGTGGCCAGGTCCCTGGCTGCCCGGCTGGGCAGGTGGCACAGCGCAACCATGCTTAGCTCCAGTGGCGCACCGTGCACAGCCTGGGTCGCACTTGTGTGCCCCTGGTGCCAGCGATAAACGCTCTGCCACTGTACACTGCAGCTTCAGAAATGCTTCAGACGTCTGAATGATTCCAAATTAATAGTAGTAATTTTTTTTTTTTTTACTATTAGTACGGTCCCAGGATAAGTTACAAAAAATAAAATAAAATAAACACAGCATTAAAAAGGTAAAGGGATCCCTGACCATTAGGTCCAGTTGTGGCCAACTCAGGTTGCGGCGCTCATCTCGCTTTATTGGCCGATGGAGCCGGCGTACAGCTTTGTGTCATGTGGCCAGTATGACTAAGCTGCTTCTGGCGAACCAGAGCAGTGCACGGAAACGCCCTTTACCTTCCCGCCGGAGTGGTACCTATTTATCTACTTGCACTTTGATGTGCTTTCGAACTGCTAGGTTGGCAGGAGCAGGGACCGAGCAACAGGAGCTCACCCCGTCATGGGGATTTGAACCGCCTACCTTCTGATCAGCAAGTCCTAGGCTCTGTGGTTTAACCCACAGCACCACCCATGTCCCAACACAGCATTAAAAGCAGTTTAAAACAAATCACAATCAGAAAATAAGGTGGGTCCTAAAAATATACATCTCAGGTGTTGAAAGCCAAGGCAAAGAGGTGAGTCTTCAGCATTTGTCAAAACCTGTAGCAATGGGGCCAGACACCCTCTGTGGGGAGGAAGTTCTGCTATCTAGTGTCTGCCACAGATCATTCTTTCTTGGGACACCACCACTCCAAGCTTCTCAAGAAGACCCCTTCTGCTGATCTTAACTCAAGAGGGTCTATAGGAAAAGGGAGCAGTCTTTCAGCAGTTACCATGAAGCTGTTACCTATGGAGCTAAGTCCATGTATCCTTTTCTGCCGCCATTATTTGTACTTTATTTGATAGGCTTTATCTGATGGGTGTTGCTACCAACACAGATTTCATCCATATGGCAGACTGAAGGGGTTCTGTTAGACACTTCAATAAACATCTCATGAAAGCGCGACTTTCTGCCAGCCCATTTTTTCCAGAGAATAAGTAGAGGCCGCAGGTTGAGGAAGGTGGCTCTACTTTGTTAGCTGTCAGAGAGGAAAAAGCAAATTATAGCAGCAGATCACTCCTGTCATGGTTGGGGAGTTGCCACAAGTCAGAAGAGAACACCAATGTCAGCTGGCCGTAGGATTATTAATGCAAAAAGTGTTGTTTATCCTTGTCATGCCAGAAACAATGGCAAAATGCACAGTTTATGCACAGAAGCCCACAGAATGATTGAGCTGCACATTAAGGAAAACAAGTAGTTAATGATGAATGCAGCAGTTCGCTCAGTGTGCAAACAGTGTCCACTAAATTAATGTTCAACTAAAATAAATTTGTTCTGGGTTCCCTTCCAGGACAATGAAATGTGCACAGAGGTCTTCCCAGTACTCTGTGGTCCCGACATGCTAAACTGAAACTCATGATAATTATACACAAGACCCCATAGCTCCTTGATAAGACTTGTGGTATTGTTGTAGTTGTGGGGTGTAAGGTCGCAATGTTTATTAATGATATACCTTCACAGAAAGATGGATTAAAAGAGTTGTGATCAGCCACCTGTTAGATCCCTTAAACAAGGGACAGGGTTGTCAGAGAAAATGAGTGGAAATTACTTATATTTACTTATGCATCCCATGTCCAGAATGGAAATCAATCCTGTGAATGCAATCTGCATTTGCTGTCTTCGTTTTCTGTCCACGAAAGATACAAAAATGATTATGTCCTATCCCCCCGCTAATTTGCATTGCATTTCCTTTGCACTGCAATGAACGGTTTGGAATTGTAATGCAGATGCAATTTGTTGTTGTTGCTGTTGTTGTTTATTGAATTTATATACCGCCCTATACCCTGGTGTCTCAGGGCGGTTCACAGAATAAAATCAAGATATAAAACCACAAAATACCTAATAAAAATAAAAACAACAACCCAATAGCCCCAATAGTTACATAATTAATTACATAACATTCTGCAATCCCAGACAATGCGACCAATAACAAGGTTTGTTGGAAGCAAGACAGCAGCAGAATGGAAACAGTACTGCAAGCAACAAACATGGAGTTGAAACAGAAGTGGATACCTTCTTATATGCCTGACCAAAGATGGAGAAACTGCGCTGTTGGAGATTCTGTTGGAGCACATCCCTGTTTTAAGCAAATAATGAATTTGGCCTTTAATCAGGTTTGCTGTACTTTGCTAAGCCGTCTCTGCAGGAAGCACAAAGTGTAGGAAAGTTGTTTATGTGTTGGGAAGACATTTCAGTGTAGGGCGTTGTGAACAGCAAGGTATGATTGCCCTGACAAAAGTAGATCCTGCTACTTAGGCTCAAAGGTCCAGCGCACATACAGAGCTCCTCCAGGAACTGGTTCCTCCATTGACTTCAGAATGAGGACACAACTTTTGTACTTGGCATAAGGTCTGTATACACTCTACAGCCATGATGCACACATGTGCATGGTGAAGGAGTAAGGTCACCATCTTATGTTTCCATCCTTTATTTAATGTATTTTTAATCTTTTGTTGGAAGCCTCCCAGAGGGAAACCCAACCAGATGGGCGGGGTATAAATAATAAGTTGTTGTTGTTGTTGTTGTTGTTGTTAGTTCACTTGAATGTATGCATGGAAAAGCAGGGAGAAGCCAGTGCACTTCTATGTGCATAGATTCCATGCAAACCTTCAACTGAGCGCAGGGCCTGCAAGACAGAGCTGTTCCACCAGGCCTTTGGCCAGGGCACAGCCTGACCCCCTCCTTTGGCAGTCCTCACAGAACTCTAGCCCAATGCTTGCCATTAATTTGATTTGAACTGATTTTATAATGAAATGGTTTTAGAACGTTGTATTTTTTTAATTTTTTTTTTTACTGTTGTTAGCTGCTCTGAGCCCAGCTTTGGCTGGGGAGGGTAGGATATAAATAAATTATTATTATTATTATTATTATTATTATTATTATTATTATTATTATGTAGCCCCAACCTTCCTTCTGCTCACCACCATGTGTTCAATCACCATGCTTCTCATGCCATGTAATAAGGGCTAAAGAAAATGGAAAATCATAGAATCAAAGAAGTGTAGATTTGAAATGGACCTCAAGGATCATCTAGTCCAACTCCTTGCAATGCAGGAATCTTTTGCCCAACATGGGGCTCAAACTCACAACCCTGAGATTAGGAGTTTCATGCTCTACTCTACTACTGAGCTCCTCTGATGGGGTGGTTCTGTGGTTCTGAACCACCCGTGTCCCATACACATCAACTGGACACACATAAATTGGCCGCTGCCTTTCTGCAATCAGTATTTATTAAAGTTTTTATGGATATCTTTGTTGATTTTATTTTTATATGTTGTATTCCACCTTTGGACACGGGTGGCGCTGTGGGTAAAACCTCAGCGCCTAGGACTTGCCGATCGTCAGGTCGGCGGTTCGAATCCCTGCAGCGGGGTGCGCTCCCGTCATTCGGTCCCAGCGCCTGCCAACCTAGCAGTTCGAAAGCACCTTCGGGTGCAAGTATATAAATAGGGACCGCTTACTGGCAGGAAGGTAAACGGCGTTCCGTGTGCTGCGTTGGCTCGCCAGATACAGTTTCGTCACGCTGGCCACGTGACCCGGAAGTGTCTCCAGACAGCGCTGGCCCCCGGCCTCTTGAGTGAGATGGGCGCACAACCCTAGAGTCTGTCAAGACTGGCCCGTATGGGCAGGGGTACCTTTACCTTTACCTATTATTCCACCTTTCTCTATATATTTTTTTTAATCTGTGCATCATAAATCCACAAATAAATAAATATCATTTCTAGGTGCTCACTAGAGCATCAGTGCTCATACAGAGACCATTGCTGAAACTGTGTGGTTCTTAATTAATATGTTGATTTGTTGTCGACTATTACGAACAGGATATCTCTGCACATCATTACAGTGGTACCTCGCAAGACGAATGCCTCGCAAGACGAAAGGGTTTTTGGTTTTTTGAGCTGCTTCGCAAGACGATTTTCCCTATGGGCTTGCTTCACAAGACGGAAACGTCTTGCAAGTTTGTTTCTTTTTTCTTAACACCGTTAATACAGTTGCGACTTGACTTCGAGGAGCAACTCATAGCACGCGGTGTGGTAGCCTTTTTGAGGTTTTTGAAGACTTTGGTGATTTTTGAAGCTTTTCCAAAACTTTTCCGACACCGTGCTTCGCAAGACGAAAAAAATCGCAAGACGACAAAACTCGCGGAACGAATTAATTTCGTCTTGCGAGGCACCACTGTATGTACAAGAGGAATGTGTCCTCAAATCCTGCAGTTTAACTCACACCTCCAACAAAACGAACAAAATTACTTTTTGTTTCACATCCTTCCCAACATCATTCCACATTTATTTTTTTCAGACTGCTTACTTAAACTATACAGGGAATAGCTTGTATTTGTTTTATAACCAAAGAGAAGGTTTATTGCTCAGTCATATCTGACAGTCACCGATGGCTCCAGCTGACAAATTTTAGCAAGTCATTAAAAAAAATCAATTGAGTAATAATTGGGAGTTTAATTGCCTTTTAGCTGAGGGAGGGAAGCACGTTTAGTGACTCGCCAGGATAATTTTACTTGACTAGCACATTTGAGTTTATGGATTTATTAAAATTAATGTCAAGGTAAGTTTTATGTCTCTGTTATCTGCATGCCCGTAGATATCATTTCAATTGCTTTACTTTGTCCTTACTTTTTATCTCTGCTCCTTGTGTATCTGCTTACCTTAACTGAGGTTGGCTGGAGGAGCACAGCATAATTATTTATTTAGCAAAATGTATATACTGCTTGATTGTAATAAAACCTATAAGTGGTTTAGCGCTGGGATCTTTCGTTTTATGTGAAGTGCGCTTTCTTAACTGCTGGCAAATGTCCAGCATTGTAGGGCGAGTTTTTGTTTGTTTTTTCTGGAGGGAGGCCATATAAGAGCGCACGCAGGCCCTTTGAAGTTTCCTGTTAAAGAAGGTGTACACACCATACCTTTAAAGAACCCCTTCCTTTCCCTCAAAGAATTCTGGACACTATAGTTTACCCCTCACCGAGTTACAATTCCCTGCAATCCTTAACAAACTACAGTGGTGCCCCGCAAGACGAATGCCTCGCAAGACGGAAAACCCGCTAGACGAAAGGGTTTTCCGTTTTGGAGGTGCTTCGCAAAACGAATTTCCTATGGGCTTGCTTCGCAAGATGAAAACGTCTTGCGAGTTCCTGCAGGTTCCCCCCCCCTTTTTCCCAAGCCGCTAAGCCGCTTATCAGCTGATCCGCTAAGCCGCTTAACAGCTGATCCGCTAAGCCGCTTAACAGCTGATCGCTAAGCCGCTTATCAGCTGATCCGCTAAGCCGCTTATCAGCTGATCCGCTAAGCCGCTTAACAGCTGATCCGCTAAGCCGCTTATCAGCTGATCCGCTAAACCCGCTAAGCCGCTAATAGCGCTAATCCGCTAAGCCGCTAATGGGCTTGCTTCTCAAGACGAAAAAACCGCAAGACGAAGAGACTCGCGGAACGGATTCTTTTCGTCTTGCGAGGCACCACTGTACAGTGCTCAGAATTCATTGAGGGAAAGAATGTGCTTTGGATGTGCTTCAAAATCTCGGTGTGAACATAGCCAGAGTTGCTTTCACTAGAACAATATCTTCAGGTACTGCACTTTAATTTTTAGCCTAAGAATTAATGGATAATTAGTCAGGGCAGTGCTCTTTTTTTCTGGAAAAAAAGGTGGAGGAACTCACCAGAAAGTTTGTTTATTTGTCTGTTTGTCTGTCTGTCTGTCTGTTTGTTTGTTTGTTTGTTCGTTGGTTGGTTGTGGGCCCAGTCAAAGTGCCACACACACACACACACACACACACACACACGGGCAGTGGCTAAATGTAAGATGTGATTAATAAACTCAAGCAGACAGTGATCTGGATTAGAAGAGGCTACAACTTTATTGATTACAGATATAGGCTCAAGCGTTGGGTGTATATCCATTCTAGCTCCAGCCCCAGACCAAAAAAAAAGTAATTATTTTATTTTTAAAACGTAAGGGAACTTGGTTCCCCCAGGTTCCTGCTCAAAAAATCCCCTGGGTTTGGCTGAGCAGGTGACAACATGTTTTGCAGATCTATTGGGTTGGAATTCTGCTAACCTGTCCTGTCAGTGCAAGGAATGCTGCTAGTGCAACAGCCTCTCTCCTTCCCCCATATATTTCTCCACCCTCCCCAAATCTGCTCCAGAGGGTTGGGAAAACCATTGGAACAGATTTAGGGAGGGGGCACAGAGCAGGAGCAAGCAGAATCCTTGCACTTAAGGCCTACTTACTTCACACTATGTTAATCACCACCCTTAGCTTCCTCACACATGGAACTGAGATGGAAGAAAATAATTCGCCCCTCCAAGAATTCAGAACAAGTTAAATGACATAGACATAATTAATGGAGATTTTACTTAAAGACCCTACTCGTATCAAAATGTTATGCATATGAGAAATCCTCATGTACTAGTTATTATTGTTATTGAATGAATAATAATCTCTTCAGCGCTATCCTATGGTTTTTTGTGCTTGTGTCTTCATAGAAATCACAGAATTGTAGAGTTGGCCCTTTTTGTGGACTTCCCAGAAGTAAAGGCAAAGGACCCCTGGACAGTTAAGCCCAGTCAAAGGCGACTATGGGGTTGCAGTGCTCATCTCGCTTTAAGGCCAAGGGAGCCGGCATTTGTCCACAGACAGCTTTCCGGGTCGTGGCCAGCATGACTAAACCACTTCTGGTGCAACGCAACACCGTGATGTAAACCAGAGCACATGGAAACGCCGTTTACCTTCCTGCTGCAGCGGTACCTATTTGTTTGCACTGGCATGCTTTCAAACTGCTAGGTTGGCAGGAGCTGGGACAGAGCAACGGGAGCTCACCCTGTCATGGGGATGTGAACCACCGACCTTCCGATCGGCAAGCCCAAGAGGCTCAGTGGTTTAGACCACTGCACCACTCGTGTCCCAGAAACAGCTGGTTAGCCACTGTGAAAAGAGAATGCTGGACTAGGCAGGTGCTTTCTTTTGCCCTTATGTGAAATACAAGAAGAAGAAGAAGAAGAAGAAGAAGAAGAAGAAGAAGAAGAAGAAGAATGGATACATTCACTTACATTGGCACACCCAGCCGGTGCCAGCCCAACACATTTTGCTGCCTGAAGCAGAGCCTAACCTGGCCTGCTGGGGCGAACACTTTGTAGTCTTGTTATAATACCATTTGGATGCTAATACATTCAAACAGTGCCACCTAAAGCAGGTCAATTCACCACACTTCACAGCAGGGCTGGCTCTCTGCCTCGTTTTGAAAGGATTTTCCAGCATGTGTGCATGACTGAAAGAGCGAGGGAGAGCAAAGAGTGTAAGAGTACTATCACTGGGAAGAACTGAGAGCTCTTGTCGCTTAACAGGACTTGCTGGTCCTTTCGTTCTGGCTTCACGAAGTTTTGCCAACTCTAATTGCTTGTCCTCATTTACAGAACAATATCCAGGTAGCAACCTTATCTTGTTTTCCCACAGGAGAAGGTAGCTTAGGTCCTACCAGGGCGTTACGTATTTTCAGAGAAAACTTATTAAGGTTGGTATCAGTAGGAGTTCAAGGGCCAGGCATAAAAGATGGGCCAATATATAAAGAGCTGATATCGCTGCATGCTATATTATGTAATAGGAGAAAAGCAGGTTACTGGACTTTATTATAGCCTTGGGACTCCGTCAGAAAGAAAGGGCGTGTACATTACAAGATGTAAATCTAAAATAAAATAATAATGGGTGGAGGGGACACACAGAGAATATTTTGGGTCTCTGTTCATGACAGGGTTCCAGTCCTTGGGCTATGCCTCTGAATATCTGAGTTGTGAGTCGAGGACCCGCCACCCACTTGGAGATAAATAAGACACAAAGACACATGTATTTTAGGTTAATGGGCTAAATAAGGTCACAACTTTAGCTGCGAAGGGTAAATTGTAAGTCGAGGACCCCAACCCACGTAGTATTGAAATAAGAGACAAGGACACAAGTATTTAGGTTAATGGGATGAAAAAGGCCACAACTTTTATTGGTTACAGCATGTGAGCAGTATTGGCTTAGGCATTGGATGAAACGATCTCTACATGACTCGCCCCCACTCTGTGGGGGTCATTAGTGGGTTAACAACCAGCGGGAGGAGCTTGTTGATGCAAATACAACTGGAAGCTTCCCCTGATGTCACCGGGGGTCGTGCCATGGCCCTAGCCACCAGCAGGGCATCAGACAGGATCCATGACCGCCAGAATACCCAAAAGGCCACAACCTGCCCTCCAACACACGACACATATTCCAATGCCTAACCGCCAATACCCAAAAGTTGTGACGATTTGCTACAAGGTAGGCGAAAAACCAAGAGGCTGGAGCCAATTACCCAAATGGATAAAAATTCTTGCCAGGCTCCTTGGACAACCAAGGCAATCAACCGAGGTCTTGCTGGAATTCACAATTGGAGAGAGAGCTGTTTTCTTCTGCTTTGGGACTTCCTATAGACCAGAGGTTTTCAACTTTTTTGAGTCCATGGCTTCCTTAACCAACTACATCCTTTCTGTGTCACCCCTGTGGGGCTCAGGAGCCCAGTTAGGTCACCCCTTGACTGCAGAGCTGCCAGCCTCTCACCCTTTTTCAAACACTCCCTTGTGGAGTGTTCCCTCAGCCTCCTCTCCCCTCTCCTTGGGAGTCCTCTGGGCAGCCAATGCTGCTGCTCCCCTGTCCCAAAGAGAGGTGCCTCCTCCCACTGCCCCACAGGGGCCTGGGAAGCACCCCCTGGCCAGCCCCAGAGGCACCATTTGCCTGCGGAACTTGTAGCTTGTAGCGGAGATTGCAATAAGCAGGTGTACAAGCCTTTGGGAAGCAGAGACGCAAGAGGGCATCAGAGGATGGTAGAAAGGAAAGAGGGACAGAGGCCAATGTTGCCCGCGGCACCCCTGACCATCTTTCAAGGCTCCCCAGGGAGCCATGGCACACTGGTTGAAAACCACTACTATAGACAAAGCCTCTTCTTACATTACTAAGTTCACCTTGTTGTATATAAATTATAGAACTGTAAAGTTGGAAGGGACGCCAAGGGTCATCTAGTCTGCAATGCAGGAATCTCAGCTAAAGCATACATGACAGATGGCCATTCAACCTCTGCTTAGAAACCTCCGAGGAAGGAGAGTCCACAACCTCCCAAGGGAGACCATTCCACTGTCAAAAAAGCTTTTACTGTCAGAAAATTGGCTCCAGCATAGTCAGAAGAACCCACAGAAGAACATGTGGGCAGAGGGAGAATTGTTCCATCTGGAAGGCTGATATGCTTGCATATACGGAAGGTTTGCAATAGTGTGGCAGTGAATTTTACCCAGATTAGTTCATCCCAGAATAAGGTTGTTGGTTTTTTTAACATGGAGGAACCCTAGAGTTGGACACGACTGGCCCGTACGGGCAGGGGTACCTTTACCTTTACCTTTTTATTAAATATTATAGATATATATATACACACACACATACACCGCTGTATCATAAAAAATATCACAGCGATTTACAGCAATATAAAAACACAAAACCAAACAATACCGTCATAAAAAAATTAAAAACAAGTTGAAAGCAAGAAGAAATGTTAAAAAAACAAACACCCATAGACCATTGTTGGGGATGTACACTTAATTGCTTGCATAGGCCTGGCAAGCGTTGGCAGAGAAGGTGCCTGCCAGCAGTTATCACATGATAACTGAGTATATTCATAGCAAAATTCTTTATATGTCTGCTCAGAAGGAAGCCTGGTTGAGTTCAATGACATCTACCTCCAGATAAATGTGTATAGCAGAGATGCAGAATCTTCAGTCCACAGCCCAGATTTGGTCCAGCAGTGAGTCCCAATTTGGCCAGTAACACCGTTTCCCACAAATCATGCCCAGTTTCCGTCACACATGGCAGGTAGAGATGCGCTGCAAAGAATGGTATCCTCATTCTCTCCAGGTAAGCACCATATTTCAAAGATGAAGTATATAAATTAAATACACTGGTACCTCAGGTCACATAAGCTTCAGGTTACACACTCCGCTAACCCAGAAACAGTGCTTCAGGTTAAGTACCTTGCTTCAGGATAAGAACAAAAATCGGGCTCCGGTGGTGTGGCAGCAGCAGGAGGCCCCATTAGCTAAAGTGGTGCTTCAGGTTAAGAACAGTTTCAGGTTAAGAACGGACCTCTGGAACGAATTAAGTACTTAACCCGAGGTACCACTGTATACAGATCCAACAGGCTTGTTCCTGATTACAAATTGGTTATTGGAATCAGCTACATAATACAGTCATACCACAGGGTTACAGAGGCTCCAAGTTGCGTTTTTTCGAGTTACAGACCCACCGAAACCCGGAAGTACTGGAACGGGTTACTTCCGGGTTTTGGAGGTCGCGCATGCACAGAAGCGCTAAATCGTGCTTTGCGCATGCAGAGAAGCGCTGAATCACAACTCGCACGTGCGCAGACGTGTCGCTGCAGGTTGCAAACGCTGCGGGTTGTGAACGTGCATCTAGCACGGATTACGTTCGCAACCTGAGCGTGCACTGTACATTAAAAGCTGCAGATAGCCTTGGTATTTGGTGGGATTCCTAGCTAAAACAGGTACAGTGGTACCTCGGGTTACATACGCTTCAGGTTACAGACTCTGCTAACGCAGAAATATTACCTCGGGTTAAGAACCTTGCTTCAGGATGAGAACAGAAATTGTGCAGCGGTGGCGCAGCGGCAGCAGGAGGCCGCATTAGCTAAAGTGGTGCTTCAGATTAAGAACAGTTTCAGGTTAAGAACGGGCCTCCAGAACGAATTAAGTTCTTAACCCAAGGTACCACTGTATTGGGCTTGAGATAAAGTGTGGAGATGACCTATCCTTCCCTAAAAAAATAAAAATAAAATAAAATACATTCATGTATAAGTTACCTGAAATTCAGTGGTTGAGTACATGCTTTGCAGGCAAATGGTTCCAGTTCAGTTCTTGTTAAGAGATTTCAGAAAATGGGTTATGGAAATATGTTGGAGAGCTGGAGAAAAGTAGACAATTCTGGGCCTAATGGACCAATGGCCTAGTTAAATCAAAACACATTCACATTATTCATGTGTTTGTTTGTTAGTTGCAATAGTTCATTATCTGGGGGGAGGGGGTGTGATAAGAGAACTCAAAGTACATTCATTTTTACTTATTGAGAAACTCCCTTGCATTAGTCAAGTGAAAATATGCAGAATGACTCAGGTGGGGTATTCTTTGGGCACAGCACCAAAGTCAATAAACCCTTTATTACACAGTGAGGGCCTCTGTTCTGGTGTACGTTTCTGTGAGCATGTACAAAATGAAATACAAGAAGTTTAGGACATCTACACAGGCAAAGGCAGAATAATCACTGAACTCTTTTCAGCACCTGCTAAAAACATTTTTGCTTCAGACAGCCTACCCAGACATGTATGTTTTAATCTGTCTTTCATTAATTGCTGGCTTTTTCATCTGAATGTTTTAATGTTTTACTTTTTTTACTGGTGATTTTGTTTTATTCTCTTTGTGAACTTTTTTTTACATCCAAGAGGTGTATAAATCTTAAGAAATAATAATAATCAATAATATTGTTTATTGTTTGCCTGTGCTTTGAAGGAAGGGAGATAAACTTCTCTAGGCTCCAATCTAGAGTTGAGCCCAAGTATTCTGCCCAGCAATTTTCATAGGTTTGGGGGCAGAGTCACTGGAATGAGGGGGGGGGAATGCTATTTTAATTTAATTTTGTCAAACCTTTGTGATCTTGAACAAGTTCATTTGGCTGAAGAGTTCTGCTCTGAAACATCTGACGGGCGGGGGAGGGCGACTTAAGGAAAAGCCTTTCAAAACAAAAATGGAAGATTATAATAAGAAGTGAATCAAGCATCCTGTATATATAATATTTTTATTAAATTTTCGACAAAAAACACAATAACAAATACAATAACAACCACAAACAAAGAAAATTGTACACAAAAACAATGTCAAATCCATAAAACAGGATTCTCCGAACCTCGTGACTTCCCTCCCCCTGGTTTCTTAAGTTTCCTTTTCAGCTGCATATCATTTCTACTCCAAATTATTATTATTATTTTACCTCAGATTTCCTGTACTATTTCTAAAAAGTGTTTTTAAAACCCTGCCAATGTATTAGCCTGTTTACAATACTTTTGCAAATACATAATAAACATTTACCATTCTTTTTAAAATTTCTCGTCATCTTGATTTCTGAGCTTTAAAGTTAGTTTCGCCATTTCAGCATAGTCCATTAACTTGGTTTGCCAATCTTCTTTGATCGGGACTTCTTCTTTCCACCTTTGGGCTACCAGTATCCGGGCGAACGTTGTAGCATACATAAACCATTTTTTCTGGTCTTTTGGAATCTCCGCTCCTACAATACCTAATGAAAGGCTTCTGGGTTTTTTTAACAAAGGTTACTCTAAACAATTTTTTCCCCATTTCATTATAAATATTTTCTCAGGTATTTTAACCTCCCTACATTCCCACCATGTATGATAGAACGTACCCTCTGTTTCTTTACATTTCCAACACTCACTAGATCTTGCTCCACTGAATTGAAATTTCAGCCTTCACGACATAGGAAACAGCCAAGTAAACAACTATTTTTGTGGAGGAGGGTCAAGATATTAACTGATATGCATGAAATTTCAGATATAGCTATATAATCCCAAGTGTAGTAAAATAAGACCTTTGGAGCAGGCATTTTCAAAAAAAAGTTTTTTATGAAACGACCTAGTAGGGCAATAATTGTTCCTTGATAATTTGTCAACCCCCCCCCCTCCATGATGGCACCTGGGGTGGACTCCCCCGCCCCCCTTTCCTACGCCCCTGAATGTGAGCCCTGAAAGATAATCTACCAAAGCTATTCCAGGCAGGCTTTGCTTGAGGAAGGTATTCTGCTTACCTTCACTAAACTTGTTTCCTAAAGAACAGGGGGTGGAATGAACTGCTAGAAGATTTCCTCCTGTTACTAAATAACATCTGTTTCCTTCACTTCCTTGACACCTGCTGTTATCAGCAGATAATCTCTAACCCAAACTTGCAATCTGGGGATTATCTAAATAATAAAAGAGAATTGGGACTAACAAAGAAAAACAATTGCGACAGGTCTCTCTGTGTGGACACAAACCAAGAGGCTAACTGCATCTTTGCTCCACTGCCACCACCAGGAATGAAGGCACGAGACATTGATAGTTTCCAGATGACTTGATCACTGAGCATTCATCCTGCTAAACCAACCTAATTTATGCAACTTGAATCCCACCTGAATGCAGCAACAGTCTGGAAGTGGGTGGGAATTACAGCTTTATTACCTTCAACAAGTAGAAAGTCCGTGCATTAGTCCTAAGAATCATGCAGTTCAGGCCCCTGAACTTCAGTTGTATCCAATATTTACAAATTACAGCCGTACCTTGGTTATCAAACGGCTTAATTGCTGAAGAAATCAGTTCCCAAACACCACAAACCCAGAAGTAAGTGTTCCGGTTTGCAAACTTTTTCGGAAGCTGAACTTTCAATGCGGCTTCTGCTTGAGTGCAAGAAGCTCCACAGACAATCAGAAGCCACGCCTTGGTTTTCGAACGTTTCGGGAATCGAACAGACTCCCAGAACAGATTAAGTTTGATAACCACGGTACAACTGTACTAATAAGCAATCAATAATTAGCCAGAGAGGATAGAGATTAATTTTGGATGGTGTTCTAAGTTGTTGTTTTTTATTTTTAAAAAATTGTCAGTTGAAGCCAAATCATACAACTACTGCTTAGTAATACTAAATTAAAGTAATTAAAGGTAAAAGACCCCTGGACGGTTAAGTCCAGTCAGAGGCGACTATGGGGTTGTGGCACTCATCTTTCTTTTAGGCTGAGGGAGCCGGTGTTTGTCCACAGACAGCTTTCCGGGTCATGTGGCCAGCATGACTAAACCGCTTCTGGCAGAATGGAACACGCATGGAAACGCCGTTTACTTTCCTGCCTCAGCGGTACCTATTTATCTACTTGCACTGGTGTGCTTTCGAACTGCTAGGTTGGCAGGAGCTGGGACAGAGTAACAGGAGCTCACCCCATTGTGGGGATTCGAATTGCTGACCTTCTGATCGGCAAGCCCAAGAGGCTCAGTGGTTTAGACCACAGTGCCACCCACATCCCAAATCAATTATGAGTTCAGTGATACACACACACACACACTAGTACAGAGGTCGGCAAACTACAGTCCGCAGGCCGGATATGGCCCATGGGGGTCGTTAAACCGGCCCCCAGCCCTTGCCGCCCGCTCGGTCAGTCCCCACACGGAGCTAAACTGGTGGGGGAAGAACAGCTTTTGGAACCATGGGGGGGGGGGGTGTCTGCAGCTTCCTATTGGCTGCAGGAGCTTCCTGAAGCCAATAGGAAGCCGTGGCTGTGTCCCAGCAGTCAGTCTCCACGCAGAGCATCCAGCACGGTGCACCAGTTTAGCTCCACGCGGGGACTGACCGAGCAGGCAGAAATGGCTTCCTGTCTTCCGGGATGCAGCCATAGCTTCCTATTGCCTGCAGGAAGCTCCTGCAGCCAATAGGAAGCCACAGACGCCTCCCCCCCCCATGGCTCTGAAAGCCAGCGGGGAAAGAGCGGCGGGTGTGTGCATATGCGCATGGGTGCGCACGCTCCTACAAGCGTGCAAGCGATCCGGCCCGCTGGTGGAAAAGTTTGCCTACCCCGGCACTAGTAGGTGAGTTTAAGGTTGCAGACTTGGGATATGTGCCAAGTTCATTTCCTCCCGTCCGCTGCATTTCAAGCCACATTTGCACAGTATACATCACAGAGGAGGCGGAGATGTCTTCGCCCAATATGCATGGCCTTTGTGGTTTCCTTGCCCCTGCAGCCACCAATACCCCACACCTTTTCATGAAGCTGCCATCTGTGTATGCGCAACCATCTGCACGTGTGTGACAGCTGTCTCAAATGTATGAACTGTTCTTCAGTACAACATGAACACAGCGTAAGTTTGCTAGTCAGATTGAAGCTGCTTTGAAAAACAATGCATCAATCAGCAGCGTTTGCCAAGACACTGTAGGATCAATACGGATTGTGGCTAACATCGTATGAATGTGGCTTCAAAACCCAGAAGTGAAACTGCACTGGATGTGGAGTAAGTGGTAACATGAACAAACACTTAGAAAAGGAAGGGTAAACTGGAGTGGAACAAACGATTAAAGACACACACACACACACACACACACACACACACACACACACTATCTGCTTGTCTAAAATGAAACCCAGCTCTGAGCTCTAATGTGTGCATTTGCAAGTAACATGTACAGTCATACCTCGGGTTGAATGCGCTTCGGGATGAGCATGTTCGAGTTGTGCTCCGCGGCAACCCAGAAGTTACGGAGCACATTACTTCCGGGTTTTGCCACTTGCGCATGCACAGACGCTCAAAATGATGACACACGCATGCGCAGAAGCAGCGAAAAGCGGCGTGCATGTGCGCAGATGTGACATCGCTGGTTACGTTTGCTTCTAGATGCGAACGGGGCTCTGGAACGGATCCCGTTCGCATCTAGAGGTACCACTGTAGTTAGCTGCTGAAGTTTCTCCCTTTTCTTTGAAAATACAACCACTTGCAAATTAGGTTAGCTGAACACAAAGTTGCCTTTATAAGTCAAGCATTACGATCAAATTTTAAAATAAACAAAGCTTACTGCTCCACAATTGTGGATAGGTTTTTATTAAGACTTCAGGAATGAGTTTGAAAATCTGGTATTGTATTTTAAATGTTCTAAGTATGTGCTGAATTCTTTTAAAAACTGAAACTGTACCAAACAGTACATCAATCTCTCTTCCACACACACATTTTATATTTTGCTTTCTTCATGTTCTCAAAGTATAATGGAGCATTCATATAGAGAAGAGAGAGCTGGAAAGAGATTAATAATATATATGCTCACAATCTGCTTTTCTTCAAAAATAAGGCTTTGAGCTACCTACAATAAACCAAAGCAAAAATGAAATCACAACAAAGGCCCAACACTGTAAAGGTAAAGGGACCCCTGACCATTAGGTCCAGTCGCGGACGACTCTGGGGTTGCAGCGCTCATCTTGCTTTATTGGCCAAGGGAGCCGGCGTACAGCTTCCGGGTCATGTGGCCAGCATGACTAAGCCACTTCTGAAGAACCAGAGCAGCGCATGGAAACACTGTTTACCTTCCCGCCGGAGCGGTACCTATTTATCTACTTGCACTTTGACGTGCTTTCAAACTGCTAGGTTGGCAGGAGCAGGGACGGAGCAATGGGAGCTCACCCCATCGCGGGGAATCGAACCGCTGACCTTCTCATAAGCAAGTCCTAGGCTCTGTGGTTTAACCCACAGTACCCACACTGTAGTGTATGGTAAACATACAATAAAGCAGAATAAATATAACTAAAATGACATGAAAACATTCTCATGTAGCAGCATTAAGGGATAACTAACGATGAATTAGTTAATAGGGACGCGGTTAATAGGAACCAGTGTTCCCCAACCTTGGATCTCCAGCTGTTTTTGGACTACAACTCCCATCATCCCTCGCTAGGAAGACCAGTGGTCA
The DNA here is from genome assembly GCF_964188315.1 of Podarcis muralis. NCBI lineage: Eukaryota > Metazoa > Chordata > Lepidosauria > Squamata > Lacertidae > Podarcis > Podarcis muralis. The sequence continues at coordinate 101,732,426 of NC_135657.1, forward strand.
AGGATGATGGGAATTGTAGTCCAAAAACAGCTGGAGGCCCAAGGTTGGGGAACACTGGTCTAAACCACTGAGCCTAGGGCTTTTCCTTAGGCTGTCCCTACTTTCACTGGATAATTGTTGCAGGGTATGGAGTTATCCGACCCCCGAGCCGTCTGAAGGCAATTCTGTATAGGGAATGTTTTAAAAAATGTTTAACATTTTTATTATGTTTTTATATATGTTGGAAGCTGCTGGGGCAACCCAATAAGATGTGTGGGATATAAATAGTAAAATTATCATTATGGAATGGGACGTCCCTATTTTCACTGGAGAAATGTTGGAGGGTATGAACTTCCTTGAATTCTGTTGAGCCCTGATGATCTCAACTACAATTCTAAAGCCTTGGCCCAAACAATCTACATTGGCCTAAGGATACCTACACCTGTGGTCGTTTGTATACCAGTTAGGGATAGACATGCTTAGCCCTCTAATATTAATCCCAGCCAGTTCAGAGTTATAGTAGGTGAGGATAATAATAATTTAATAATTATTATATTATTTATATGCCACCCAGACACTCTGGGTGGCTCCCAACCAAATGTTAAAAACACATTAAAACATCAAACATTAAAAAACTTCCCTATACATGGCTGCCTTCAGATGTTTCCTAAAAGTCAAGGATCCTAATTCCTCAAATGTAGTTCTCCACTCAGTTAAGTGGGAAAGGCATAGCTATCAACCTTCACTTTTTTGTGTGGGAAATTCCCTTATTCCAGCACCGTTTCCCGCTGCTATCCCGGATTGTTAGATATCCCATAGACTCAGTGGCGTAGCGTGGGGGGTGCAGGGGGGGCGGGCCGCACCGGGCGCAACATCTGGGGTTAGGGCAAATCCACAGGTTAGGGGGCGCAAATCCACGGGTTAGGGGGCGCAAATTACTTGCCTTGCCCCGGGTGCTGACAACCCACACTACGCCACTGCATAGACTATCCCCGGAACAGGTGAGGCTGCTGGTCCCTTATTTTCAAATCTGAAAGTTGACAGCTATAGGGGAAAGTCCTTTGGGATGCCTAACGCTCTCATATTGTCTGTAAAATATACCCAACATTGTATGCAGAAGATACCCAGGTAAACGGGTGCATTTGTATGATGGCATATGAATGAACCAGGAAGCTCAGGGGACTGTTTTGCCCTTTCATGCCTTTTGCACACTTCTGCTGCCTGAAGCAGCCCAGATGAGCCTCCCACAGCTCTTGCGGAGAGGATCCAGGACTCTAACCTTTGGACCTTTTGTAATTTGCTCTGAACTTCTAAACCGTTTGGCTCAGCTGCTTTCCCACGGACTATTTAAAGGCAGGTCCAAGTGGGGACGCTCAGACTCTCTTTTGACGCTGGACTGGGAGAAGAAGGAGAGGAGAGGGCAGAGCAGCCACAGGGTCAAGATGGGACCCCCACAGCTCTGGCTGCTTCTGCTGCTCAGCAGTGCTGCCTTGGCACGTAAGTAGCTTCTGCCATTTAGCGTGGAGGTGGAGCGGAAAGGTCTTCCCTTTTGAAGACAGTCCCTAGATATTGCATTTAATAGAGAAGTGGTGAATAGACTGCAATGGCCCGTTGCTCCCATAAGGGATGGTTATCTATTGATGAGACTGTGGATCTATGAAAATCTGATCTAGACATGCCCACTCTGCCGGTACATGCCTGGTTCATTCCACATACCAGTCACTCTGTGTTTTCTGCTTACTTAGCTTTTTACCCCTTTAAGGAGGAGGTTGAGCTTTTGTCAGCTGCGGTGTGACAAGTTAGATGGCATTTGGTGACAGAAATACATGTCTGTTGAAAGTTTCCTTCGTGTCTTCATTAGAGTGCATTCTGCTGTTGTTGTTTTTAAACCAGAGTCTCCAATGTGGCTTATGACATTTATCAAAAAAAGTAAATGGAAAGGAATATGTGTTGGACCATAATAAAAAGCCCGTAATTAATTGGAAAATACCTTTATTTGAAACAACCAAATAGTGAATGAGCTTTCCAAGTTCTACAGTTTAAGAATTAAACCAGCGGTGTAACTCACTGTGTAGAGCATTTGATGAAATATGAAGCTACAATCTTGTCCCAAGGACACACCCTGAGGCAACAGTCCTATGCACACTTTCTGAGAAGAGTATGCCCCCTTTGGACCTTTCAGGACCTGTTCCAGAATTAAACATGCATGGGACTGGGCCATCAGGCTGTTGCAATCCTAAACACATTTACCAAGGTGCAAGACCCACTAGGATCAGAATAAACACAGAAAGACTTGGGCTTCAGTCCTAACAAAGGTATTGCCCAACCGTTGCTTTTGGAGAGCTTTCCCCTTGAATGAACTAACACTGCTACCTTTGCTTTTTAAAGCCCCATTTAAGTCAGTGGCTTCAAACAAATGGAACTGGGTTCAGGACTGCAGGCTGGCATCCTGATCCCAAACACATTTTTTCCAGATGAAACCTCTGTGGATTTCAGTTGACCTCAAAGTAAGGCTACGGTCCTATGACCAATCACCTGGGAATTTTGAACACACACAATGTACTCAGTGGGGCTTACTTCTGAGTAGGATTGCTCTGTCAGCATGCTTCAGACTGGGATGTAAAGTTGCTTCAGTAGTCCCATTGTTTGGAGAAAAACAGTGATGTTCTTGCCTCTGGGTTCAGTTTCCCTTTCTGCTTGGTGGACCTGAATTCTTCAGAAAGTGGGACTGCATCTAATACCTTTGCATTCTTCTTCACTCACTAAAGAAAATAGCACTTTAGCAGGATCAGGTTCTCCACTGGGTTTGGATGCTCAGTGTAACTCAATGCTTTCTCTGGATCAACAATGTGGATTCATCAGCAATTTGATATGCATGTTACACTACACAAATGGATCTTTTCAACATTTCAGACAGAGAAGCATATGGCAAATCACATACTCATTCTCATAGCAAAACAGCCTTTGGAAAGGAAGCATATTTTAGCAGCACTTACCCTTTCAAAGCAGACAGTTGTCTAAGCAGCCTGAGGCAGAATGTATATTCTGATGGAGAACAGTTATTGACGAGGACAATTTGCAATAAATTCATTTACCAGCCATGCTGCTCTTGAAGGTCTGTATTTTCCAGACTGAAGCATTATCCCTCACCAGCACAATAAATTGTCTACTTGTTAGCAAAGACAAAAATCAGAGTCAACGCAGCTTTATCATTAAATCCACAAACTGCTTGAGTGAACCTTTCTGCTCAAGTGGGTCAGCAGCAATAAAAGGCATGTTTATAAGGTGACTGTACTGTATTTTGTTCCTCTGGTATATAATTGGAACTGAAGTTGTCCTTTGTTTTAATTTATTTTACAGAAGATGGGCCTGAAAATTCAAATCCAGGCTGTTCAAGTAAGCAATTTTTATCTGGTCTTTTATGCTCTTCTTCTCTTCCTGGTTTCTTAAAACTTCTGCCCAATGAATTCTTGGGTTTGGGTTTCATATGATGCAAACAAATTGGCTAGAAAGGGATGATAGCAGGGGCTACTAACCATTCACTCCCCGAAGCAGTATTTCTAGCTTCAATTGATCCTGGGGTTTGGGGGTCAGGAAGTGGGGAAGATGACAAATATAGACAAAATGCATAAATGTGTGTGATGTACTTCAAAAATTGTAAAGATCGACATCCTATCCGAAACAGGAAATGGGGGTCAATAGAGATGATCGAATCAGGCGGTTATTGGGTGGTGGTTTTTTTTAATTTTGATTATGTATTGTGTGGTTTTATATTCTGATTGTATTCTGTGAAACACCCTGAGAGCTGTGGGTATATAAATTCAATAAAATCAATCAATATTTTTTTCTTTGCTGGCTCTTATACCTGCCAAATATGTTGTGAAACGGGTTTGTGTGCATGGAGGGGGGATTACATGCATGCCTATATGCCTACCTGATCCCTTCCTCTAAAACAGCAGTCACCAGCATGGTGCTTGCAGGCACACATATGATCTCAGAGGCTTCCTGTGACTCTTCAATGCCTCCTTCCACTGCTGAAGTTAGCTTGAAAGAAGCACTTTTCCGTAGCCTACAGAACAGGTTGTTCTGTGTTCTTGGTTGTGGCGAGTGTGTGGTATACCTACATCAGTTTCTCTGCTTTGCAAACGGACCCATGGGACCCCTGCTGTAAAACATGACCCCAAAATGATACCATTATATTATGGGATCCTTACTTGTGCAAAACTCTTTTGCACTTAGAAACTGTAAAGGAGAAACGTAGTTTCCAACATGGTTGTGAAAGGCAGCAGTTTTGGTTCTTTTAATCATGGGTTCCCTTTGTCTTGCCTTGCTTCTTGTCAGCCGACTTTTCATTTCTTTATGGTGGAGTGGGGGTTACAGGCGTGGATCTGAGAAATTATGTCTATATTATCCAAGATATACAAATGACGCTAGTGACTAGCTAGTGTTACCTCAAATATCAGAAAGTACCAAAGTGTCTTGGTGAATGTCTGAAATGTGATGTGTTTTTGACATTCATATGCAAATTCCATCAATCTCAGACAACTTTTCTGAATGCCTGAAAACTCAGTGAATGTTGGCAGTCAGTAGCCTTCCTTTGACTGTCACCATTGGCTTGCAAATGTCCCAAATCACAGACACTCCTTAAAATGTATATTGTGTTTGCTGAAAAATAAAACATTGGAGTGGGTAGCCTGAAAATGACAGGGTCAAGGGATCAGGAAGTATTTATGAGCAACCTTTGTAAAGTACTTTGTTTGTCCTGAACTCCTTGGCTAGATACTTGATGTTCATTTTGAGGGTCAAAGTATCTGATGAGTTGGTGTTTTTCTCGCTGCCCCTTGATAAGCTCTGCTTTCCTAATATGGTATTTTAGCACCGTCTGCAGAGACTCATGACTTAGGCTTCAATCATAACCCCACTTACCTGGATGTAGGCCCCATGGAATCCAGTAGGCCCTACCAGGGTGAACTTTGGTAATCTTTCATAATATGGAGCCCTATGCTAGGCCAAAAATTGACGCCCCCAAATAGATCTTCTCAGTTATGGATCTTCACAATTTTGTGTCCTCTGGGCTTAGTGCCCTGTGCGGGAAAGCTGTCCGCACTCCCTAAATCTGGTGCCGGGACAAACTTCTGGATAGACCTAGTTAGGATTGCTGCCAAACTTACTTTTTCCAACCCAGCTTAGAGAACTGTTACGCATTTTGCAGCATTTCTCAGTTTTATCTTGTTTTGTGTATATACCTTCATAAAAACAAAGTTTTTACAGGTGTTGTATCTAAATTTAATAGTACATAGGAATTAGTAAAGTAAATACTAATTCTCTCCTGGATAGCTCAGTGATATAGTGAGCATAGGAAAAAGTTGTCTTGGGTGGCGATCAACTATGTTTTACTCAGAGTAAGCCCACTGACATTAATGGACATGACTAAGTTAGGTCCATTGATTTTAATAGGTTTACTCCTAGTAAAATTTAGCTGAGCTTGTGTAAAATGTAGGGCTCATTTGGATCTTGTTTTGTGCTGTGCTTCCCAGTGTTTTTGAGCAGGTTTTGGGGGGTTTTTGGTCTTGGTTCTTTCCCCCAGGACAGCTCACATATTACCACTGAATTGGAGCAAACTCCAATCTGCAGAAACCTAATTGCCGTTTGCTCCAATTCAGTGGCAATACCCGGGTTTTCCCAGGGAAGGTGCTGGGATAAAAACCCCCACAAATACTCAGACATGGAGATTTGAAACTCAGACTTTGGCACAAAAGGCAGTCTGGATGAGCCAGTTGAGCAAGATCTAGTGTCATCCTAGAGGAGTAAGTGGACCTCTATGGGACTAGATATGGTTAAATGTCAGTTTGGTGGCTGAAACGCTAATAGTTGATTGGTTTCACTTAGTCATCCATATGTACCAAGTGGTTTGTTGGCGGAGGCCTGGAACCAGAGATCCTCTTACTTAACAGCGGGCTGCAGAGTAATTGCAATGAGCAAAAATCTGTGCAGATGAACAAACGGTTGGAGCTGGTAGCACCAATTGCTTGAGAAAGGGACTGTCTGGAATGAGTTTCCCCCAAGAATTCAGCTGCACTTTTAGAACTCAGTGTGCTGGCCATCTTTTCAATATTGTGTTCATGTAGCAAAAGTCCAGTGCTCACAGGTCTGGGTGCAGTAGGTATCCTATTTTCCACCCATCCCTTGGGATCCACACCTCAGGACCTGTGTTCATGTGAGAGCACATTCAGGACTCCAGTTAACATGCAGGTGTTTGTATCTCTCTTGCTTGAAAATACTGCTTCTGTTTTGTATTACGCCAGCATGTTAACGAATTTAAACAACACACCAGCAAATTCAAAAAGTTCAATGGGGGGGGGGGGAATCCAGTTACATTTATTCACTCTGAAGGGATACCTTCATTTTGCTGTCCTTGTCTCCTTATAATCATAGTGAAATGGTGTTGAATTTTGTCAGGTTTCCATTTCTCAACTGACAGGGAAAGAAAGGTGCTCTGAAAGTTGTGAAGAGCACAGAACAGTGGTTTGAAATCTATTTGTGGACGATGTGATATATGCTGTCTGTGGTGTTGAGGGCGTACGGATGAGACAGTCCAAAACCAGTCCACACCTTACACAAAGGTTGTTCTGTGCCACCTACTACAGTGGTACCTTGGTTCTCAAATTTAGTCTGTTCCAGAAGTCTGTTCCAAAACCAAGGCTTGCTTTCCCAGAGAAAGTAATGCAAAACAGATTAATCTGTCCCAGACTTTAAAAACAACAACCCCTAAAACAGCAATTTAACATGGGTTTTACTAACTAACGAGACCATTGATCCATAAAATGAAAGCAATAATCAATGTACTGTACTATAAAGTAAATAAGACAGTATTGTAGGTGATAAAAATTTAAATTATTATTTTTTCTTACCTGCACTGATGACAGTCATTGTTTGGATGGGGGGCTTTTATCCATTTCTGCAGTCACACAATCAATCAATCAATCAATCAATCAGTAGCTGAACTGGGTTCCACACAGCCACAAAAACAAATTAACCGAAAAAGCCTGAAAAACAAAACCACAAATTAAATAACAAAAACAAAAGCGCCAAACTTAATCCATTCCGGAAGTCCCTTTGACTTCCAAAATGTTTGAAACCCAAGGCACAGCTTCTGATAAGTGCAGGTGCCCTGGAAACAATAGCCGACAGCCGCATCGGATGTTCGGCTTCCCAAAAACATTTGAAAACCAAAACACTTACTTCCGGGTTTTCGGTGTTTGAGAACCAAGGTGTTTGAGAACCAAGGTGTTTGAGAACCAAGGTACCACTGTATCTATATAATGCAGTTGTTCAAAAATAATAAAAAAAAAATGGGGATGTGCAATAGATTTCAATCACAGAACACAAATTGGTTGCAGCATTCCAAAGCGTGATTCACTTTATAAACTGGCACAAGCAGCAAAAAGGACTGCATTTATGAAGCTTAATTGTTATTGCTTGCAGTTTCTCTAAGGAGATTGGAGATGATATACATAGATCTTCCATTTTATCACAACGATCCTGTGAGGTAGTTTAGGTAAAGGGGTGTTCACCGGTCCAAGGTTAGCCAGTGGGTTTCAAAGCTGCATAGGATTTGAACCAGTGTCTCTCCAGTACTAATCCGACACAGCAACCACAACACTACACTTGACTATCTTTTAGTCTAATCCACCTCAGAAGGTTGTTGTGAGATTAAAGGAGACAAGAAAGGTTAAGTAGGTCACACAGTGACAGTTCTATGGAAATTCTTATAATACTAATACTATTGATACCTTGCTTGTTAAATTTGTCATTTCTCTGCCATATACTCCAGTTTCTGAACAATCCATCAATTAATTAAAACACTTTCACATCACTCCTAAAAGTTGATTGCATTTTACCACACCACCCAGAGCCATTTAACTAACAAATACCAAAGTGTGATACAAATAGATAGTTTCCTATATCCAGCACTGATAGTTTATTGCCATTTCCTCATTCAAGTTTCTGACTGCAGTCAAAGGAACTTTGAGTGTGAAAGAGAATACCACAGTGTTTTTACACCTACGTAGATGTATGCAAAAATTAATAAAAATCTACTTCCTCATGTATGCCTTATAGGAGACACAACCAGATTTAAGCACTTGAGGCAATATGTCTATAACTATGAAGCGGACACAGCAAGCGGCGTAACAGGAACGGCAGATTCACACACTGGCTCCAAAATTCAGTGTAAGGTAAGAAGGAAGAAGGAACAATGCCAATTAGAAATATTTAAGAAAGACACATGAATAATCACAAGGGTCTCTGTGGCAAAGTACATACAAATAGTACTGTGGTGAGTGGAGAGTTAGTATTTGGAGGTGAAGCCAATTGCTCCCCAAAATCTGCTTGGGAAGATGGCTGGCTGCAGTTATTGACTCTAGGCCTCGACTGCGTTTTTAGACAAAAACAAGCAGGTTATGTTCTTTGGTAACAAGCTTTACTTATTGGTAGAAGCCTGAGAATACTTCTGAATCTTTATTACATCAATCTCAATTATTTATTTTCTTGACCCCAGGCCCTTGAATATCTAGCCCCTAACACCAGCCTCTCTCATTTCCACCATCTGGGAATGACAAGGTTGCCCATTTGAATTGGATTCTAAACCATTCCTGCTTATTTGCTAGTTTGTTTGCCCCGAGCCATCTGCATCATTTCTGCTGACCCTGCATAGCCATTCACCCGAAACTAAGCGAACATTATCACTGGTTAATAAGAATCCCTCAACCTGCAGTTAATTTACTTGGTTGCAGAAAATCTCGTGTCGGCTTATATCGCACTCTTTCTGTTTCAGGTTGAGCTGGAAGTCCCACAACTATGCAATTTCATCCTCAGGACAAGCCACTGCTCCCTCCGGGAAGTGTCTGGAATTGACCCTGAGGGAAGGCCTATACTGAAGAAGTCAAGGAACTTGGATAAGTTTGCTGCTGACATGTCCCAGTAAGAAAAACTGTCTTAAATGATATTTAATGAGCCCTAAGAACACATTAGGGACACGGGTGGCGCTGTGGGTAAAAGCCTCAGCGCCTAGGGCTTGCCGATCGAAAGGTCGGTGGTTCGAATCCCCGCGGCGGGTGCACTCCCGTTGTTCGGTCCCAGCGCCTGCCAACCTAGCAGTTCGAAAGCACCCCCGGGTGCAAGTAGATAAATAGGGACAGCTTACTAGCGGGAAGGTAAACGGCGTTTCCGTGTGTGGCTCTGGCTTGCCAGAGCAGCGATGTCACGCTGGCCACGTGACCTGGAAGTGTCTCCGGACAGCGCTGGCCCTCGGCCTCTTAAGTGAGATGGGCGCACAACTCCAGAGTCTGTCAAGACTGGCCCGTACGGGCAGGGGTACCTTTACCTTTACCTTTTAAGAACACATTAAATGATATTTAATGAGCCCTAAGACGCGGGTGGTGCTGTGGGTTAAACCACAGAGCCTAGGACTTGCCGATCGGAAGGCTGGCAGTTCAAATCCCCGTGACTGGGTGAGTTCCCATTGCTCGGTCCCTGCTCCTACCAACCTAGCAGTTCGAAAGCACGTCAAAGTGCAAGTAGATAAATAGGTACTGCTCCGGCGGGAAGGTAAACGGCGTTTCCGTGCACTGCTCTGGTTCACCAGAAGCAGCTTAGTCATGCTGGCCACATGACCTGGAATCTGTATGCCGGCTCCCTCGGCCAATAAAGCGAGATGAGCACCACAACCCCAGAGTCAGCCCCGACTGGACCTAACGGTCAGGGATCCCTTTACCTTTAAAAACACATAAGTAGAGTCCTGGTGATAATGGCCAAAGGCCTATCTTCTCCAACTTCCTGTTTTCATGGTGGCCAACAAGATGCCTGGAGGAAGTCCACAAGCTAGACATGAGCATGTCAGCCCTCTATCTACTTGTTAGCCTAACAAGTATTATTCAGAGGCCATAGTTCTTGTAATTTCTGCCATCTGTCGAGAATGATAGCAGCTACACAGAGCAGTGGTGTCTCCAAGATGCAACTAGAGGGTGAATTGTTAATTTTAAAACACAAGATACTGGAGCAAATCTAAATGCTCACCTCTTAGTTGTCTCTTTAGGATTTTTGAAATCATATTTTGGACACAAACACAGAGCTGTCAGGAAGGGAGTGGAAATGGAATGGAGTAGAATAGAGTGTCCTAAAGTGCACCCACAATTGTAAAGAATATTGACAAGCTGGAACATCTGCATTTCTTCCCCTAAATGTTGTTTTTATTTGTTTTGCACAGGTATGCGCTGAAGTTCAGTGTTCAAGATGGGAAGAATTTCCAGCTGTACCCTGAGGACAATGAACCTATGCACATACTCAACATCAAGAGAGGAATCATCTCAGCTCTCATGGTGCCCATGGAGACAGACGCCAATTCCCAAACACTCTCTATGGTAAGTTGCATAGTCATCCATCACTTTATTTTCCTTTCATCTATGTAGTGAAACCTAGCTGAATGGCCAAGACGAAAGGACCTTCTCCAAATGGAAAAGCCAACCTTGGATCATCAGGGAAGTCTCTCAGTTAGGCTTCAAATGATGTTGGAGACGCAAACAATAGTGTATATTTTCTTCTCCTTAGGATACTGTATATGGAAAATGTGACAGCGACATTGAAATAAGAAGCAGGAAAGGCAGCAACGCGGCAGACATTGCAGTCAGAAGGAACCTGAAATCCTGTGAAAACTTCAGCCCCATCAGAAATTATGTCAGCCCACTTGCCCTCGTTAAAGGCTTGGTAAGGAGCATGAAATGAGAATTAGACTAGCCTGTATTTCTGATACTACCAGCCTCCGGATATTATTATCATCACAGGCAAAGCTTGACTTCCATCTTATCAATATACTGGAAACCAGTCTTTCCCAACCTAGAGTGGTAAAACAATTTTATTATATGACCAAGATTCACAATGCGAGAAGCATGTTTGTAAGTTACCAATAACTCTCCCTCAGGCTGGATATTAAATTAAAAAGAAAAGAAGGAAAGTATTTTTATGATGTTAAATCCACTCTGTAGGTTGCTTCATTCTTAGGTAGGAGAAATGGCCCTCACCCAAATAATGAGGTGAGCCTAAGCCTTATGCAGAAAAACACAGGTTAAACTGAGGCATAATGGGTTGGGGGCAAGGCGGAGAAGAAATAGAGGCCCTCCATTCGGAAAAAGAAAATCCAACCATTAGATGATTCCGCCTCTGGAATTAGATTGTGTATGTTTCATTGACACCTGGCCATTTGTAAAGTGTTAACTTATTACAATGTACATTTAATTGCTTGGCTAGCATGATCCTGCCATGCAATGAGGAGCATTTTTACCTGATCAGAGACGCACCTGATCAGAAATACAGGGAAGCAGATAAGTGGCCAGTCCCCCTTGCCACACTTAGCAGGCCAATATAGGTGACAGTACAGCTGGGGGCAAAAAATGGCTGCAGTGCAATTTGTTTTGTTAGGGCGAACAGTAAGTTAACTCTGCCACCACTGTGTTTTGCAGAATACGCCAATGTCCACCCTGATAAGCAGCAAACAGCACTGTGAGTACACCATCGATGCAACGAAGAAGCACGTAGCTGAGGCAACCTGCACAGAAGAGCACTTGTTCCTACCTTCATCGTACAAGTAGGTTGCATGTCATGTCTCTCTTGACCTCTTTCAGAATGCATGACAATAGTCTAGCCTGGGTGTAATCAAGGCAAGGTCCACTCTCTCTAGGTAGGGTTGCAGCATGCATTTAAATGTGTTTAAATTCTATTCTGGTTGGGAATAAGGACTGGGGATAAAAGCCAAAGGTGTACTGGGAGAAAACTGGGTAATCTTGTCCATTGCTTGCCTTAGTATCTGGGACTTGCCACTGCCTGTAAGAAGATACTGAGTCAGCTAGATTGTTTGTCTGCCCCAATAAGGGTGTTTATAGTGGCAGGATGCTCCCAGGCTCTCCTTGTGTCATAATAATGAGATTGCAAATGCTACGTAAGCATTTAAAGGGGCAACGGACCCTAAAAACCCTACAAGGACAGCCTCATGCAGTGGATTATGTATAACTTCTGGCTAAATAGGAATGGCAAAGGAGCCGTATGAATGAATTAAAGGGAGTGTACTGTGGGCCCTCCTCCCATACATACATACATACATACATACATACATAGGCTGTGGTTGAAACACGCATATTGTATACAACTTTGCATTTTGACTGTTCATTTGAAAATGTTTCTTTCCCCCCTTATTGCCCACTAGACAACAGTATGGCATGATGTCCAAAGTCAAACAGTTTCTGAAACTTGAAAACACCGTCCAAACCAACAACAGAGACATAGATGGTAAGGCTTTAAGAAATCGCTCTCGGATTGATCTGTTTCCTACAGGGCTTATGTAATGCAAGGAATTTTAAGTGTTCAAACTCACAAATGTAGAGAAAGGCTAAGCACCGGCTACATGCAATTTCCCAATATATAAAGAAAAAAGGAGAAACCTATGGCATTATTTTTTTGAGGGTGTCCCAGAGATGCAAACATACAGCATCCTTCTGATAACCTGCATTTCTTGGGATATGATTTACAAACTGTTCAAAAAACTGTTCAAATATACTTCCCCCCTCCAAAAAAACAAAAAACAAAACCAGAAGCCTTTTTGCTGGGGTTGATAGGAGATGAAATAAAAAAAGCAGATCAGAGATTATTCATGTATGCTACAACTGCTGCCAGAATCTTAGTAGCCCCAAAATGGAAAACTCAGGAAATACCAACATTAATGGAGTGGAAGACAAAAATGGTTGAATATGTGGAATTCGCAAAACTGACCCACAGAATCCGTAACCAAGAGGAAACACAGTTCAGAAGTGAATGGAGTAAATTTGTGGAGTATATACGTAATAATTGCAGAAGTTTAAAGACTGTAGTAGGATTAAAATAAATCTTATGACATGGACAGGAGGATGTTAAGAATCTGTGGAAAAAGGAAAGATCAATATGAAAACCTCTGAAGAGATGGAGGGAAGTCCGTGCTCTATAGAGAGTTGAAAAATAAGTGTACATAAGATTGTAGAACATTAGTGTATTTATTTTGTTTTGTTTGTGTTAAAGAAAACTCAATGAAAAGCGTTTTTTAAAAAAGATAACATGCATTTCTTTATAGTCCATGGCCTGGTAAAGAGAGGCTTGTCCTCGGAGAGTGTGGAGGCCAAATCCCACAGGCATGGTGATGCTGTTCTGAGAGTCCTTCAAGAACTGCAGAAACTGTCCATCTCCCAGCAGAACCAAAAAAGAGCCAGTCTCTTCTACAGATTTGTGACCGGACTGAGAGGCTTACACAATGCTACCCTGGGTCCTCTGGTGCCAAAGATGATGGAAACTTCCAGGTATTTTATCAACAGGAACTGAGTAAATATGGAAGAAGTCACAGTGAAAGCAGCTCACTGGTTGTTTGGTCAAAATGTTTGTTGCAATAGTCCACTGTTCAGGTGTTGCAATGGGAAGACAGAAGTCGAGAGTATGCACCATGGAAAAGTGTGGGAGAAAGAATATTGGCCAACATGGTTTTGCAGAGGTCCCAAGGACAACAATTAAACATTTACCTTCCATCCGATAGTCTAATTTACTCATTGTCCTATTCGTTGGCAAAATCTATTCGTTAGCAGCTATACACCCATGATCCAGAACGAAACCTTTCTTCTCGGTATCAAAATTCAAGAGGCCACTGAGTTCATGACAGAGGTGAAAATAAAACCAGGGACTTTCTGATTTGGGTCAGATACCACTTATAAAGCATCTTTAATATATTCTCCTTAATCAAATAGCAAGCTGAAAAAAGTATCATTCTATTCCATAACTTCTCCTAAGCCGAGAATTTAATATTATGTCCAATATCTTGATGCCCAGTGTATAATCACAGCCTTAGCTAGCTCATCTTTAGTTTCCCATTCTAACAAGATTTTATATACTTTAGATTTTTTTTTGTTATTCCCCAATATGGTTTCTTTTTTCAAATTCAGACCCACCCCCCCTTTGATACATCCTCTCTCTTTGTCCATCCCAAAAATCTCATTCATTTGAAAACACTGAAACCGATCTGTAACTATTTTTCCCCTTTTAAAAGTCTTATAATTAAATTAAAAGTCTTCGAATTCAAGGAGATCTTTGGATGTTCCCCAATTCCCTCCCCCCATGTTTAATTTTTTAACTGCCTCCATTGGGAATAGCCAACATGGGGGGTCTTCCTTTCTCAAAGTTCTTTATATCTTGCCCAAACATTATAGAGGCTCTTCCTGATCACATGATTGAAGACTCCCTTGTTCACTTTAGTCTTATCATAGTACAGGTAGCTATGCCATCCAAAAGCTCTGCTGTATCTTTCTAAGTACAAAATTCCTGCATCTTTCAATTCTACCCAGTCCTTCACCCATCCCAAACATGCTGCCTCCACCAAACCCCATTTCCATTAGGCTGGGGAGGGTTGGTTGGAGTCAAAGTGTCACACAACATCTGCTGTGTTATGATAATTTAGTACGTGTACACACATGGCCATTATTTTTCATTTATCGGCACATTTCTTTAGAGTGGTGGGTACATATAAAAGTTAACAGGAGCAGAAGTATGAGAAATAACAATAAATGGCTGTGTATGGATGACGTAACGATGGTGCCATGATGGTGTCAAATCCTTTACGTCAGGTTTGAAATTTGTTGGTTTGTTTCCCTTCAGTTCGATCACAATACAGGCTCTGACTCAGTGTGGAACCCCAGAGTGCTTTGGTGCGATCCTCCAAGTCCTGCGGACAGGCAACGTCGATTCACTTGTACTGGATGCTGTCACATACAGCCTGGCGCTGCTGCCTTCACCCTGCACGAAAAGGATACGGGAGATCCTCAACACGGCCCAGTATCGCCCAAGCCGAGCTTCTTTTTATGCCTTGAGTCACGCCGTCAACAGGTATGTGGCAGCTGGGTGCGTTTTTGACTTGAAATTGAATTTTTAAGGAATATAATGCGGTTGCAGCATTGTCTAAAAGACCTTTAGCCAACTAGCTGGTTGGTAAATGTAAAGGTACCCCTGACCATTAGGTTCAGTCGCGGACAACTCTGGGGTTGCGTGCTCATCTCGCTCTATAGACCGAGGGAGCTGGCATTTGTCCACAGACAGCTTCCAGGTCATGTGGCCAGCATAACTAAGCCGCTTCTAGTGAACCGGAGAAGTGCACAGAAATGCTGCTTGCCTTCCCACTGAAGGGGTACCTATTTATCTACTTGCACTTTGACGTGCTTTTGAACTGCTAGGTGGGCAGGAGCAGGGACTGAGCAATGGGAGCTCACCCCATCATGGGGATTCAAACCGCCGACCTTCTGATCGGAAAGCCCTAGGCTCTGTGGTTTAACCCACAGCGTCACCCACATCCCTACTAGCTGGTTGACAGCAGTGCTATTGTCAGGGAACCTGCTGAGGAGGGCTGCACTGAGGGGGAATTGTGGGAGCCTCCCCCTCCCCCTGCTCCTGCTCTGGATCCTGAATCTTCCCAGGAGCAGGAGGACAGTATAGATTTGGAACAGTGGTTTGCAGAGGGACATAGTTCAGAAGGCAGAAGCTGGGAAACAGCTAGGAGAAGACGCACTGGGAGAGAGAGAGTTAACAGATTCACTGTCTCTGGAAAGTGTTCATCCGCTCTCCCCAAGATCAAGAAGAGCTGAGAAAGTGGCAGAACAGAAGCACAGAGGGTACAAACTCATGTTACAAGATGTAGGAGTGATGTGGGTGACTAGGGACGTAAGGGGGTGTGATCCTTAATTGGGAGCACCGCCATTCCTAGGAAATGGGTTCTTTATTCTCTCGCTGTGATCATTAAAGTTTCTAACTGGTAAGAAGACTCCTTTTCCTTTGTTCTGCTTATCTACTGCCAAGGTGGGGGGGGGGGGAGGCAGAGAGGAGGAAGCCAATTCCCTGACAGCTATGGTTGCGGTGAGGAAATTCCATGGCAGAGCTACCACCCTTTCTAAGCCCTACCAGCTTGGTGCAATGGCTTTTCCTATGCAAGTTTCAGTGTATAGGTTGGATTGATTAATTTTACTGAATTACTGATAAGCTGTCAGCCATATAAATACTGTTTGTATGTAACAAATATTTAACCAGGCACGGCAGAAGAAAAATAATCATGATCTGAGGGCCCTCTAGAGAGGGCTTCCTCAGTGTTATGTCCCCAGAAGTTGTTAGATACACCTCCCGTCGTTCCTGGTCACAATGGAGTCCAATGGCATCAACAGGCTCTATGTTTAATAGGCAAAATGCAAGTCCATTATAGAAAAAGATATCTAAATGTGGGAAGTTTCTTTTTTCTTTTGGGGGAGAAATGCATTTTGTTAAGGCTTGCAATTAACTTCTTAGCACCTAAGTTCTCCATGCAGCTTTAAAAATCTTTGATACGATTTCCCTTTCTTCCAGATTCTACGACAGCAACAGGATAGTGACAGAAGAAATAAATGATGTTGCTAATTTTATGGTGTCACAGATCAGCAACGAATGCTCTGGAGATGAGGAACTCACCTATCTGACCCTGAGGGTATTTTTTTTGTATTTTAGTTTAAAAATGCATCATTTGCCCTTGTTTGCATGCTAATATTCCCTGGCTGGGAGAGGGAAGGCCCTATATTCACCTTTTTTTTATGTGATCCACAGGCCATTGGCAATATGGGGAAAGTGATAGAAGATGCCAATCCCAATGTGAAACAGTCTCTGAAAATGTGTATTAGAAGTAATGTAGCATCACCTGCAGTCCAGAAAGCAGCCATTCAGGCACTGAGAAAAATGAGCATCACTGCTGAGGTAAACAGAATGTATTGCATGTTCCCCTGCCTTCCATAAAATTATGCTTTAAGCAATCAAACAAATCACATTTTGTTTCTTAGTAACTGTGCAGACCTTGTGTAAATTAGCACTAGTGGAATCTAATGATATATTAAATGTAGCGATGTCAGAGAATATTATTGTTATTATTGTTATTATTATTGTTATTATTACAGTGGTACCTCTGGTTATGAACATAATTTGTTCCGGAGGTCCGTTCTTAACCTGAAACCATTCTTAACCTGAGGTACCACTTTAGCTAATGGGGCCTCATGCTGCCGCCGTGCGATTTCTGTTCTCATCCTGAGGTAAAGTTCTTAACCCGAGGTACACTCCTAGTTAAAAGCAGGAAGCTCATTGAATCACACTGGTGATCATATTGCAGATAACTTTTACAGTTATGATCGACCTCAAACAGCGTCACTCATTAAAATAAACGTTGTGTGCGGAAACAAGGAGAACTGAAACTCAAATGTTTCCTAAACCAGAAGTCCAGCCATTTCTAGTTGCCATTTTTTTGTTCTTTAACTTTACTTTGTTCATCTTGTTACAGGACCAAGGGGTTCTAGTCAAGGTCTTCCAGGAGGCTTCTTCACCAGTTGAGAAACGCCTGGCAGCTTATCTCATGCTGATGAGAAACCCTTCCTCATCTGACATTTCCAAGGTCATTAAAAGTCTTCAAAAGGACAAGAATGAACAAGTGAAAAGCTTTGTAGCCTCCCACATTGCCAACATCTTAGACTCGACAGACCCTTACACTGAATTGTAAGTAATTATTTTAAAATCTGTGGCTGAAGCTTCAAATTTTTACCTACGATTAATGGAATAATTGTATTAAATCAAGAATCCATAAGGTAGATATTTACATAGGCTAGTAAGAGCCAGCTTCTTCATCTTGGGGAACCAGGCTATCCCTGACTAAGGTGCAGGGCTTTTTTTCAGCTAGAGCTCACTGGAGCTCAGCTCTGGCACCTCTCAGGTGGGTGCCATTGCCATGACCCATGATATTAAGAGACTCATGCTCTACCAACTGAGCTATAGGTTTATAAGAGAACAATGGAGGAGTTCGTGGTGAGTTCCAGCACTTCTTTTCCTAGAAAAATAGCACTTCTAAGGTGTGTATGAAGGCTAGAGTGCCCCCCTCTCCAGCCATGTTGTAATCAAAGGGATAATGGCACAAATTGCTAACAATTTTTGTGGTCTGTGGTGCTGCTGAATTAGAAGTGAATCAGCTATATTGGAAGAAGGAAGGCTCTCACTAAATTTCAAGTAAGGGGACCAGATTGGGCTAGTGGGCTGCCATTTTAGCCTTTTTTGAACCATCACCAGAATTGTAATATAATTTGGCTCCCAGCACCAAAACCCCATTTTATATGTGGCAACATGTGAGTGTGCTTTATATTTTTGGTCCTGTGAAGCTGACATTTCAAGGTCTTTGTGAGATTCCTGTTAGTCCCATTGGTTTTTGCTGAGGTAAGGCACCAGAACTCTAAGCCACTAAGTATAATGTTCCCTAAAGAGATGTGAATAAAAAATATATTAAATGGCGTTTTTATGCCAGAAACCTACCATAGCTGAATTCTACCTGAATATTGTACAAAATATTGTATTAATAATTTTGCCACTCTATTTTAATGTCATCAGGCTCAGAGGAAAAATTAATGAGGCCCTTAAAGGAGCCCAGGTTCCACCAGCCAAGGACTTCCGAAGATTTTCACAAAATTATCAGGCTTCCAAGACGCTGTCTCTGCCATGGACCAATGGTCCAATTTCAGGAAAACTGGAAGGAGACCTGCTGTTTGATTCAAGCAGCTATGTACCTAAGGAATCCATGCTAAGAACTACACTGCAGTTGACTGGACTGAATCCCATAGATGTGTTTGAGGTACAACAGTTTTCTTAGCATTTACTTCAGTCTGCTTGCTATTATTGACTTCAGCGTATAAATGTATCTGTAGAGTGGTACCTTGGTTTTCTAACGGAATGCGTTCGACTCCTGGAACCGTTCAGAAACCAAAGTGTGGCTTCTGATTGACTGCAGGAGCATCCTGCAGCCAATTGAAAGCCACGGAAGCCATGCTGGACGTTCAGCTTCCGAAAATCGTTCAAAAACCAGAACACTCACTTCCAGGTTTCAATCGTTCGGGAGCCAATTTGATCGGGAGCCAAGGCATTCGGCTCCCAAGGTACGACTGTATTATATTATGTGCTACTATTTTCTATACGATGCTTTTTCAGCCTTAAAGCAGTGTACAAAGGTTAAAAATTCAAAATAACAGCAACTTGATGAAATTAGAAATCATGTGCACACTTGCAAGATCTCAGCTATCAAAAGGTGCAAGAAATGGCAGGGCAATTGGAGCAAAAATAAAAATGAAAAAATATGGCCAATATGCATGATGGCCTATAGGTTTACCTGCAGTATGAAAGGCAGTATGTCTCTGAATACAAATCACTGGGAGGAAACAGTGAAGGAGGACTATCACCCTCACAACCGCCTTTTGAGCTTCTCACATGCAGCAGATTGGTCCAGTAGAAGGCTAGATGTTGAATTAGATAGACTTTTGCTCTGACCCTTAAAAGGGAACTGGTGGCTCTGTGGTCTAAACCACTAAGCCTCTTGGGCTTGCCAGTTGGAAGGTCGGCAGTTCGAATCCCCGTGACTGGGTGAGCTCCCATTGCTCTGTCCCAGTTCCTGCCAACCTAGCAGTTCGAAAGCACGCCAGTGCAAGTAGATAAATAGGTACTGCTGTGGTGGGAAGGTAAATGGCATTTCAGTGCGCTCTGTCGTCTGTCACAGTCCTCCATGCGCCAGTAGCGGTTTAGTCATGCTGGCCACATGACCCAGAAAGCTGTCTGTGGACAAACGCTGGCTCCCTCGGCCTGAAAGTGGATGAGCTCCGCACCCCATAGTCGCCTTTGTCTGGACTTAACCGTCCAGGGGTCCTTTACCTTTACTTTGGTCTGACACAGCAAGGCTCTCCTTATGTCTTGCTAACATCTTGATATCAAAAGACAAGGCTCATGAGTGCAACGACCTAGCATAACAGCAGCACACGATTAGTGTTACGTCCAAAAACTCACAACTGAGGGGAAGTCAAGTTAAGTGACAGCATTACCCACAAGCTAGATCCTTGCTTGCTCATTCAACTCTCTATTTTATGCATTTGTGGCTTGCCTGTAGAATTTCCCCCCTCCAATTAACTTGGAGTTCTCAAGTGAAAAAAAACTCTTCTGTTACTCACTCTGCTTTGTTTTATTTTTTCTCATTTCCATCAGATCGGCTTGGATGGGAAAAGCTTTGAGCCGACACTAGAAGCCATGTTCGGACCGAATGGGTTTTTCCCTGACAGTGCCACAAAAGCTTTGTATTGGGTAGATGGCAAGGTGCCAGATGAAGTTTCTCAAGTGCTTTTCAAATATTTTGGGTACTCCAAGGATGGAGCACAAGATCAGGTATACCACAGTTTTCTAGATGAAATGGTGCTGTTGGCTTTTAAAAACAAACCCTTCAACCCTGTAGCAATGTTTGAATAAGTTTTGTGGGGTACAGTGGTTGAAAACCACATTTTATCCTAAGCCTGTACAGTGGACACTCTGGATACGAATTTAATTTGTTCTGGGGGTCCATGTGCACCCTGAAAAATCTGTATCCAGAGGCACCGCTTCTGCGCACGCACACGGCATGATAGAGCGTTTCTGCGCATGCGCATGGCACACAGAGCGCTTCTGCACATGCACGAGCAGTGAAACCTGGAAAATTACTTCTGGGTTTGCCGCTTTCACAGCCCAAAGTTTACGTTACTAGAGAGTAACATAACCCGAGGGTCTACTGTACATGGAACTGCTCTCAAAAATGAAAATGACAAGAAGCACCAAAAGTATATGGAAAACACAAAAAAAAATAATTATTATTTTTAAAAAGGAAATTTGGTTCCTGTTCAGAGTAAGAAATGTTGCCATCACATTGACGGCCATTTTGGGCAGAGATCCCTCTTTAAGATGAGATCGTCCATTCCACACGGGCTTTGCTAGCCATCAGTACCTCGTGTGATCCTAGAGGGTTATGACAGTGGTTGGTGTTTTACTTGTTGCCTTCTTTAAAACATTTTTCAGGATCCCATGAAAGGAATCATGCTTAATTTTGAGAAAATGATCAGAGAAATCACCTCCAAAGAAACACCTGAAGCCAGAGCCTACCTGAGAATGTTTGGGGAAGAGCTTGGCTACTTGAAACTCAGTGACTTCAAGCTACTTGGAAATCTAATTCGGAAAAGCCTCCTCTCGCTTCAGAGTGTGCCCGAGAAGGTATATTTTCAAAATGCGGAAAACCACCTTGTGCATGTTTCTGTCTCCTTCATTTAAAAGAGAACTTAACTCTTGGCCTCTCCTACTGAGGTCCTGGTACAAAGTGGGGGGCCTGGCCTGCTGTTTTCATTGGGACACAGACTACTATTGAATGGGAGAATTTCTTCCAAGGCATTGCACCCTCCAATGTATTCATCCAAATTGTGCTCCCCAACACACTATTTTATTTTATTTTAAAAAACGGCATTCATACAAGACTGTTCACCCTTCTTGGTGGGTGCCATTGCAGACGGGCATTTCCTTGTTTTCCATAATCCAACAGGGGGAGCCCCTTGGGCAGTTTCTCAGGAAACAAAGGAGGTCCCTGGGCTGAGCTTGCTGCTGGAGAAGTAGATTCCACCTGCTCACTCAATTGTGAATGGGCATGGGGACGGGCCATTCCTAGGGGGTGGGTTCAGGTATATAATGAAGGCCTGTGGCTTGCACTGCAGCCAGTTCTTCATTAAATCAGATGCTTGAAATAATTTCCCATACATCTTCGATGCATTATTATTATTATTATTATTATTATTATTATTAATTATTATTTATTATTATTATTATTATACAAAGGCTGTAGCAAAGTGGCACTTGCATGAATATCACAGGACACAGAGACAATGATGATGATCATCTTTCCCCCCTATAATTTTTATTAAATTTTCTGTTTTACATTTTAGAATAGTCATTTAAAGAACCTTAAAATATCAATGACTTCCCTTCTTCTCTTTCCATGGTTCATTTTGCATGACATAAATCCCTGCATCTTTTATATAAACTAAACCATTCAGTATTCAATTATTTCATCCATCAAAGCTTATTTACACCGTTGAATTTATCTTAACGCTGCCCATGTTTTCAAATGTACACAATTTCCCCCATATATTCAATAAACATTTTCCAATATTCTTTAAACGTCTGTTCTTTGAAGAACGAAAAAGATGACCATCATCTCTATCATCACCGTCCTCCGAATTACTTTGGGAAAGTATGTGATAATCATTTAACAAATTATTTCATCTTTTTGCCCATAGATCGCCCAAGCCATCTCAGGGGGGATTGATAACGATCTCTTTGTTCACTACATCTTCATGGACAATGAATTTGAGTTGCCTACCGGTGCAGGATTGCCATTAAAGGTTGCTTTCTCTGGAGTAGCCACTCCCGGAGCCAAGGCTAAAGTGAAAATTTTACAGAGGACTGTGAGTCTTAGCTTGCTTACAACTTATTGTAGAAGCTGGCAAGTAACGCATGTGGTGTTCTGAGGCTGTTAAGCTAATACGCAGCTGTGCACCACTTTACAAGTGGTGCAATTTCCTGACTCCCCCCCCCCCATGACCCCTTAGCTAAGGTTTTGGGAAGGGTGTGAGGGTGTAGTGTAGGGGTCAGTATACTTTTTCAGCAGGGGGGCAGTCCACTGTCCCTCAGACGCTGTGGGGGGGCAGAATTTTTTTTTTTTGGGGGGGGGGAAGAATTCCTATGCCCCACAAATAACCCAGAGATGCTTTTTAAATAAAAGCACACATTCTACTCATGTAAAAACACGCTGATTCCTGGACTGTCCGCGGGCCAGATTTCAAAGGTGATTGGGCCAGATCTGGCCCCCCCGGTCTTAGTTTGCCTACCCATGGTGTAGTAATTTAGATAAAACTGGGGGAGGGAGGTCAGGGCTTGCGGATTTCATCAGATATGCTCATCTCCCCACTGCCCTGCTAAGAATTCAAGGCCTGTTACAAAGTTATAAAACATTACTTTAGAATGACAATGAGGATGCAGGTGGGCATTCAGACTTAAATTTATGCAAGAGTTGAGCCTCAAGGTAAATTCTTTTTGTGTGTGTGGTTACCTTAGTTGCAATTCCACATATGAGGATGCACAGCTGCATGTCAAACTGCAGAACACAGTTTGTGAGACAAGCCACACACACACACCCCGTCTGAGACTCGGGAGTTGCCCATCAGGGTAGATAATACTGGGCTGGAGAAGCCAATGATCTGGTTCCGTTTAAGGCTCCCTTGGCTGCAGGGAGGGCACCAACTTGGATTGCTTTGAAAGAGGATTTTATGGAAGATATGGCTATTAATGGCTACTAACCATGATGATTCTGCTCTGTCTCCACATTCTTCTGAATACCAGTTGCAGAAAACCACAGGGTGGGAGAGTGCAACTGGAGTTCTATTGTGTACATAGCGCTCAAGTTCCCTCAAAGACTTTATTGGAATGGACCACACAGCGTCCTTTTGCATCTTGCAGAGCTGACCTAGTAGAGCAGTGGTTCTCAACCTTCGGTCCCCAGATGTTTTTGGCCTACATCTCCCATGATCCCTAGTTCACAGGACCAGTGGTCAGGGATGATGGGAGTTGTAGGCCAGAAACATCTGGGGACCCAAGGTTGAGAAAGGCTGTAGTAGAGAATGATACACAGGGGTTCTTGAAATGTCATCAGAAAGCTGTGTTCCGAACATGTTGATGAACAGATCATATCCACACATCCTCTGGGCGTGTGGTTCCGGGCTCTATGAACACAACTGGCTGAAAAGCCATCCATCTGTGGGGAAGCCTATGTACAGAAGTAGCATGGCATGGCAAAATCAATTTGATAGCCTGTCCCCATCCTCCAGTGCATTGCTGGTTTGGCATTGCGCCCGAGGAGCCAAAGTTTATTTTTTAACCGACCAGTTAGGAGAATGCACTGCCAATCTGCCCATCACCAGGAATAGAAAGGGATTGTTCTCCTATTTACCGTATCAAAAAGAAAACTCCTGTGATAGAAATAAATATTTTTTGTATTTTGTGTCCACCCTCTAGATACAAGCAGAACTGGTTGCAAAACCATCCGTGGCAGTTGAATTTGTGACTCACATAGGAGTGAACATCCCTGTGTTTGCTAGAAACGGCGTGCAGATGAACACCAACATATACCATGAGTCCGGAATCGAAGCCCACGTCGGACTGAAAGCTGGGCAGCTGAAGGTCAGCATTCCTGCACCAAAGACTCCAACCAAGCTCCTCAGTATCAGGTACTGTTGGAGGGATTTGAGTTCTGTGAGCATCTCTGCTATTGCCCTCGAACTGTAAAATATGTGCTTCCTTTTCCACGATCACGAGAAAGGTAACTGGTGGGTAGGCTTGCTATGCAATGCCCAGCAACCATTGCTACAGTTGTCAAGGCTCTTTTTCAAGCTGCGGCCTTCACAAAACCAGCTCCTGGCTGTAAGCATTATCCACTGGTTCAGACATTGTCTTTCTCTGCATGGGAGTATTCCCAAGGCGAAATGCATTACGTGAATCAGTTTAAATATTAGGGTATCTGCTGTGTAATGAACATTTCTAGTAGTTTTAAATTTCTCTGGTGCTAAAGCTAAATAGTTGGGGCAGTTTGCAGTTTAGGGATGGGATGAGAAGGTGCTTTGAGATCCCATAATAAGCCTGCAATCCTATGCCTACTTAAGGTGGGAGTAAGCCCTACCGAAATCCCTTTCCTCTGCACAGACACATACAGGTTTGCACTGTGAAAGTTATTGGGGTTTTTTCCTTGTAAATAATAAGAATAATTTGCTTATCAGGTGCATTGCTGCAGATTTCTGGTTAAATCCAAATGAGCAATATTCACAGGCTCTTCTTTACACCCACTGCCTAATCCTAGACCATGAAATAAACATTCCATTTTATTTTGAAGCAACGTCTTGACCTTGGTCACCTCAACCCGAACAGAAGTGATTCCTCCTCTGATTGAGAACAGAGAGTCCCGGACAACTTGCGCGTCTTTCTTTGCTGGTCTTAGTTACTGTACCCGAGTAGAATACTCCAATGCCAGCTCAACAGAGACAGCACCTTACTACCCACTCACTGGGGAAACCAGGTAAGTTGGTTCTCTGTACATATGCAGCACATATGCCTTCTCTGCTGCCTCGGTCTCAACCGGATCCTGCACCAAGTCAGATTCCTTGACTGTATAAAGCATGCAAATATTCATGTATCTGTTTCTTTCACATCGTTTATTCTGCTTCCAGGAGTCGTGGAAAGCTCTGTCTTTTGGCCAGCACCTCCCCTGTGGCTGTGCAGGTTTCAGGCATCAAACACACACACACACACACACACACACACACACACACACACACACACTGAGGTTCCTCTTTACCTTCCCGAGGGCTAGAAAGAAAGAAAATGGATATTCTTAGCATATTAAGTTCCTTGTCCAACACTATATCTTATATTTGCATGATGAATTTTTAGAATACAGTGTCCTGACTACAGCTATGTTTATAGGTGTGTGCGTGCGTGCCATCTTCTTTACTTCTGATTTTTTCCCCCAGAGGAAAGTATAATATATATATGCAACTAACTAGTCCAGGCTTCCTCAAACTCGGCCCTCCAGATGTCTTTGGCCTACAATTCCCATGATCCCTAGCTAGCAGGACCAGTGGTCAGGGATGATGGGAACTGTAGTCTCAAAACATCTGGAGGGCCAAGTTTGAGGAAGCCTGAACTAGTCTCTATGCTTATATGGCTACTATTTTGCTGACTCCTAGCATATTTTTGTAACATGGCTAGAGCCAATGCTAAGGAGTTTGCATGTGAGGAGGTGATTCCATGGTGTTTTTTTGTATTGTGTCAAATACATCTTAATTTTTTGGGGGGGGAAACAAAACAAAACTCTTAGAGCTGAACTATTTGGCCCCAATACCTAATTAGTGAAGTGCTTTCCTCTAGTGAACTATGATTGTTTTTCATTATTTACAATTATTTACAATTATTTACAATGACAGATGATATTTCCATTTTGACATCATTAGGTATGAAATTGAACTGCAGCCAACAGGGGAAGTAAAGGAATATATAGCAAGTGCTAATTATGAAGTAAACAAAGAGGAGGAGGACTTGGTTGACACCTTGAAATTCATGGCTCAAGCGGCAGGTAAGAGGCTGTGCAATTAGTGATGCATGTGAAAGTTACAAAGATTTGCAAAAGCGTCCAAGTCTCTTCACTGTCAAAATAAAATAAAATAAAATAAAAAATCTCTGTCCTAGCTCCCATGCCAATAAATCACCTTGAAAGATCAGGAGGTCAATCTTCACCTGTTTTGATGAAATGAATATGTATAAAACAAGGTGAACTTGAGCTAGACGGCTCTTTCTAGGGTGACTCTCTCCAAGTGATGGTAGATTTAACACCTCAGATAGAACTTTGATATAAGCCATGTTCAGGGCTTTAAAGTTTGTGTCAGCTGTCAGTCATCAAGGATATAGAGACCGAGTGTTGTACATTCATGAGTGATTTAGCCCAGAGATTGGTTAGAAGGTAAGGGTTGTTTTATAATTAAGAACCACAATCCAGAGAACCACTCAGTTGCTTAGTTGTTTTGGGAGGCCTAATATTTTCAGTTATCACAACTGCTTTACTACTACTACTACTACTACTACTAATAATAATAATAATAACAACAACAACAACAACAACAACAATAAATTATTATTTATACCCTGCCCATCTGGCTGGGTTTCCCCAGCCACTCTGGGCAGCTTCCAACTGAATATTAAAAACAATACAGCATCAGACATTAAAAACTTCCCTAAACAGGGCCGCCTTCAGTTGTCTTTTAAAAGTAAAATAGTTGTTTATTGCCTTGACATCTGCTGGGAGGGCGTTCCACAGGGCAGGCGCCACCACCGAGAAGGCCCTCTGTCTGGTTCCCTGTAACCTCACTTCTCACAGCGAGGGAACCACCAGAAGGCCCTCAGTGCTGGACCTCAGTGTGCAGGCTGGATGATGGGGGTGGAGATGCTCCTTCAGCTATACAGGACCGAGGCCATTTAGGGCTTTGAAGGTCAGCACCAACACTTTGAATTGTGCTCAGAAACGTACATAGCAATCTATGTTAATTCTGTTTGCAAACTATTTGTTGTCGCTGCTTCTTTCAGGTGCAAAACAATGTGAAGCCACACTGATCTTCAGGTACAATCGAGGCAAAAAGATTTTTACCAGTGACCTCCAGGTTCCCAGTTTCAGTGTTGATTTGGGTACCAACTTCAGACTTACTGACTATTCCACTCAGGAGAGGACTGCTTACAGCTTTATCTTAGACATCAACAACAAGAAAATTCCCGAAGTTACTCTTACGGGACGCATAGGGTAAGCCACAAGCTTTTCTCATTTTTGCAGATATTGTAGTGTTAGTCGGAGATAGTTAGACTTCTGCCCCTCTGGAATTTCTAAGGGTAGATTTTTGCTAAGCCAGGAGTCTTTTCGTTGTGTGTTTTTCCAGATACAGCGCTGGGACAGAGTCAGCAGTGGAAGCTTCCATCTCCATTCCTCGCCTGAGGACACAAGCAAAAACAGATGTATTACTGCAACAGTCGCAGAATGGGCTGACATTCCAGATTGACAGTTCAGCAACAAGTCACGGCTCCTCAATTTCGGAGAGAATTGTCTTGGGATACGGTAGGATCATGTGTCAATGCAAAACACCTTCTCTGCCACCAATATGTGGTGAAGGATCAGAATTCCACTTATCACATTCCAAACCTTGGGACCCTTTAGTATCCACCCACACAGGGCCAGCCTTATGCAGAGTGAGACAGCTGCCTCAGGTGTTGAGGGGGAGGGGAAGCAGCCAGAAGCACAAGTGACATGTGGCCTGCCCTGTACCCACTACACAAGCCTACTGCCCTCAGGTACAATGGAAGACACTGTCCTTTCACAAGAGTAAGATTCAACTACCAGTCCAATTGGCCTCTGTATGTGCCTTGGCAGAAAGGGCCATCTTGTCTGTTGCCTCGGGCAGTAAAATGATTTGAGCCGGCCCTGAATCAACAAGGCTACACAATTGCATAGCCATCTATGTGATTTCTCTTTGGAAGAGCCCAAACCATGCAGGCCTGAATTGCACATCCTGTATGCCGTAAAATCGCTTTGCTCAGCGGTAGAGCTGCTGCTTTCCTTGCAAAAAGACCACTTCCTGGCATGTCCAACTAGGGCTTAGAAACACGTCTATATGGGACCCTGGGCAGTTGCCTCCTGCCAATATGGACCATGTTGAATTAGATGAACCAATGACCAGTCTCACTGTAAGGCAGTCTGGGTCTTTATGGCTTGGGTTCCGTACAAGTCCCTCCACCAAATGTCAGTGGAGGGTTTTGGTGTTGGTTTTTTCCAGCTTTGCAAACTGGACTCCATGGGAAACAATAAGGTGACATTTGTCATTCTGCCTTAGATAATGAGAAGATCGAAGTGCAGTGGAAATCAGGCCAGAGTGCAGCCCTGAAGAAAATGTCAGCCATGCTACCCGTAGACTTTGCAGATTATTCGAAGACTTTGCAGAAGCATGCCAACAATCTCTTGGACCACCGAGTAGCCAATACAGATATGACAGTCCGGCATATTTTTTCAAACTTTATAGTAGTAAGTGGAGTTATTTGTCATAGAACATACTTTTCATGTGGCTCTGAATCATGCTGATAAGAGATGCAGGTGATTCCAGTGAGAACTACCTATGAGTACATGATTAATTAGTTTGGGAGAAGCAAAGACCAGGTAAGAAAAAAGATCCAGTAATTTCAAATGCTCGGAAAGCATGAAGGCATCAAGTTCTGTTCCAACCTGCATTCAATCAGTGCTGTTTCTGTTCTGCTGCAGTTTGGTTTCCACCAAATACTACATTATTTGTTTCACTGTCTGGTATTTTTACGTAAGTTGTTTATGCAACATAAGTTCATTTCAGTGTAAAGGAAATGTCAGAACGATGTAAAAAGAGGCATCAATTAGGAATCATTTGAGAACTTAAAAAAACAGCAACGATATGAACAAGTGCCAGTCATATTGGCTTGACCGATTTCCATTCTTGACCACAGATGGACCAGCAAACTACTGAGATTTTGTCAGAGTTCTCTAGCAACCCTAGCAAAGACCCAGGGGCATGTAACTCTAGTAGCGTTGGGATCTCTGCAGCACAGCTCTTTACTATGCCTCCAAGTTACAGAAAGTCAGGGAGAACATGCCACAGCTCTTCCCCATGCCAAGGGCATCTCAATTTTTTGAGGCACTGGTGTGAGGAGAACAGCAATACAAGCCCTTCGCATGTGCTTCAAGGGTTCTCCCATGATGTAAAGCAGTACAGGCAAGCCCCCATTTACACGTGTTCAATATATGTGCAGCCACGCACACGCACGTCACGCCAAACCTGGAAGCGACACCCAAAGTCACAAAAACATCACCAAAAGGGACGGAATGGGGCGGGGTGGAATGGGGTGCCTGAAGGCTTTCCCAATGGTGTTTCAAATAAGTGCAATTTCATTGATGCGTGCGGTGCCTCAGAACGTAACCCTCGTGTAAATCGGGGTTTGTGTGTGTGTGTTTGCCTGTATGTTTGGGTGTGTGTGTGTGTGATGCTACTACTGCAGCAGCTCTAACACCACCAAGATGTGGGGCTAGAACAGGGGTGGGCAAACTTTTTCAGCAGGGGGCCGGTCCGCTGTCCCTCAGACCTTGTGGGGGGCCGGACTATATTTTGAAGGGGAAAAATGAACAAATTCCTACAAATTACCCAGAGATGTATTTTAAATAAAAGGACACAGCATTCTATGCAAGAGCACCAGGCAGGCCCCACAAATAACCCAGAGAGGCATTTTAAATAAAAAGACACATTCCACTCAGATAAGCCACCCCCCCGACTCTCCCTGCCTTCTCCACAGGACTGGATGAGCCCCAGTGGCTGCTTACCCGTGTCTTGCGAGCAGCAGGGGCTGGCAGCAGCGGGACGATGAGCGGTGCACGAAAGGGCTCCAGAGAGGGGCTGGCAGCAACAAAGACCGGATTGAGCATGCTTACAATGGTAGCCGCTGAAGCCCTAACGCTGCTGCTGCTGCTGCTGTCACCAACAAAGCCCAGCCCCCTTCCTCTTGGCTCTAGGCAGGGCGAGGAGAAGCCAGGAGGAGGGAGGGAGGGAGGATGCGCCGCCGAACGCGTGTGCGCTGGTACAGCCCGAACGATCAGATCCACGCTGATCCATGCAGTGATTCCCAGACCGTCCACGGGCCAGATCCAGAAGGCAACTGGGCTGGATCTGGCCCCCAGGCCTTAGTTTGCTGACCCATGGGCTAGAATGTGACTGCTTGCATTGTGTTTCAGTACTAGGGGTACTAGGCAGGTGGGTTAGGGTGGGTCAGGGTACCTACGGGACTGCCTCTCCTGGTATACCTCTGGGAGGACCTTAAGGTCCACAAATGACAACATTTTGGAGGTCCCAGGTTGCAAGGTGGTTAGATTGGTCTCAACTAGGGCCTTTTCAGTACTGGCCCCAACTTGGTGGAACGCTCTGTCACAAGAGACTAGGGCCCTGCGGGACTTGACATCTTTCCGCAGGGCCTGCAAGACAGAGCTGTTCCGCCTGGCCTTTGGTTTGGACTCAGTCTGACCCTTATGTTTCCCTCTCCTTATGGTTTTGATCTATCAGCTACTTTTAAAATGAGGCTGTATTTTAAATTGCATTTTAACCTGTATTTTAAATTGCCCCCCCCCCCCCCCGTTATGTTTTTACTGTAATTTTACTGGCCGGGGAGGGCGGGGTATAAATAAAATTTATTATTATTATTATTATTATTATTATTGTTGTTGTTGCTTGCTCATTTCAACTTTTCTGATCACAAGGCTCTTTGTCGCTTGATATTTTACTCTGATCTTGCAGGCAACCAATACCTGGTTACAGCAGGCTTCCAAGAACGTTCCTTATGCGAAAAATCTACAGGATAAATTAAGCGGATTCCAGGAGCTCAATTTTCAGAACATGGACCTTTTTGCCATCCCAGAGGAGCTTTTCTTGAAAAGGTAAAGCGAAAGATGACATGTCTTATTTGGTGCTGACAAGGACCCTTTGTGGCCTTGAAGCCGAGCCTCATTACTAAGGGCAAATTGTTCCTCCACAAGATACACTGGTGTAAGATGCAGTTTACGACAAATGCCTGAATCAGAACCATGTTTCTAGAAAAAATATTGCAACGGTGGTCACCCATTGTCTTGCGCTTTGATCGCTCTTGTCAGCTTTCTGCTAAAATTAGCACATTTAGTATAAGGGGAGTATAGAAGGGGAGTGCAGTCTGGAATTTGGGAAGGGACGATAGCTCAGGGCAGATAACATGCTTTTTATCTCAGGTTCATGCCCTAGCATCTCCAGTTACAATGATCCCAGATAGCACATTATAGGAAAGACTCTCTGACAGAGATCCCAGAGAGTATTGGTTAAATTATTTATTTATTTATTATTTTATTTTATTTTATTTTATTTTATTTTATTTTATTTTATTTTATTTATTTTATTTATTTTATTTTATTTATTTTATTATTTTATTATTTTATTTTATTTTATTTTATTTTATAAAAATTCAGTTTTACACTACATATTTGAATTCAAACATTAAACATAATCATTAACATTTAGGATTCCCCGAATCCTTTGACTTCCCTCCATCCTTCCATGGTTTCCATTTTCAATGTTTTTCAACTGCATCATATATTTTCTCTGTTTTTCTTAAAATAATCCATTTTTACCGAAGTCTATAGTACATTACGAGCGTTACTCAAACCCCGCCAAAGTTTTCAGATTGTTTACAGTGTTCTCTTAGGTAATTTGTCAGTTTCTCCCATTCCTTCTTAAAGCTCCTCTCTCCCTGCTTTCTGATTTTCCCGGTCATTTTCGCCATTTCAGCGTAGTCCATCATCTTCATCAGCCATTCATCTGTGGTTGGGACTTTATCTCCTTTCCAGTACCAGGCCACTGGTATCCGTGCTGCTGTCGCTGCATCCATGAATAATTGTTTCTGCTTCTTTGATATCTCTGCACCTAAAATTCCTAGTAAAAAAAGCTTCTGGTTAAACTTTTGTACCACCTTTCATCCGAAGATTTCAGGACAGTTTACAGGATAAAAATACAGGGGTGGATGAAGAAAAAACCCAACCTAGAATAGGGCAGCTTCCTAGGCAAAGTGCAACCATTTGTTATTTTGTGGACTTTGTGGGATCTTAATTCTGGGTAACTTTTTATTGCAGCGATGGCCAGATCAAATACATTTGGAACAAGGAGAGTACTGTCATTACCATTCCGCTGCCGTTTGGTGGCAGGTCATCCTACGACATGAGAGTGCCTAAGATTCTGGAAATGTCTCAAATGGCAATGCAGTCAATGGGAGGAAACATGGCTTCTCAAGAGTACAGGCTTCCTCGTTTCGCCATCCCAGAGTCATACACGCTTCGGGTGCCTTTGCTGGGCACTTTCGAGGTCTCTTCCAATATGTACAGCAATTATTACAACTGGTCAGGTTCCTACTCCTTGGCGAACACCACAAAGGATGTCTACAGCCTAAGAACAAACTACTTTGTGAGAGCTGACTCTGTTCTGGAACTACTTTCATATAATGTACAAGGTAAGAATCCCTTCCGGAGGTGGTGGTGGAGATTATGAGCATATTACGTAATTAATCGTGTGTTGTGTTTTCTTGTCAGTTCAATACTTTTTACTAGAAATATGTCACAGGCTCATTTCTCTGTGCATCAAGAGTTAATATGAGAAAATTAATAACTCATATTTGGCCAAGCCTCCTCTTGAGTTTGATAAAGCTCAAGCTCACAAGGCTCCTTGTGAATATATGATACCAGGGACTTACTCAATATTGCGACTGTTCATGCAAGGAATTATGGCAGCCTGATCATCTTCCCCCATGTGCATTAATCTACCTAATTGGTTATACTAAACATGCAACACTATGAAGAAAAAAAGCCTATGCAATAGTCACATAGCAGTTTTGTTTTGCAAAGTTGTCTGCAGTCTTCTTTCTGTTTGCCTTTAGAACAATGTTGAGAGAAACGGGTCACTGTTATTCAGCTAGGGAACTGAGGCTGAGAGATAATGTCATACCCAAGGCTTCTTAATGGCTGAGTTCTGATACTAAACCACAGCTTAATATTCCATAGATGAGTTTCTGTTTCAGGAGCTTCTGTCCAGCTGCAAAAAGATCAGAATCTTTTGCTTCTGTTTTCAACTCACTGTGATTTGTTATGTACAAACCTAGAACTATGGTTTAGCGATGCGGGTGGTGCTGTGGGTTAAACCACTGAGCTTAGGGCTTGCCGATCAGAAGGTCGGCAGTTCGAATCCCCGTGAAGGGGTGAGCTCCCGTTGCTCGGTCCCTGCTCCTGCCAACCTAGCAGTTCGAAAGCACCTCAAAGTGCAAGTAGATAAATTGGTACCGCTGTGGCGGGAAGGTAAATGACGTTTCCGTGCGCTGCTCTGGTTTCGTCAGAAGCGGCTTAGTCATGCTGGCCACATGACCCGGAAGCTGTACGCCAGCTCCCTTGGCCAATAAAGTGAGATGAGCGCCGCAACCCCAGAGTCGGCCACGACAGGACCTAATGGTCAGGGATCCCTTTACCTTTACCTAGAACTATGGTTTAAGGCAGTAATCCCAAACTTGGATCTCCAGCTGTTTGTTTTTTTTACTACAATTCCCATCATCCCTGACCACCGGTGTTGCTAGCTAGGGATGGTGGGAGTTGTAGTTCAAAAAGAACTGGAGACACAAGTTTGGGAAACACTGGTTTAAGGCCACAAGCTGTGATAAGAAACCACAGTCTGAACTTGGTTTATTTTCCTAAACCAATCAGTTTGCATACAACATAAAGTGTAATTAGGTGAAAATGAAAACAAAAGCTTT
Organism: Podarcis muralis; assembly: GCF_964188315.1. Lineage (NCBI taxonomy): Eukaryota > Metazoa > Chordata > Lepidosauria > Squamata > Lacertidae > Podarcis > Podarcis muralis. The sequence continues at coordinate 101,766,302 of NC_135657.1, forward strand.
CAGTACCCTTAGGCCATGACACACGAGGGGAAGGGAGTGTTTGCAAGTCCAAGGCACATTCCTGTAAAGCTAAAATCTGTTTTAGTAGTATGTCCAAATGCAGCCAGTAAGAAAGGGGAAAGCTGGACCCAGGTATCCAGAATTCAAGTCCAGCCCATTATCCATTGTACCACACTTTAAGTCTGTATGTTGTTGTGGCCTTTCCCCTTCCTTTACATTAAAATCTTTTCATGAAAGTGCAAAAGAGACTCCGTTTGAAAAGCACAAGCATTTCTATATCATCAGCTTCCATTATCTAAAAACCAAACCAAGCCAAAAAAAAACCCAAACAAACCTCTGGTGAGAAAGTAAATTGTACAGTTACTTCCATCAGTAAATTCTACAGTTGCTTCCATTGGTGGTGTCTACAGCCACAACCTAGTTAAACCTTAAATGCAAACTGAATGACAGTCTGGTTGCTAAATTGACAAACCCCACATATAATCTGTGTCTTAAAGGCTTCAATGGAATAATCCAAAACATGTCAGTACAGAAGTAAGCTATACCCAACTGAGCTCAATAAACCTTACTTTTAATGTAAGTCTTCATAGGATTGCAGGCTAAAATCCAAATGTTTGCTTTTAACTATGGTGGGCTTTAAGTTCCATTCAAGTCATGCCAACACACCTTTCCAAGTAAGTTCCATCAAAGTGGAACTTAACTTCTAGGTAAACATGCAGTAGTGTATATTTCTTGAATTTGGCTTGCAGGACCTATGAATGTAGAAGGGTGTGCAGTATATTCCAGCAAGGCACAGTAGCTCAAGTTATTTAGTTGTTGTTGTTGTTAAAAAAGTTGATTGTACTTTTCTCTTCTCTCTCCACCCCAGGTCAGGGAGAAGCAAGTTTTGATGGGAACAACATGGCTTGTAATTATGAAAGTTCACTGCAACACAAACTCCTTAATTCAAATTTTAAATTTAGCGAAACAGGCAATTTTGAACCCACTCCTGTGGCCAGGAGGACCCTCACACTGGTAACATCCAGCCCGCTGGGTACTCGGTTTTCCCTGTCTTATGCTGAAGATGCCGAAATGAGCAACAACTTGCTTCTTCAAAACATAAACGTGGAAGGACAACTGAATGTCGCTTCAGCCTTTGCTAAAACCACAGGCACACTGTCAAGCACCTTTGATGTGAACCAACTCGTTTGGGCAGGAGAATCCAATCTGAAGTTTGACTCTTCCTTGCTTCAGGCTACTAACCAGATGACTGCCAGGTTTACAGGTGGCCCATGGACAGTCAAGTCCATCTCGAATGTACAGAATGGTTTTCTGACTAACACGGCTTCCTTGAAGTATGAAAACAGCCAGCTGAAGTTATCCTCTGAGACCGCTGGAAACCACAGAAGCTTTGCAGTTGCCAACAAGTTTGACTTCTCTGTGGACAGAAAGGGAGCTGCGCTTCGCTCCGAGTACCAGGCCAATTACGCAGAAAACCAATGCTATGCCCTGATTTCGAGCTCTGTTAACGGCCAAGGTGTCGAGCTGATTAGCCACATGTCTGGGAAAGGTGAAAGACTCAAAGCTGAGCACAAGTCTACATTAGGTGTTAGCCTCGATGGCCTGGCAAGCACTGCAACAACAAACCTGCAGTTTAATCCATTGAAACTGGAGAACGAAATGAATGCCCGGATTGGCGTCGCTGGGGCTTCCATGAAGATCAACACAGGAGGACACTTTGGGAAACACAATGCAAAATTTGATTTGGATGGAAGAGTAGCTCCCACAGAAATCGTGCTTACAAGTGTATATCAAGGCAGCATTTTGGATGCAGACAGCAAGAACACCTTAACCTTCAGGGTGAACAAAGGCGGACTGAGGTTTGCAAACAGCTTGATCGGGTCATACAAAGGAATGAAGCTGGAAAACACTCATGACCTGAACATCATGGGCTTGTCTTTGACTTACGCTTCCAATTTAGACCACACCATCAGTCTGGGCAAGTCCCACAAACACCACTTGGACTTCCAGCTGCAACCCTATTCTCTCACAGCCAACGTGAACAACGACTTGAAATTTGGCAGTGCTGATCTAAACAACAACGCACGGTTACAACTTGAGCCCCTGAAGGTTAATCTGGATGGCAATGTGAAAGGTGCCTACAGTGGCGATGAAGTGAAGCATGCCTATACATTTACCTATGCAGATCTGGTGGTGCATGTTAAGACCGACACAGTAGCGAGCATTCGAGGTGCAGCTCTCACCCACAGAGTAAACTTGGATGTTGCAGGTCTCTCTTCGTCGGTCGTCATCAACACAAACTGTGACTCAAAATCCCTAACCTTTTCCAATGCAATACGATCTGTTGCAGCCCCATTTACTGTCACTGTTGACATGCATACAAATGGGGATGGAAGACTCTCAATCTTGGGAGAGCAGTCAGGACAGCTGTACAGCAAATTCCTGCTAAAAGTAGAACCCCTTGCTTTCTCACTTTCTCATGATTATCGGGGATCCACTGGCCACAACTTCAATTCTGAGAAAAGATACAAGACATTACTGGAGAACAAGGTCACTGCTCTTTTTACGCCATCTGAGCAAAGAAGTACATGGAAGATGAAGAGCCAGCTGAACAATAATGTGTTCACTCAAGATTTTAGTGTTTTTAATGATGCAGAAACTATTGGGGTGGAGCTGGATGGAAAAACCTTAGCGGACCTTTCTGTACTGGACTTTCCTATAACTATACCATTCACAAACCGGGGGAGAGTCAATTTAATTGATGTTTTGGATTTAAGGGAAAATGTAGCCCAGACTCAAGAGTTTGGTCTTGCTCTTTCCGTGAAGTATGATAAGAATGAGAACATGCATGTCATCAATCTGCCCTTCTTGGAAAAGCTACCAGCTTACTATGAGCAAATGAGGCAGTCCATCCTAGCTGTACTCAAATCTATTCAGAAGAACCTAAAGGGTGTAAATATAGATCAGGTTGTGAGAAAATATAGGGCAGCATTAGATAAAATCCCCCAGCAGGTTAATAACTATGTGAAGACATTCGATCTGGAAAGCAAAGTGAACAACCTGAAAGAGAAACTGGATGCATTTGCAAAGGATTACAGCATAACTGTGGATGACCTTGAACTTGCTTTGGAAAATGCCAAAACTAATCTCCAGGCAGCTTTGTCTAAACTGCAGGTTTTCCTGGTTGAAACTGAAAGGTATATAAGGAGCAATTATGACTTAAAGGCAGCTGTTGTGCAACTTATCGAGCAGATTATTGAAAAAATGAAAGTTATAGACAGGCAATATGAAATCAGTAAAAAAATGATCGACACTATTCATCAACTGCAATCTGCCATCTCTCAGTATGACTTTAACCAGATAGGAAGCAGCGCTGCTGCTTGGGTTCAAAATATGGATGCTGAGTACAAAATCAAAGCTCGAGTGCAAGAAAAACTAGACCAACTGAAGAAACAGATACAGAATATAGATGCCCAACGCATTGCAGAGAGTTTGAAGCAGCAAGTGGAGGCAATTGATATTAGAACACTTATAGAGAAGCTGGATGTGTCCTTTCCCATTCAAAAACTTAATCAAATTCTGGAGCAAATTAAAGATCTTCTTCTAAATTATATGGAGGACTACAAAGTGACTGAGAAGATCAATATACTTCGGAACAAAATGCATGAACTTATTGTGAACTATAGAGTTGATCAGCAGGTCAAAGTTCTAATGGACAAAATAGTTGAGTTGTATAACCAACAGAAAATTGGAGAAACAATCCAGAAATTAACCCTGTCCCTGAAAAAAATTGACCTAAAATCATTCTTCAACCAAGTACTGAAATTCATTGATGATGCTGTTAGGCAGCTCCAATCATTTGATTACACAAATCTGGTGGATGAAGTCAACAACTTTCTTGATTTTGTTATCAAGAAGCTGAAGTCATTTGATTACAACAAATTTGTAGATGAAACAAACAATAAAATCCGGGAAACAACACAGAAAATCAATGATGAAATCAAAGCCTTGGAGCTACCTCAGAAAATGGAAGCTACAAAACAATACATCAAAGATGTCGCTGCTGTGGTTGCTCAGAACATACAGAAACTAAAAGACACTAGACTTGCCATCATCGTTAATTGGCTTAGTGATCTCCTAAGCTCAACAGCATTAAGTGAACTGAAAAGTAAAGCTTGTGAGTACCTGGAAGATGCACGTGAGAGAATTTATCAAATGGATATCCCATTAGAAATCCGGGGATACCTTGAGAAGGTCAGCCAGCTCTACAGCACCATAATCACCTTCCTAGATGAACAATGGAAAACTGCCTCAAAAAAGATTACCCTTTTAGCTGAGCAATACAATGTAAAAACTATGGCTGACAGTTTCAACCACTTTGTTGAAACTGGCTTCAAAGTTCCTGAGATCAGAGCAGGCATAATCAACATACCAGCTTTTGAAGTCAGTCTCCGGGTCTTGCGGGAAGCCACCTTTCAAACTCCAGATTTCCTTATTCCACTAACTGACCTGCGTGTCCCATCTTATCAGGTAAACCTCAAGAAATTGAGAGAAATCAGAATTCCAGTCAGATTTACTACTCCTGAGTTCACCATTCTAAATACATTCAAGGTGCCATCTTATACAATTGATTTGAATGACATCAAGCTGAAGATTGTGAAGACGATTGACCAGATCATGTCGAGTGACTTTCAGCTGCCAACTGCTGATGTGTATTTCCAAGATATAAAGATGAAAGATATGTATTTTTCTGACTATTCTTTCCCAGAAATGAATTTCCCTGAACTCCAAATACCTGAATTACTGATCCCAAAACTAAATTTGAATGAATTCCAGTTCCCAGAGATCCAAATTCCAGAATTCCAGCTGCCCCGCATTCCACACTCTGTGATGGTCCCTACATTTGGAACATTGTCTGGTACTTTCAAAGTAACCTCTCCCTTCTTCACGTTGACTACTAATGGTGCTTTTAAGAACACAACAGCTTTTGCCCACAGCCCAGAATTTTTGGGGTCTATTTCAGCAGTAGCAACTTCCAAAATCAACTGCCTTGCTTTTGAAATGACTGCAGATACAAGTCTCTCAGCTCCCGAGATGCAGCAGTTAATCCTAAGAGACAACCTGAAGTTCTCCCACATGTACATTGATGCTATTCATGCAGGTGAAATAACATTTTTGGGGACTTCTGTTCGGGGAAATGCAGAAACTACAGCAAAATTCCATACTGAGCGTAACTCTATAGATCTGTACAACCAATTAACAGGCAGCCTCCAGAAGAAGATTTCCATAGAGAGCAGGACAACCTACAGACACAGGCTATATATTCCAAATTTCAGCAGCCAAGCAGAATTAAGTAATGAAATAAAAACAGCACTAGAAGCAGGACGCATATCAGCTACTTCCATTGGCAGAGGAGACTGGAAATGGACAGCCTTCGATTACTCTGGTGAAGGAACCCATGAATCAAGTGTCAACTTCGGTTTAGGGGGATCTGTAGCTTCATTCGTAGCACAAAACAAGATCAATGATAAGTACTTGAGAGTCGACCAAAGACTGGCATATGAATATAATCTACCAAGTTCTGCAAGGCTTGAAGTTCAGTCTGTAGTAGAATCTCCACAGCTGGGACGTAGTGACTTAAATGTGCAAGGCACAGGGAATCTTGCAGAGCTCAAAACAGAACTGAGGGGCACACACAATGCTAAGTTGAACGGACGCATATCTGGGACTATAAATAATGATGTGAACTTCTTGGTGCAGCCCTTTGAACTGAGCACATCAACAAATAATAACATGAATGTAAAAGTTAGCTTCCCAATGAAAATAGTCGGCAAAATTGAGCTTGTGAATAATTATATACTGGCACTGAGTCCCTCCACTCAACAAGTTAGCTGGGCAGCTGAGGGCAGATTTAATCAATACAGATACGTCCATAACATGTCTGCTGGTAACAACGAAGAAAGTATAGAAGCTTCTGTGTCCATGAATGGTGATGCTAACTTGGAGTTCCTAAAAAATCCCCTCTCGTTTCCTGAACAATCTATCATGGGCATCAAGACACCCCACGTGCAAGGATACTCTCTGTGGGAGGACTCAGGGCTGAAGAATTTACTGAAGACTACAAAGCAATCATTTGATTTAAGCCTGAAAGCTCAGTACAAGAAGAACAAAAATATGCACTCGTTTCAAATTCCTTTGGATGGAGTACATCAAGCTCTGAATCAGTACATTGCAACCTTCAACAGGCACTTTGAGAAAGGTAGAGACAACACCTTAGCATTCCTGACCGAGTCCTATAACCAAGCCAAGACCAAGTTTGACAAGTACAAAATAGATACTTCAGTTAACAAAGTCCCACAGACATTCAGGATTCCAGGGTACACTGTTCCAGTGGTCAACATTGAGGTATCTCCTTTTACTGCTGAGCTCCCAGCTTTTGGCTATGTGATCCCTAAAGAAATGAGCACTCCAAGTTTCACTGTCCCACTTGTTGGGTTTTCAGTGCCATCCTATACATTGGTCCTTCCATCATTGGAGTTACCAGTCCTTCATGTTCCCCAAGGTCTGCAGACTCTTAAGCTTCCCAGCTATCGAGCACACTTGCCTTTAAACAGAATCTACATTCCAGCCATGGGAAATATTACCTATGAATTTTCATTCAAATCTAGTGTGATTACCCTGAACACAAATGCTGGCCTTTTTAACCAATCTGATATCATTGCTCGCTTGAGTTCATCCTCCACTTCTGTGATTGATGCCCTGCAATATAAATTGGACGGAACAACCAGCCTCACAAGGAAAAGAGGGTTGAAGCTAGCGACTGCATTATCCCTGAGCAACAAATTCATAGTGGGAAACCACGACAGCACCATCAGTCTCACCAGGAGAAATATAGACGCTTCAGTGATTACCACAGCAAAAAGCAGCATGCCAGGCTTGAACATGAATTTTAGGCAGGAGCTTAAGGGAAATGCTAAATCAAAGCCAGTCATTTCCTCAGCTATTAATCTAAACTACGCTCTTGACACTCGTGGTGCCACTGCTGAAGGAGCAATTGTCCACAAGGCCACCTTGGAAAGCATTGTATCTTATATATCTGTAGATACTTCAACCAATGCTTTCATCAACGGAGTGCTTCACAAGAGAAAACCATTTTCTGGAAAGTTGGTTCATGAAGCAGATGCCTACCTAAATGCTAAAGGTGCTCGTTCCTCAGTCAAATTTGAGACCAGCTCTGACATTGATGGAATTTGGAAGTTTGACACAAAAGAAAATGTTGCCATTGAAGCATCCACTCGTCGTCTTTATGCATTATGGGACCACAATGGAGAAAATCATCTGAAATATTATCCAATTGTCAGAACTGAAGGACATCAGAACTGCAAAGTGACTTTAGAAGTAGAGCCTGGAAGTATGTCCATGCGTCTTCAGATACAAGCTAGCCAACCAAATAATTTCTTCGGTGAGACTTCAGTTAATCAAGACTTTTCCGTTGCCACCAACAGTGAGAATCAGAAGATTGAGTGGAAGATTGAAGGCCAAACCCTCTCCCTCTTCCTTGGACATCACTTGCAGTTATCGAATGACAACACAGAAGCTCATTTTGACCTGTCCAGTTCTTTGGGAGGTCATGTAGCTTTCCTCAGAGGCCTTGTGCTGCCAGTTTATGACAAGAGCTTATGGCAGATCTTGAAATTAGATGACACCACTAGTCCTGGAGAAAGGCAATACTTAAATGTGTCAACATCCTTCGTATACACAAAAAATGAAGATGGGTACTTTATCCCCATAAATGTCAACCAGCTGACGGATGGATTTACATTCACAATTCCTGAAATTAACTTACGGGATATCAAAATCCCCCAAAGACTGACCACCACGCCATTTCACATTGGATTTCCATCACTTCCAAAAATTCAGTTTCCTCAGTATGATGTAGTGACCAGCTTGAAAGAATATAAAATTCCCTACTTTGAGGTGACTATACCTGAGAAGCTATTAACTGTATCTGAATATACTCTTCCAAAGACCCTTTCTCTGGGTAAAATCTTTGTGGACTTCAGCGCTGCAGCCAAGAAGATAGCTGACTTTGAGTTGCCTACGATTACTATTCCTGAACAGCAGATTGAAATCCCAGCCATTAAAATCTCCTTCCCTGCTGGAATCTACATCCCCACTTTTGGAGCTTTAGGTGTTTCTTTCAAAGCTGCTTCACCATTGTACAGTACCACCTGGAAAACAGATTTCAAGAATCATAAAGACTCTTTCAACCATTCCATTGATTTTACTGCATATTCACCACTGCAGTTCCTGGCCTATGATCTAAAAGGTAAGATATTATATATATATTTATATAAGTTTTAGGTGTCTTGGATCCTGAGGGAAGTTCTTTGCAAGGGAAGTGTGTCCCATCCTCTCCAGCCACCTGCATTCCCTCAAAACAACAACAACCTGTGAATGGAAGGTGCCTCACCCCTCCTTCCATACTGTTCAGAAGTTGCTGCCCGAACCTTTGAGGAAGCTTTTCAGGGAACACAGGCAGCTTTTAGTAGTCAGGCCACTTTCCTTCCATAAACTTCTTCCCATTTACTTAACTTCATATCAAAATCACTGTACCTCAGTCAAAAGCTACATACTATACCAAAAGAATGAAATAAAAGAGCTACATTGTGGAAGGAAAATGAAAGAGTGTGCTAGGAATCTGATACTTCAGGCAGTTTCTGAAGTAATAGGAATTATACTTCAATTTTTAAAAGAGTTTCACCAATATTTTCAGTAATATTTTCAGCTGTCCCATAAGGCAGACTAACATTATTATGTAATCACATATTGCTGTTGGAGGTGGCCAGGGACCAAATATGAAAGGTCAACTAGGTAGTTTAAGGCTAGAGGAAGATTTTGACTCATAGAGGGACATTTGAACCAGGAATATCCATTGTTCTCCTCTGAGTCACTGCCTTTTGCACTTTCCCCTTCCTCAAAACACATTTTCTTATGCCCTCTCCTTTTTGGAGTATCTCTGGTATGGAGATACTCCAAAAAGGATCCTCCATGGAGAGGAAAAAGTGTGGGAATGCCATGATTTTGAGGAGCACCTCATATGGACAAAGATGGAGGTACAGGAAGCTTTCTATCCCCATTAAGCAACACCTATAGATGAGCCCCTAGTTTACAGATGAGTCTGTGCAGTAGACCAGCTCTCTATAATAGCTGCAGCAGATCCTGTAAAATGTAGAAACCAATGACAAAAACTTATGCATTCAGTGCAGCAATTTATTATTTAATGGAAAAGTGAGATGTTGAGTACACATTATCTCAGCCCTAGACTTTCAATGCAGGCTCCATTTACGTTAGCTATAATTTCACCTGTGTGGAACCTTTTCTTCATAGGTGTGTGGATCTACAAAGGTAACAACATTGAAGGAAACAGCCATTTTGTGCATCGTGACGTGAGTGCAGAATATAAAGAGCGTCTCACTGTACTAGAAAATGGGTAAGGACTTGTTTTCGTCAACCTAAACGGCACACTCTATAGGGAATCCCAATTCAATGAGCTATGGCCATTATAAAATGTGTGCTAAATGTTGTCATTTCACTTAGTGTGCTCCTAACAACCCTCTCTCCCCCCAAAATGGGAGAAGGGAGGGAATGACATCCAAGGAAACATGTCTGAAGGTGCCATCTGCTCTACTTTGAGATTTGAAGACCTTGCGTGATAGTCAACTAAGTCATATTCAGTGGGTTTACTCTGTGTTTGACAAAATTGCCTTTCACACAAGGTCTTTTTGTGGATTCCATCACCAGATATGAGACTTTATTCCAAAGTGGGGCAGAATCACTTCACTAGTTTCCTGGCAGCTGGGTCTCCTGCTGCTTGCTGGGAGGGAGAGTGGGGTGTTGGCAACCACACCAGCAGCAAAGCCAATATGGTGCTTCTAACTGTGCATTTGAGTTTTTGTGAAGGGCAGGGGGACAAATATTTATAATAAACAAATGAGTGCCTGGATAGCTCAGTTGGTAAGAACATGGCCTGGATCATGACAAGGTTGCAGGTTCAATCCCTGTATGGGGCAGCTGCATATGGCCTAGGACCCTCGTACCTACGGGACCGCCTCTTCCGGTATGCCCCACGGAGAGCCTCAGGGTCCATAAATAGCAACGCCCTAGTGGTCCCGGGCCCTAAGGAAGTTAGATTAGCTTCAACCAGAGCCAGGGCCTTTTCAACTCTGGCTCCGGCCTGGTGGAACGCTCTGCCTCATGAGACCAGGGCCCTGCAGGATCTGATTTCTTTCCGCAGGGCCTGTAAGACAGAGTTGTTCCGCCTGGCCTTTGGCTTGGAGCAAATTTGATTCTCTCCCCCTCTTTCTTTTTCCTTTTTCCTTTCTCCTCCTGTGATGAGGCTGCATTTTAATATTTTAATGTTTCAATATTTTAATTGTTGTATTTTAATCTTGTTTTAAGTTGTATTCATTCAACTTGTTTTTATTATTGCTTGTTAGCCGCCCTGAGCCCAGCCTTGGCTGGGGAGGGCGGGGTATAAATAAAAATGATTATTCTTCTTATTATTATTCCTGCAGGGAGTTGGATTAGATGAGCCCAGTGCTATTTTTCTAGACAAGAGATGCTGGAGGTCACCATGAACTTGGCAATGGCACCCACCTGAGAGGTGCCAGAGCTGAGCTCCAGTTGTTGTTTTTTAAAAAGCCCTGGATGGGATCTTCAGTTCCCTTCCAACTCTACAATTCTATCATTCTAAGTCTTCTGAGATAGACATTCATTTAAAATCAACTGTATTTTTAAATTAATAATAATTAATAATTACCTTTTCTCTGATTGATTCTGCCTGCTTTAGAACCACTGACTACACGATATCTCTGGATGTCACCAGCCCAACCTTCACTGATGTTCAAGTGCGTTTCCATGAACAGACCGCAAGAGTTGCTACCTCAATATCTTCATCTTCAGCTGGAACCCTTGGCTCTCTCATCAGTCTGGATACGGATACTTTCAAGGGCGAGGTTTTCTACCGAACTCTGGTAAGCATGGCCAGAATTAGGTTGTGTGCTCTTGCTTAAAGGATCATGAACTTACTACTGGCACAGTGCCCATCTTTATGATAGATGGGTTTGAAGGCAGAAGAGGGGGAAGTCAAGTTTTATTGTGACAGTCCTGTATTGTGAGGTCCCTGTTAACTGAGTTAGACTGTTTCTCACCAGGAACAGAGGTGTGGTAAGAGCAGGCTGCTCTGTGACAAAGGGATATGCCACTTCTGGGGTCTATCTTTCCATTTGCCACAGCATAGTTGCTCTGCTTCTCTCTTTCATCTCTTCAGCGTAAACTGAGTTTTTCAGAATTTGAATATGTCGCCAGACTTCTAGCAGTACCATGAGGGGAAGACTAAGATGTGTTTTTCTAAGGCCACTTTTAACTTATTTGTAGATGTTAGCCGAATGCAGGCTTCTCCTACCTTTTGCCCGTCCCCCAAGTTGTTGGACTACAACTCCCATCATCCCTGATAATTGGCCATTGGATTTTTAAATTATAAATGATTACTGCAAAAAGAAGCTATATCTATACACCGGGTCATATTCTGCCAAATTTTTGTTTCATGTTACTTTTTATTTCCCATATTTTAGTGTCCTTGGGTTGACTGAAATTATTTAATAATTCAGATAGGCTTAGGATTTAAGGGTGTTAGGAAACAATTTAAGATGTTTAAAGACAAATCTGAAAGAATGAAAGATGTCAAGTGACTAAGTTAAATTTTCTGAGAAAATTGAGTTTGGAAAACTGTTAAAATGATATATAACAAAATTCAACCAAGGGGATTTGAGGAAGTCACTAAATAATGTTACCAAGATTTAAATAGGATGTATGTTTGTGTGTTTGTGTTTTAAAAATCTTTGGAAAATTAATAAAAATTTTGAATTTTTTTTTAAATAATTTAGGAAGGGCACAGCAAACAGGCATAAGCCATAACCACAGATATGATAAACATTGGTGCAAAATAAGTCTATTAGTGGAAGACATGGCTTGGGCTTTTATTGGCAAAGTAGTGGGTGAGTGACAGTTCCTAAAAATGTGTTTTGCATTTGCAGTCTAACCCTCAGGAAGACGTCGATCTCTTTAAAAGCGAGATATCATTCCGAAATCCTGAACTGATTCAAGTCAAAGCCAACTGGAAAGAGGATGCTGCCATAGACCTACTTGAAGGCTTAAAAGAGAAGGTTCCTAAAATAGCCGGTGCTTTGTACAACTGTGTTAACAAGTACCACCATGAGCATATGGGTATTGAGATCAACACTGCCACCTTGAAGCTGAAGGACAACCTGAAACATAATGCTGACATGTCTTACAGAGCTACTTTAAGCACTATCAACGAACTGGAACAGGGGCTGCATGGCATAACTAACCAGGTCACTGGGGAATATGAAATCTTGAGGAAGAAAGCCAAGAAGATGTACCACCAAGCTGCAGATCAAGCCAACCAGATGGACTATGACCAAATCAGAGCCCAGTTTTTTGAAGCCACCATAAATATAATCACAGAATACCATAAAAGGGTGAAGCGTCTTATTGATTCTGCCATAGAATTCTTGAAGGTAACAAAATTCCAGGTGCCAGGAGTAGACGGAGAGCACACTGGTGAAGAACTTTATGTGATGGCCACTGAGAAGTTAGCAAACACCGCAGAGCTCTGCATCACAAAAATGCAGGAATATTTTGATGACCTGAATGCATATGCGAATGAACTAGAGGTTAAAATTCCAATTTCCGGCCAGACCCTCAAAGTTCGTGACATACTTGATGAAATTAAGGTCTTTCTAACACATGTTAGAAATAGAGTCAGTAACCTATTTCTTGCCCTTGAAAAGATTGACTTCACACAATATCTAAGAGAGCTCAAGGAAGTCACTCAGCAAGTTTTCAAAGCAGCAGAAGATCTGATCGCAAATTTGAAAGCCCAAAACTATGAACATTTAAAAGCCCAGGCAAGACAACTCTTGGCCAAGATCCATCAAGGACTCAATGAGTTAGCAAACAATATAGGATACTTTGCTCAGCAGGTTGGAAAGTTTATCCAGCAGACTTTGCAGGTTAGTTCCGTGGAGATAGAGCGTTTGCTGCAAAGCATCAAAGCCTTGAGGGAGGAATATTTTGACCCAAGCATTGTTGGGTGGTCTGTCAAATATTACGAAGTGGAAGAGAAGGTGGTGGCTTGGCTGAAGGGTCTGATCAATGATGTGATTGAGTGGCATGCCAAATGGATCAGTGGGGCTTCTGACATGATTGCACACCTGACAGATCAAGTGAAAGATTTTTTGGAGAACTATGAAACTGAATTCTCCAAGTCGGCTCATGACAAGATTCTATATTGGTCGGAAGCTGCTAAGAAGAGTGCTGTAGAACAAAACCAAAAAGTCAAGGCAAAGGTATATGAGGCATACGAGCACCTGTCTGATTCCTATGCAAGGCTTATCGCTAACACTAAGACCCTGATAGACCTGACAATAGAAAACTATACTGCATTCCTCCGGTACCTCCAACAGCTTCTGGATCAGTTTGAACAAGCGACAGCTGACACACTGAGGCCCTATATCGTTGTCCGCCCAGGAGAGCTCAGGATAGACATCCCAAAACCATTTGACTTGCCAACCATTTATCAGATGAGCCAGCTCAGTGAGGAAGATATGAGAAAGAAACTGGAAATAACACGGGAACTGATTCAGCAAGGTGTCGAACAAAGCTCCAGGAAATGGGAGGATCTGCAATATTTCATTGATCAGCAGATCAGCGCTGGGCAACTGACCATGCAACAGATCAAGGAAAATGTACAGAAGCGCTTGCAATCTTGAACGGACAAAGAGAAAGAAAGGTAGTGCAAACTTTTACCACGCCATATTTAAAGCCAGCGGCAATCATTGCTCTTGGAACATCAGAAAGCTATTTGTTTGAATTTGGCATTTGTAAATGAAAATGGAATAATTTGTGGGTTAGTCTAATGCTTTTCAAAAGCCAATAAATTAATTCTTTGTGACATTTTAGTGTCCTTTCATTGAAACCAGTTTTCTTTTAGGTCATAGGTCATAATCCAGTATTTTATAATGGAAGCCTTTACAGAGGCTTCAGATGGAACAGGGCCAGAACCCACATTGAGCAAAACGTTTTGAAAATTGCTTCAATGGAAGATGAGAACCCAATGGAACAAAAAGTAGCATGTGATGAAAAAGTCAGCCTAAGAACCCAGCTTAAGAATGTGAACTATAAATAAATTTTAATTAGGCAAGTAACAGGAGGAAAGTAGGCAGAAGCGTACATGTTGGGTTGGAATGTGCATTCTCCATAAAACAAATCAAAGGCATCATCAGTGAGTAAAACTGATCTGTCTACAAAGTTAAACATTAAGTTTCTTTCGTGCCCTAAATAGTCCTCTAACCAGCCAAGGGTCAAGCACTGTACTTGTCAACATAGTTTCCCTTTTTCTCGTCAACCGTGTTAGTATTTTCTGGTTTGTACAACCACTATTTTTATATTCCTATTTTAATTGTTGAATATTTTATTTTTGGTTCAGTCCAAGGCCCACCATTGTTTCAGGCAATCTTCAGCTTAAACTAAGGTTGTCAGCTCCTTGTTCTGAAGCAGGCTGGTGTCCCACTGTTTTTACTCTGCCAGTACTACTTAAATAGGCAAAGTTCATTAGAGGCAGTATTTCAAGAATGAGCACTCTCTTGCTGCTCAGTTGTTGAAAGTGCAACCCCGCAGGAAGGCCTCATGCGAATATTCCTGAGTTTGAAAATTCTGAAATTTCTGAAAGCAAAATATTTGGGCCTAATAATTTATTTGGTTTTATATTTAGCCATTAGAACACACTGTACATATCAGAGATCAGACTAATAGGATTCCCACCCTTTTCCGTTCCCTTCTTGCTTTTCTCAGAACAAACTTGTTTTGCAATGTCAGTAGAAAAGTTGTGTATATGTATCCTTTAATTAAACAGTTCACTCTGCTAGCTTCTGTATTTTTTTCCCTTTACCTTGGTAATTTATGAAAGGAGGTTTCTTCTGTTTCGTTTTCTTTGAACCATATTCTTTTCATTCTCTTTTCCTGGGACACTTTTTGGGCTCGTTACAAAGGGATTTTGCAAGTGTGTTCTAAGTCTGTCAGAGATGACTCCCACCTTTGGAAAACGATTCTCATTATTGGAAGCTAAACCTTTGGCAGAGGAGCCAAAGAATTTCAAGAACAGCCCTATCAACTCCATCCCATCACGGTTTCTCCATTTTGTTTATGGGATTCTGCTCACAGGATTCTCTGGCTAGGGTCAGTGAAGAGTCTGTGACTCCGTTGGGTAGGAGGCAGCCCGTCCTTTTCACTCACTTGAAATGGTTTACATACACAAACATCAGTTGTGAGGCCTACACTTTGATGAGCAGCTCAATAGTCAAGGGCTTTCACTGCTTCCAGAAGGTCTGGGTCTGGGCGAATCTAAAAAAGAAGAGAATCAAGGGAGGCCTCTCTGCAGCCTTGGGGTTCTGACTTAGCACACAGATAGTAAGCTGAAGAGCGCATTCCTCATTAATCTTAAAAGGTTGAGGTGGGGCTAGAGGCTGTTGGTCATCATCAACATTTTGAGTTAAGCCTGGAAGGAAGTGGTGCAGATACCAGCTTCCCAACACCATGTGATCCTGGCAAGCCTTCAGGTGGGCCACACTGCAGTTTGCATTACCTGAAGCTTACAAACTGTGACCCTTGACAATGCCAGTGATGTGACATGTCCTACACGGCTTTTCCAAATGTTCTGCTATTGCTCTAAGTAACAGTGTACATAAGGGACCCTCCTCAATGGGAACGAAAGCTCTCAGGTGAAATGCTTCCAGGCAGTCAGATGGTGGCACTATGCACAAAGTTCCACCGGGGGCCATTCTGAGCTCATTAAAATGTGTGTTATGCTGCTCATTGTCTCGTTCTCATTCTCTGCTCTGATTTCCCCTTGGTTACCTAGTTGGAAACTGTACCCCTGATAATTCATACACACACACACACGGACAACCTCTAACAAATGTTGCTAAGTGAGGAACTGCCACCTGTTAAGAATCTATGGTTTGGGGATTCACTGAAGTGTGCGGTTTTCCCACACTAGTATTTTAAAAGGTTATAGATCATGTGTGCATAATAGGCAGAACATTAGGTCACTTGTCTCACTTACAACAATAATCCATTTTGATATGGGTCAGGTTGACACAAAGAATCTGCCCATACCAGGTCTATTGATGAAACTGATCCCCTTTCCCCCCAAACTAATGAAATTTTCAACTAATGGGTACTTAAGTTAATAAAGTGTGCCACACATCTGTTTGGAGCCATTTGTAAAAGAAACCATTGGGAGTTCAGCTCTGAGATCACTGATATAACGTTTGAATGGCATCCCACTGGGAAACAGCATGGTATCAAATTAAGGAAAGTAACACAATAAATGTGTGAGAAATAACATTAGTGCATAAACAGTAAGGAAGAGAAGAGAGCTTGAGGGGGGATGACTGCCACTGGGTGTCCACAAAACTACTACTTATAAATTATCAGGGCAAATCCTTATCCCCTTCTGGTGGCTTTGGCATTGACTTAAATGAATCACTTTCAGAACAAAAACCACATCAAAATAATAATGATGAATTGATAAATTATTTTATTATAATAATAATAATTTACACACACCTACAAAAAATACGCTACACACAGCGTACCCATCATAATTCTTTGTACATCATTATTTTACTAAACTCTATCACAAGAATATTATTCTCCAGCTTCTTGCTGCATTAATACTTAGTGATTGACAACCTCAGAATTTTGTTCTTCTTATCATCCCAATTTAACTTATCCCTCTTACACTCCACCAGTTTAATAATCTCTCTCCACATATTGGCAGCTTTTTCACTTCACATTTCACACATCATTGTGCAGCGCATAGAAATAATGCCAAGAAAAAATCTATAATAATGTGTGTGTGTTTTAAAGCCCATTCATTGCTACTTAGAGAGTCAAAACATAGATGGATGATGATAGATGATCGATCGATAGATAGATAGATAGATAGATGATAGATAGATAGATAGATAGATAGATGATAGATAGATAGATAGATGATAGATAGATAGATAGATAATAGATAGATAGATAGATAGATAGATGATAGATAGATAGATAGATAATAGATAGATAGATAGATAGATAGATAGATAGATAGATAGATGATAGATAGATGATAGATAGATAGATAGATAGATAGATAGATAGATAGATAGATAGATAGATGATAGATAGATATAGATAGATAGATAGATGACAGATAGTTGTATGCCCCCCGTCTCCGAAGTGGTGCAAGTTTTCAAGAGTTCCAGGCCACAAACTATTAACAATATCATGGTAACAATGGCACTGCCCCAAATGAAAATGTTTCACATACATTTGAGCTGACCATGTTAGAATTATAAATACAAATTTAGTTTTTGTTCCTTGCCACCATGCAGCCAAGAAGTGCCTCAAGACATCAGGCATTAAAATAGGGAATTCAATATACATAGATTGGCTCATCAGAGCATTCTAGTTTCTAGTGGGACATATTTTGAAAAGAGTTGTTAAGTGCTATAACAAGGAGTTGAGCTGAACCTGAGCCGAAATCCCTCCTAAACCAGAACAGAACTCGAACCATTCCTTCAATGTCTTCAAATAATAAACTTTGCATGACTTTTTACTCTTGCCCCGTCTCTCTGCTCTCATGTCCTACCCACAACTTTTGCCCCTCCAGACCCAGCACCTTCAGCTGCCCAAAGGTGTCCTACTCCCTCAAACAACTTGGTCCATTCTTCTCTTGCTACCTAGGACATGCCGTCCAATCCAGCTGAGTGGTGGTCTTCAAATTGGTCCTCAAAGAAGATGTAATTGACATCATTGGGGTAATAAGAAGTTGGCTTGACAATTCATTTGTGGGTTTCCCAGGACCCCCTAGTGACTCTGCCACTGCAACCCAGTCTGCAACTAAGCTTCATTCAGGTTCTACAAGATGCCGGTTCCAACTGTAGCATCTGTCACAAGTTACTTGTGTACAGAGGCATGTTAGAGTGTAACCATGGTGATCTAAGTCCAAAGTCTTTTGTATAAAGTTCTAGATCAGCTGCCGAGGGGCATTGCAGGGTTCGCCTGCACCCAGGGTGCGTGCACACACATGGTGGCGGGAACAGGGGGCGCATGGAGGGTGAAAAAAAAACTATCGTGCCAGCCCAGTCCTCACCATCAATGCCACTGGGTGGGCACAGGGCAAGGAGGCTTCATGGGGCCGCACTATGTTGCCTGCCCATCTTTGCATGGGAACCCAACCAGCCGGCTGGGCAAATATTCAGCAAGGGGGCCAAGGACATGGCAGCCAGGACAGAACAGACTCCAGGGCCCAGAGATGGTGGCAGGCAGGGCAGGACAGGGATCCCTGCATGGGGGTGCCTGGTTCGCACCCCCTGAAAATCATGTGCCCGGGGCTATAGCCCTCCTGCCTCCCCATGCTATGTCCCTGTACCTGCCCTCTTTTTGTTAAAAGAGGTGGGGGAAGCAGAAATATGAAACAAACAAGCAAAACCTTTAAACAAAAGCATGCATTTTAAAAAACTGAAAGAAAAACATGGAATTTTTAGTTGCAGTTCAGCTCACTTAAGCCCCACTGATTTCATAGGGGTCAATGATTTCAACAAAACCATAAACAAAAAGAGAAAACTACCCCCAATCCCTTCCCTGGTTCATGAAGCAACAGCAACAGCAGCACAGGCACCACAGTTTTACATCTCTGATGAGTTAAGTTGTCAGTAAATGGAAAGTAAGTGCCTAGAGAAATAGAAATGTATTATCTCAGAGATCAACACAGCAATACTGCTTTTTTCCTTCCTTCCTTCCTTCCTTCCTTCCTTTCTTTCTTTCTTTCTTTCTTTCTTTTCTTTGGTGCATAACATGGCAAAGAGCAGCAAAAAACCAGTTAGTCTATCCAAAGGCAAGCCTGTGCTCACAGTGGAAACAATCATGTTCTACTGCATTAGCAAAGTTAATAAACAGAAATCAAACTGATTCAAAAGCGTCCTTTTACTGGCCTCACTTTTTGCAAAAAATTTTCCAAAAGAGCAGCCTGCCACACTCTCAGATACCACAGATCTACAGTGGTACCTCGGGTTACATACGCTTCGGGTTATATACGCTTCAGGTTACAGTCTCCGCTAACTCAGGAATAGTACCTCGGGTTAAGAACTTTGCTTCAGGATGAGAACAGAAATTGCGTGGCGGCAGCGGAAGGCCCATTAGTTAAAGTGGTGCTTCAGGTTAAGAACAGTTTCGGGTTAAAAACAGACCTCCGGAAAGAATTAAGTACATAACCAGCGGTACCACTGTAATGCCATTCCATGAAAACCTTCCAGTTGTGAGGCATGATTGTCCCTACTTCTGCCAATAAGTGACCCAGAAATTACTTACATTTCAGTTAAACTATCTATATCTATCTATCTATCTATCTATCTATCTATCTATCTGTCTATCTATCTATCTATCTATCTATCTATCTATCTATCTATCATCTATCTATCTATCTATCATCTATCTATCTCTATCATCTCTATCTATCATCTATCTATCTATCTATCATCTATCTATCTATCTATATCTATCTATCATCTATCTATATCTATCTATCTATCTATCATCTATCTATCTATCTATCTATCTATATCTATCATCTATCTATCTATATCTATCTATCATCTATCTATATCATCTATCTATCTATCTATCTATCATCTATCTATCTATCATCATCTATCTATCTATCTCACAGTGCTGAGATGAGGGTTGGACACATTGCTCAGTGGTACAAACTTGCAGCCAATTCTTGGGGGAGGAATGCGTCTGTTGACGTTTCATGATTCTGTTAATACTCAGTCTTCAAATTCTTGTTCATGAAGGAATCTGTGTTTTTGTCTCCATGATTCATAAAGGCAATGTATCATTTAATAACACCCTGAAAAAACTGTATTCTTGCCATAACCTAAAAACAGCAGTTGACCACTTGACGAGTTCTGCTTAAATTATTGAGTGATCTTATTTCCCAATTCCCAAGTGAATTTGTGTTCCTGTAGCATAAGTATTCTCACATCTGGCATCTTGATGGCAAAATCTCAAGAGCAGAGCCGAAGGCTAGAAATATACGCCCATCCTCTCTCCCACCCCCTCCTGAGAATTCATATCTATTCAACCTGTGAGAGCTGTACCAGAGGCTGCAAAACATTTATTTATTGAATTTCTATTGCTCCCTTCCTCCCAAAAGAGTCCAGGGCAGCAAACAACCAATAAACCTATATAAACATCTTCAAAACAGTACAGATGGGGACTGGGAAAGATCTCTACTTGTTGGAAGTGTAGGTGCCAGAAACAAAACAGGGAATAATAATAATAATAATAATAATAATAATAATAATAATAATAATAATTTATATACTGCCCTTCATCTGAAGATCACAGTGTGGTTTACAGCATAAATATACAAAATGAAAACTTAAAATACATCTCCTAGTAAGAACAAAAATAACCCCAGTAACCCCTCCCACAAACACGTTTAAAAGGCCAAAGATTGCTTAAAAAGCCAAAGGCCTGGTTAGGAAAAGTACATTCCAAAGGGCAGGTGACAGGATTGTCTTGTCCATTGAATGGAAGGGGTTTGACTAGATGACCCTCGTAGTCCCTTCTATCTCTACAAGTCTGTGATTCTTACCAATAACAGGGGGTGTTTACCTGGAAATAACTCTCTGTCTTCAGTAGGATATACTCTCAAATGAAGGTCCACAATATTAAGTTTCCTTTGATTGTGTGACAGCTTTGTGAGATAAAGAACACTTTCCATGTCAGCCGAATTTCTCTCTACATAATGACCCTCAGTTGTTTCACCTTGCTGACAAAGTCCGTATAGTTAAAGCTATGGTTTTCCCAGTAGTGATGTATGGAAGTGAGAGCTGGACCATAAAGAAGGCTGATCGCCAGCCAAAGAATAGATGCCTTTGAATTATGGTGCTGGAGGAGACGCTTGAGAGTCCCATGGACTGTAAGAAGATCAAACCTATCCATTCTTAAGGAAATCGGCCCTGAGTGCTCACTGGAAGGACAGATCGTGAAGCTGAGGCTCCAATAATTTGGCCACCTCATGAGAAGAGAAAACTCCCTGGAAAAGACCCTGATGTTGGGAAAGATGGAGGGCATAAGGAGAAGAGGACGACAGAGGATGAGATGATTGGACAGTGTTATTGAAGCTACTAACATGAGTTTGAGCAAACTGCGGGAGGCAGTGGAAGACAGGAGTGCCTGGCGTGCTCTGGTCCATGAGGTCACGAAGAGTCGGACACGACTAAACAACTAAACAACAACAACAAATGACCCTCAGTTATCACAACTTTGCTTAACATTTATTTGACCATTCACACATCGAGGTTGCTGATGCACGCCATATTTCACAGTAAGAATAGCTATGGGTCCAGAAGCCTCTTAATTTTTTACATTTATGTATTCATACAAGTATAGTTGCCTTTATTTTGTGGGGGAAATGCAGGTCAGCTCTCTACTGTTCAGAAATATTTATAAATTTGTAGCCGAGAGCCAATTAAATAAAAGCAGTTAAAAAAAAGCTTTAATAATACTAATAACCTGCACCAGATGAAACAACATGAGAGATGATAAAAAAAATATAACAGCTGTTCCTTCAAGGAAATAGGGTGCTAACACCTTTATCTCCAGACTTCCTTCCCAGCCTTTCCCACTCACTTCTGATCATCTTGCCAAACAGAGTGTGCCTGGCGATTATTTGCTGGCATACCGCCACAGTATGCAATCAGCAAATATGCATGCGCAGATTTACGTTCACATGCTTGGCCCTAATGCAATTCCACATTCTTGGTGTGCCACCGCTGGATAGGAAGCTCAAAGGAATGTCTGCACTTTGAAGAATGTTGCTGTGTTGTAAGACCACAAAAGGGCATGAGCTGGATCCAGCAGAGAAGCAGTGAAGGAAAAAACTTCTGGCCTCACATTTGCCTGCTTTGTGCGATTATGGGCGTTGAGGGAGCCTGAGAACTCTCTGAAGGGAGGTCTGGAGAGAAACAAGGCAGCCTGATGTAAGCCAACTCTTCTCTCTCTTTTAAAATTAGAGATGGCCCATTTTGGGTGGAGGGGCTGCTCAAATATCAGGAAACAGCTCCTTCCTTGATAAGCTGCAAACCAACCATAGCTGTCAATGTTTTCCTTTTTTTAAGGGAAATCCCCTTCTTCCGAATAGGATTCCTCGCAAGAAAAGGGAAAAGTTGACAGCTATGAAACCAACAATTGGCCCTTTTTCTCCCATTCTGCCATTCACATGTTGGGAAAGCATCGTTATGTAGAAATAATGTACTAAAGCTATGTACTAAATCCCCTGCAGAGACATTTTTGGTGGATTTTCAGGGTGTATGGAATGGAGATGTCCACCATTTTCTTTCCCCTGAACTCCCCTTGGAGAAACAATACTATATAGTGCAGGATTTTGCAGCTCAAAATTATCTGTGTGTGTGTGTGTGGAAATTGAAATATACTAGGAGTCGAGAGTAGATTTCATGCTCTTTATTCAGCTCATAGCGGTGAGGAGAAATGGAAGTTTCACTAGAATGTCTGCTTTATATACATTATTTACAGAATGGGCCCCACGTGATTGGCTAATTCCGGGATTCTCCTGTAGGCCAATCAGGTTGTGGATTCACTTCCACGTGGAGCTGGATTGGGTGGCTCCTGTGGACCAATCAGACTGCTGCATTCTGGATCCTATTGTTCTAGGACCAATCAGACTGCTGCATTCTGAATCCTATTGTTCTAGGACCAATCAGACTGCTGCATTTTGGATCCTATTCAGCTCAGTACATAACAGAAATGCTGGCTCCAACTAGTGGTCAGTCACCATTTTTCTTCTTCAGGAAACCCTCAATGTTTTGACATGATGTTATGTCACGCAGTGGATGGGAAATGGCGACCACCGATGAAGGCCACCATTTCCCTCAGAGAAATGCTGAGTGTGTGGCCTCAGAGTTGTTAACCCTGAATGTTCACTATTTGGGCATTCAAAGATCCTTACAGGAGTTTTCCTGCTACTTCAGGACAGCAGACAAAGTGAAAGATGAAGACTGTGGTGTTCCAAAGATGACGAGGCAAGGAGAACATACACAACATTAACTAGAATATGGAACAAAGGTTTCCATTGCCAGCCAACACAAATGCTCTGTCTCAGCTGCTGCAGGCCCTGAATAGTAAATGAAAGGGTTTTTTCACTCCTCTCTCAGGCAAATCACTCCTCTCTCAGGCAAATGTATTTTTAAATGTAAGGCAGGCAGGTTTTGCAAGAAGATTTTATTGTGATGCATGTCCATCAGGTGTTCTGTACTCTGAAGGGTTTCCTGAGCACATCTACCCTGCGGTCCACGTTCATCCAAAACCATTTCGTTCCCAGTTCTCACACATGGGCTGTCTCCTAAAGGGAGTGAAATGAGATAAAGCTGTATTGGAAAACAGCTACATTATCGCTTTTGTAAAAGGAAGGGATTTTGTAATAAACAGGGAATATTAAGGACAAATGAGAAATAGAAAAGTAAAGGCCTCCCCTGCCGTGTCACTCCTTAAGTGATTAATGAGACTTAAGGAATTCACCAATGGATTCTCCAAGCAACTGAGCATTGCTTCAGTGGAATGCGGTCAAGGTTGCATTGTATTCTCAAATCCCAGCTGTTTGGGAGCACCCAAGATTTGTGGCAACAGACCTGTGGGAGAAATTACACATTATTTGTTAAAATGGGTGGAAGAACGACAGTCACGCTTTCCAGAATCAGCTTTGATAGCGACTTGGATGCATCTTTCGATTATCTGTCCTCTTCCTTACAACATATTTGCGTGTGTGTGTGTGTTTTATAGTAGAATTAAATCCCGGAAATTGTCCAGAAATAAATCCCTTTGAACTTACACACTGCTTTCTTGATCTGCATGGATTCAGTTATGTGTAACTTTATAATACATTTTCTAAAACAAAAGCAAAAAAATAAAATCTTTTAGAACTGTCAGTGAAGCTTTGTCATGGGTGGAAATGTCTCCTTAGAAGGTATCTCATGGAGGAAAATTAGCACATAAAACAGGAGGCAAACATGCAGCAGAAAACCAGGATGAAAGCGCCTAGGATCCCGGCCAAGAGAAATCCCAAGTTGAAACATAATTTGGTTCTTCCAATATTTGTCATCTGAAAATGGGGATCCATACATCTACTCTCTTTATTATGTGAGTTTGGGGGCCTTTTCTACGGTACTGAACATTGGCAGCTATGTAGAATTGTGTTGACAAAATAGTGCATAGCTCTATAGTTCAGGAATTGGGCTAGGAACACCCTAGCTTTCTGTTTGTTAATAGGTTTATTTGTTGAAAAGAGGAGACGTATACAAAGCAAAGAGACAGAGATGAACGTATAATAATAATACAATAATTTACTAGTTATACCCTGCCCATCTGGTTGGGTTTCCCCAGCCACTATGGGCAGCTCCCAAAAGAATATTAAAAACACGGTAAAACATCAAGCTTTGAAAACTTCCCTAAACAGGGACTAGAGTGGCTTTTCATTTCTGAAAGTATACTTTCTAGATTTGTGACAATGATAACAACAACAACAACACAATAAAACAGCAAACCTTAAAAACTTCCCTAAACAGGGCTGCCTTCAGATGTCTTCTAAAAGTCAGATAGTTGTTTATTTCCTTGACATCTGATGGGAGGGTGTTCCACAGGGCAGGCGCCACTAGCAAGAAGGCCCTCTGACTGGTTCCCTGTAACCTTGCTTCCCGCAGCGAGGGAACCGCCAGAAGGCCCTCAGAGCTGGACCTCAGTGTCTGGGCTGAATGATGGGGGTGGAGACGCTCCTTCAGGTATACTGGTATACAGGTATACGTATCAGGGGGAGGGGGTAAAATTGGGTTCTGCGTTGCAGGATCAGATTAAAGCTAAATTTTGCGTCCAGAAAAGAAGTGGATTTCTACTATAGACCCTTCCAGATAAATGGGTTTTCTTTCTTAAATCTGGAGCGACTGCTTCCATCTATCTAGTTTGGTTCTGACAGGCATTCCTTGGAGCCTTCAGAATAATTAGATGATTGCTCCCTTCATGATATAGCAATGGAACAGTATTATATTCTTCTACCCTGCAGAGCAAATCCATGAAAGGCTTAGCAGAAGAGAGATAGCACAATTAAGCTGAATCAGGATTTTAAGTGGAGAATTCCTAGGTACTCAAAGTCTTAACTCAAACTGTCTTAAACGACAGTTACTGTAGTCAAATGGAATTATAATTTCAGCAAAAGTCCTTAAACCAAACCTGAACCCCTGCCCTAGGACACTATCTACAGTGGTGCCTCGTAAGACGAAATTAATTCATTTTGCGAGTTTTTTCGTCTTGCGAATTTTTCGTCTTGCGAAGCATGGTGTCGGGAAAGTTTTGGAAAAGCTTCAAAAATCACCAAAGTCTTCAAAAACCTCAAAAAAGGCTACCACACCACGTGCAACTGCACCTCTTCAAGCAATGCACCCTGGGTATTAACGGTTTTAAGAAAAAGGAAACAAACTTGCAAGATGTTTTCGTCTTGCAAAGCAAGCCCATAGGGAAATTCGTCTTGCGAAGCAACTCAAAAAACCAAAAACCCTTTCGTCTTGCAAGTTTTTCGTCTTGCGAGGCATTTATCTTGCGAGGTACCACTGTATATATTTATATCCTTCCTATCTCTATCATCTATCTATCTATCTATCTATCTATCTATCTATCTATCTATCTATCATCTATCTATCATCATTATCTATCTATCTATCATCTATCATCTATCATCTATCATCTATCATCTATCATCTATCTATCTATCTATCATCTATCTATCTATCTATCATCTATCTATCTATCTATCATCTATGTTTGCTTTAAAAAAATCTATTTTTAAGCACTTAATCCATGTATATCCTTTATCTGTTTGAATCCTTCCCCTCACCCGAAGCCCAAAGAGGCAGATAATTTCCATAGAACTGACATGATGGGATGGTAATTTCTTAATAAGATACCAAATAATACAAGAGTCCTAGAAATAGCTACCTAGCTTAACTTTGCAGGAATCCACATTTTATGAATATTTCTGAGGTGGCCTACAATATATTGGGGGGGGGGGGGTTGAATGG
The DNA here is from genome assembly GCF_964188315.1 of Podarcis muralis. NCBI lineage: Eukaryota > Metazoa > Chordata > Lepidosauria > Squamata > Lacertidae > Podarcis > Podarcis muralis. Next base: position 101,792,590 of record NC_135657.1, read on the forward strand.
AAAGTCCTAGGAGGAAAAACTGGGTTTAGTCTGGCAAAGGTTTACTTGAAAAGTAGCTTATAATGGTATACAAAAATACAAACAACTGAAATCTGGATAGAAAACAGAAGTACTGGATAAACTAATTTCTTCAAATACTTTAGGATGATTAAAGTAAAAACAACAACAACAACCTTACACAACCAGATCTCTCTCTCTCTCTCTCTCTCTCTCTCTCTCTCTCTCTCTCTCTCTCTCTCTCTAACTCTCTAATGGATAGCTGCTGGCCCAGCATATCTTTTCCGTCCTTTAAAAATAACCATGAGAACTGGAGAACAATTAGCAGAACAAATATTTATTCTTGCAAAAAAGCATATTGAATAGATTTGAGCTCAGGAAGCAAATAATTATTAGGATCAAAATTGGCTAATGTTCTCCTGATGCCATTTCTAAAACAATTTGAGTTTTGTTATTAGTGTATGTGCGCATAATGTATTGGTTTGGATCTTGCTAAATGCTGTTTGGGCCAGATTAGTTAACATTATTTTTGTTGGCATTAATGGGTGCGCAACGTCCATAAACAACACTTCTGAACGCTTCCATAACAGAAACCCAGCCATATGGAAGCGAGGAATGAACCGATCTTTATGTCCAATGGCCTGCACTCACAAGCATACTTTCCATACTTGGATTTGGGTCTGGAATGTCTCACTTGCAAAGATCCTCTGTTTAGTTGTCTTCTCACCTGTCATCGCGTGAGTTCAAATTTAAATATAAATAAATAGTTTCTGAGTAGTCTTCCATTGATTCCTGAGGACTATGAACAATTCGGCTGCATGGCCAGCATATGCAACAGCTTCTTATGAAGTCAGGAACCGCAGGGAATTTGGCAGGTATTCAACATGCTTTTCAGCAATCCCATATGCTCCAACATTCCTCTGATGGAAATCAAAGCATGTGCTTTTTGGAGCCAGCTCATTCACGTGGCAGCATTTGTCAGCTCTTGTGGGAGCCCACTGACTTGTACGAGAGTGCGGCATCACTGTGAATCAGTGCCGGATTTACATATAAGCTAAACAAGCTGTAGCTTAGGGCCTCAATCTCTTGGGGGCCCCCAAAAAATTGAAAGGGGGAAAAACTGGATGTACATTTCCAAAACATAACATAAAAAACCAAATAAAATAAAACCTACATACAGCAATAGTGTTTTGTGTTGTGTGGGCTCCTATGATGTAAGTAATGGGCCCCGCCTGCTAGCCGGCTCCCTAAAATATCACTGGTTTGCTCATTTCTATATATAGGGTGCCTACATTCTGCATGGACTGGTTGCATGGCAACATGTGCAAATGGCTTTAGATCTATAGATCTACTTAGGTCCATAAGTTTGTTGTTGTTGTTTAGTCGTTTAGTCGTGTCCGACTCTTCGTGACCCCATGGACCAGAGCACGCCAGGCATCTCTGTCCTCCACTACCTCCCGCAGTTTGGTCAGACTCATGCTGGTAACCTCGAAAACACTATCCAACCATCTCGTCCTCTGTCGCCCCCTTCTCCTTGTGCCCTCCATCTTTCCCAGCATCAGGGTCTTCTCCAGGGAGTCTTCTCTTCTCATGAGGTGGCCAAAGTACTGGAGCCTCAGCTCCATAAGTTACCATATAGCATATATTCAACACCAAAACCAGTGACAATTTGTTGTTGACAAAGGACAGCTGGACATATAAAGGGCCCCATTACCTTCAGTAGCTTAGGGCCTCATCAAACTTAAATCCAGCCATAGCATGGCTGCACTGGAGGGGGGCGGGACGGGACATATGTAGATTCCCAGAATGCCCCAATGAAGGAGAGTTGGAATCCTTCCAATCTCTCCTGCTGTTGGCTAGCATGACTCTTTTGAGAAAGAAAGGTGGTACAGTCATACCTTGGATCCCGAATGCCTTGCGAGTTGAATGTTTTGGCTCCCGAATGCCGCAAACCCCATAAGTGAGCTGGTTTGTGAACGTTCTTTGGAACCCAAACATCCGATGTGGCTTCCGATTGGCTGCTAGAGCTTCCTGCAGCCAATCAGATGCTGCGCCTTGGGTTCTGAACGTTTTGCAAGTCAAGCAGACTTCTGGAATGGATTCCATTCAACTTCCAAGGTACGACTGTATATAAATGTTTGTTCATAAATAAATAGATAAATGACAAGGTAAGTAGAAGGCTTTGTGAAAGATGTCAGTTTGGGGGAGGGATATGAAAAGAAAGTAGGGGTTTATTGATGACTATTCTAGCTGATTGCCGAAGAATTGATGCTTTTGAATTATGGTGTTGGAGGAGACTCTTGAGAGTCCCATGGACCGCAAGAAGATCAAACTGATCCATTCTGAAGGAAATTAGCCCTGAGTGCTCACTGGAAGGACAGATCTTGAAGCTGAGGCTCCAATACTTTGGCCACCTCATGAGAAGAGAAGACTCCCTGGAAAAGACCCTGATGTTGGGAAATATTGAGGGCACAAGGAGAAGGGGACGACAGAGGACGAGATGGTTGGATAGTGTTCTCGAAGCTACCAGCATGAGTTTGACCAAACTGTGGGAGGCAGTGGAAGACAGGAGTGCCTGGCATTCTCTGGTCCATGGGGTCATGAAGAGTCGGACACGACTAAACGACTAAACAACAAGAACATTCTAGCTAGACATAAAGAATGCATTGCATCTCACAAATCCCAGTTCCCTGTTTTGAAACAAGCCCATCCACCATCCCCTGGTTTTATTTCTTCAAACTAATGACTAAAAGGTAAAGGTAAAGGTACCCCTGCCCATACGGGCCAGTCTTGCCAGACTCTAGGGTTGTGCGCCCATCTCACTCAAGAGGCCGGGGGCCAGCGCTGTCTGGAGACACTTCCGGGTCACGTGGCCAGCGTGACATCGCTGCTCTGGCGAGCCAGAGCCGCACACGGAAACGCGGTTTACCTTCCCGCTTGTGGCCACCAAAAGTCATGTAAATACATTTGTTCTTCCTCTCTCCTCTTCTCATTCTCGAGCTTCAAAATACGTTCCAAAAAATACCTCGTAAATTACGAAGAAAGGTAGTGGAGTTTTGTTTTGTTAACCAAAAGAGGGGGGGGGCTACATTGGGACCCTGTCATGCTTTCAAGTACAGAGGGAAGCTGTCCCTTGCTGACTGAGGCAGTTTTTAACCAACCCACTGCTTATGGTCCTCTGAAATCTGTCGAGGAATCCCCTTATTCATGACAGAGGGCTTGCTTTTACAAGACCTGGCAAGACACAAGAGAGCCAGCCAGGCTTTAAAGTGGATACCCTCTGCATCTTTACCATATGTTGTCATCAGTTGAGAAACGCTAGTCAGTAGTTTTCAAATGAGCCTACTGAACCCCAGGGAACAACTGAGTTTTTATAAGCTTCCATACAAGGCCGGTGATTCATTTCAGTTTGGTTTTCAGTGTCCCCACTCTGAGAGTTCGGCTGCTTTATGCTTACACAAACCATGTTGTTTTTCCATTCTTTAATGGGCCGTTAGAGAAATAGCAGAGCAGAGTGAAAATCTTGATGACTCATGTGCTCATAATTTTACAGCAGAGGCACCCTTATTGGTGGCATTAACAAACAAACAAACAAAACCATTCAATGATTCTGAAGGGGATTTAGCTAACTTCCAATCCCGTTCTCCCTGATACCGAGCCAGAATATTTACCACAGCAAGCTCTAAATATTTTGTGCAACATCATGACACTTTCACAACTAAAAGTGTCATTGTGGATACAATCCATGTCCCTTTGGTGTTCTATATCCCTTTTCATATGAATTATGACAGGGTAAGTAAAGGTAAAGGTCCAGTCGTGGCCGATTCTGGGGTTCTGGGGCTCATCTCGCTTTATTGGCCATGGGAGCCGGCGTACAGCTTCCGGGTCATGTGGCCAGCATGACCAAGCCACTTCTGGCGAACCAGAGCAGCACACGGAAATGCCATTTACCTTCCCGCCAGAGCGGTACCTATTTATCTACTTGCACTTTGTGCTTTCGAACTGCAGTAATTCAGTTCTACAGTAATTTAATTCACCGATATTGTAAATGCTTGCATGCATTGCTATGTCTTTACATTTGATTGGTTGGTAACTGAATTCTAGAGAGTTCTGCAGTGCAGTAGTTTTCATGTGATTGGCTAACGTTGATCACATGGGAGGTATCTAGTGAAGGAAAGACTCCATTTTATGTGAAGCAAGTGGGCTCTGTTTTAGAATCCACTGTGAACACGGCTAAGTTGAATAGAGTGTTGGTGTGCTTTTTGAAAGAAAGAGAGCAAAGCTGCAGGAGAAGGTAAAAGCGGAAAACTCTCATAGGAGCTGCAAGGCACAGCCTGATTGAGATACAGAAGGCTGAGGGCTGAGCTCTGGGAAGAGAGGAAAATACAGTTGTTTGGAAGTTAGAAGAAGAAGCTGTCAGCCCATGATTGGATGAGCGTGTGACTGTAAATATTAAGTTTTAATTCATCTCTAAGTTTTTGCAAGGTAAGTTTTTGAATCTGAAAGTCTGGACATTGGTTTATTTCCAAAGAAGGGTGTCAGTCATATATAGAATTTGAGCTCCTTAGCTACCCTTACTTCAACAGACATGACACCAGAAGTTTGTATGGTAAGTTGTATTCCCATCACACAAAAGGCAGAGGTTTCTACATACACACCTGTCCATTCAGGAAAGCAGGAAGCATTCTCATGGTTCAAGGATGAATTCTAGCCAGACAAAAACTGGAGCAGGTTATGGAGCAGAGCCTGCTCCAGTGTTTGGCCTGGGGAGGTCGCATGGCCAAGCCAGAGTCCTAGAGAGTCTGCAGGGCTGCACATGGCCCTAGACTAAGGTCCCTGATCCCTGAGTCAGAGGTTGCATTAATCCAATCCGTATATGATGGAACTAGAGAGGCAGCAGCTTTTTAATGTGATATGTTACATTCAAATATACAAAAAGATAATAATAGATGGCTCAGGGGCCGGATGCCCCTTAGTTCCATATTGCTCAAGCAATTCCAGTGTTTAGAATTATATTGATCACAGGGGGAGTGTATAAGAAAGAAAGAAAAAAGCAATGTACTATACAGTGGTACCTCGGGTTACAAACACCAGGTTACAGACTCTGCTAACCTGGAAGTGGTACCTCAGATTAAGAACTTTACCTCAAGATGAGAACAGAAATTGTGTGCCAGCGGTGCAGTGGCAGCAGGAGACCCATTAGCTAAAGTGGTACCTCAGGTTAAGAACGGTTTCAGGTTAAGAACGGACCTCCGGAAAGAATTAAGTTTGTAACCAGAGGTACCACTGTATTCCCATACATTCTTAAATACACTGATATAGTGTTATTATCCTAATACATATATAGATGTTAATAGCCTACTACGTTCTGTATAAACCTGTTCAATAATATTGTCATATATTGTCAAAGCCTACGCCTGTAAGCAGTCTGTTCATAAGTTGCGAATATTGTTGTCATATTGTCAGTCCATTGATTAAAGGGTATCTATCACATCTTTGGGACGCGGGTGGCACTGTGGGTTAAACCACAGAGCCTAGGACTTGCCAACCAGAAGGTTGGCGGTTCGAATCCTCACGCCGGGGTGAGCTCCCATTGCTCGGTCCCTGCTCCTGCCAACCTAGCAGTTCAAAAGCACGTCAAAGTGTAAGTAGATAAATAGGTACCGCTCTGGTGGGAAGGTAAATGGCATTTCCATGCGCTGCTCTGGTTCGCCAGAAGCAGCTTAGTCATGCTGGCCACATGACCCGGAAGCTGTACACTGGCTCCCTTGGCCAGGAAAGCGAGAGGAGCGCCACAACCCCAGAGTCAGTCACGACTGGACCTAATGGTCAGGGGTCCCTTTACCTTTACCTATCACATCTTTATTCTTCCAATACATCGGTATCAGTCTCTTGGCCACAAAAGGAGCGTAGAATCCATTTCCGTTGTCCCGTTGTTAATTTCCACACAATAGGTATATAGTTCAAAAGAATATTCTCTGCCGAAAGATTAAACTTCTCCTGCACAGTCTTCCACGATACTTGACCACAGTGCCTGATCCTCTAGCTTTGCTGGACTTTGGAATCATGACACCAGCATAGCCCTCAAGGCCAATGCGATTAGAGTTCCCACTGTTGCCATTTCACAAGGCTGGGCATGGAATCCTCTACTTTTGGGGGATATAAGGTTTCATAGAATAATCAGCTCAGGAGGGTTTTAACACAGTTAAAGCAAAACTCCATTGACATGACTAATAAACACATGTCTAAAACAGACGGGCTGAGGGGGCAGGCGGGCGGTGGGGGTGCCATTCATGACCGCAAGGAGGCCCATCAAGGAAGGTCAGCAGTTTATATCAATCCTGTTCGAAGCCTCTCCAAAGCAGTAGGCAGCTTTCTGGTCCAGTTAGGAACGTTTGCTTTCTCACACAAGCAAAATGTGGTTCACCTCAAGGGAAAAGAAAACAGATCATTTGATCCCTCACAGTAGGTTTCCATGCCGCACTGCTAAGCATGAAGGAATCGTGGAAATTCACCAGGTGTAAAAAAAAACGAAAGAAAGAAAGAACAAAAAAGAAGGCACCACAGTTTCAGCCCAGCCTAACTTTCCGCGGAGCATCCTCTGGGGTATCGAGCCCTGCAGAGCTTAATAAAAACTTGAAGGGAAGAAATACAAACACAGAGACACAAATGCAGAAAGACTCATTAAACGAAGGGCCTTCTTCCAAGAAGCCTGTAACAACTCCACGAAATGTGTTTTCAGCACCACAATACACATTTTCTGTTTGGTTTCTCAGCAAAATCATTATATGTAAGTATTGCCTTTGAAACTGAAAAAGAAAGACCCTGATGAATATTACACTCCGGACCGAAGGTTGCCAAGACTAACAGATTGCTGTTTAAAGACTTTTGGAGAGAAATCCCTGCGAAGGAACAAAGCTCGAAGAGTAATTAGGCATCGGCCCAACAAAACGGTGTGCTACTTGCTGATGAAGTCTGTTCGACGTCTCTGTTGTGTAAACTCTAGCAATTTGCTGGGCATTTGAAAGGTTTGCTTTTGAAGAAGGGCTAATGCTTTTTTAAAAACAACAACAACAAAAACCCACCTTTATCATGGCAGAAGGAAATATTCCTTGTCACCTGCCTTGATTGGCAGGGCTTATTTTTTTCAACCAGAGCTCAGCTCTGGCACCTCCTAGGTGGGCACAACTGCCATTCTAAGAGAACAAAGGGGAGCTCCGACACCTCTTTTTCTAGAAAAATAGCACTATTGCTTGGTATTGCTTCCCACTGCGGATCCACTCCGAGCAAAATGAATTCATGTTACCATGCACACCAACATTTCTCCAATGAAAATAAGGACATCCTACCAAGCCCTCAACATTTCTCCGATGAAAATAGAGACTTTCTAAGGGAAAGCGGGGCATTCCAGGATCAAATCAGAAACTGGGACAGTTTCTGTAAATCCAGGGCTGTCCCTGAAAAATCTGGGACACTTGGAGGGTCTATGTTACATTCTTCATGAACTGGGCCTAATCTAACTTAAGAGGCAGGGATGGACCATAGCTCGTGGATATCTAATCTGCATTGCATGATGAAGACCCCAAGTTGAGTCCCTGGTAACTCCAGAGGACTGGGAGAGACCCTTGTCTAAAATCCTGGAGAAGCACTGCCAGATAACATAGACAAGACTGAATTAGATGGACCAGTAGTCTGACACAGTTTACAGCAGCTTCCTATTAATGGAAGGCGAGGGCCCAGAGTGAGTCGTGGGTATCTGGTGGAGAGGGGGACAAGGCTGAATAAAGATTTGACCCTGGTCTCCCAGGTCCTCCCAGCTCCAGCACTCTTACCACTACACCTCAATACCTTCTTGAGGGAAGAGTTATACAGATTGGGTTAAGTAATCAATCCCCAGATTCTTAGTGAACAAAACCGGCAAGGTGAACTTCCACCTGACATTTCTATTTAAAATGACGTACGACAGCTGGTGTGATATTAAAAGAATTGCTCTCCTTGTACTTGGCAAGGCAAATATTTCACATAATTGTTGCAGCTTGGAGAGAAGGCTAATTCCTTTGGACACTGCGGGTTTTTCTTGTTGTACAGGGGAATATATTATCTCGGTACCTCGGATCAGAGGATGTTAAGTCTGAATCCTGCCATGGCAGAATTAATAGCTTTGAAATGGCTCAGTGTTGATTTTGCAATTTGTGGCTTGATTTTGGTGGGAAAGGCATTTTCCCAGCCTCGTTCTCTTGATGTGTCAACATTTGAGGCTAAATTGTCAGGGCCTGAGCAGGAAGAGTGATACAAAAAAGAAAGAAAAATGAGAGAGAGAGAGAGAGAGAGAGAGAGAGGGAGAGGGAGAGAGAGAAGAAACGGTGGTGAAGTTCAGCAGAATGTGACTCGTTCAGTGTCAACTTTGCCCAACAAATCAAGGGGTCCTCTATATATATATATATATATATATATGCAGGTTTTGGTGTCCTCGGGTATCTTCCCGTGTAAAAGTTGGGGTGTCTAGGCGACGTTTCGACGAGGTCTCACTCGTCATCTTCAGGCTGGTGCTTTCGGCTTCTTGTTACTGGAACAGAGCAGGATCTCAGTGTTTGAGTTCCTATAAATACTGTTGAGGAGGTGTGGCCTCCAATGTTCTGGGCAGAGAGGAGGTTCCCAGGCTAGTGTGCCTTTTCTTCTTTTGTTCCTTAATATATATATGCAGGTTTTGGTGTCCTCGGGTGTCTTCCCGTGTAAAAGTTGAAGACACCCGAGGACACCAAAACCTGCATTCCTGTACCCGTGAAAATCTACGAAAGCAAATATATATATATATATATATATTCTTTTCTTTTCTTTTCTTTTGCATATCTTCCCGAATGATGGGTGAAGTGAAAACTGGTATAGCTCAGTCAGTAGAGCATGAGATTCTTAATCTCAAGGTCATGAGTTTGAGCCCCACATTGGGCAAAAGATTCCTGCATTGCAGGGGGTTGAATGACCCTCGTGAAGAAGAAGAAGAAGAGGAGGAGGAGGAGGAGTTTGGATTTGATATTCCGCTTTATCACTCCCTTTAAGGATTCTCAAAGCGGCTAACATTCACCTTTCCCTTCCTCCCCCACAACAAACACTCTGTGAGGTGAGTGGGGCTGAGACTTCAAAGAAGTGTGACTAGCCCAAGGTCACCCAGCAGCTACATGTGGAGGAGTGGGGATGAGAACCCAGTTCACCAGATCACGAGTCCACCGCTCTTAACCACTACACCACACTGGCTCCTGTGGTCCCTTCCAGCTCTACAATTTGGATTCTATGATCAAAAGAACATGCCAACATTGCATGAACTGTGTGTGTGCGTCTCTGTGTGAGATATTTCACTGGTCCATTGAAGCAGGGTCTCCTAGGGGCTAAAACATCTGACCACTCATTAGGTGGACTAAGGCAGCTGCCTTGGACTATAGAATCCCACTTGCCCACCCCTGCCTCTGCCAGAGAAGCAAGGAAAAGTGGCGATGGCTTCTTGCGAGATCTTATAGAACTCTTATGAAATCTTGCTGCTGCCACTGCTTCTCCGCACTACTGTGGTGGAGAAGCACCCTCTTCACCCCCCCACCCCCCACTGAAGAAGCAAGCAGAAGTGGCTGTGGCTTCCGGATTCTGTTGAGATCTCAAAGGCTTCTCATCAGACGTTGCCAGAACCTGGAGGCTGCAGCTGGGCGACCCTGGTAAGCAAGGCTTAGGTAGAGGGGCAATGGTGGAGGTGAGCTGGATGCCTGAGGAGGAGGAGCACCTTCCTGTTTCACCTCAACTTATTATAGTCAGCATGACCTTGACAGAAAGAGATAACAGAACCAGTTTAAGCCAGCTGTACTCAGCTTCTCTGAAGGAATAATCCAAACATCACGAACCTTCTGCTTGCTTCTAGGCAGAATAGAAACTTGTGTGTCAGCTAGAAACTTCCAGTTTCTTTCACACAGAGAAGCTTCCAGAACCCTCTTGAATTAATTAGAATGGGAAAGAAGAAGAAGAGGAGTTTGGATTTGATATCCCGCTTTATCACTACCCTAAGGAGTCTCAAAGCGGCTAACAATCTCCTTTCCCTTCCTCCCCCACAACAAACACTCTGTGAGATAAGTGAAGCTGAGAGACTTCAGAAAAGTGTGACTAGCCCAAGGTCACCCAGCAGCTGCATGTGGAAGAGCATGGAAGCGAACCTGGTTCACCAGATTACAAGTCCACCACTCTTAACCGCTACACCACACTGGCTCTCTACGCGTCCGATCAATACTTTCTGCATCAAGAAATGCAAACTGACACCTTATGTCTGCAGAAGTGTGAGATAAGTTTTGAGGACAGGAGGTGAGCCTAGCCCAGCCTTGCACAACATGGTGTCCCTCTCTAAAATTCCCAATATATCTCGTGCGTACCACATTAGGGTAGGCTCTCCCCGCATCACCAATGTGACCATGCAGAAAAGCTAACGGCTGACTGCTCCATAACATGTTCCAATTCCATTTGCCTACTCTGGAGGGAATGATGTCAAATGCCAGGGAACTGTATATTCCTGTTTCTATACTTCGCTTCCTTTGATAATCCGTTTCCCCACTTGTCAGGCTGGGAATCTTACGTATTGGATGTCACCTCTGAAACAGTCCAAACAAACCATTTGGAGCGATGCTGTAAGAGGAAGACTCTTTCAACAAAGCTGCGCCAAACGGCCTCAAGTTCATCTTTCTCTGTAAATAAAGTTGTGAACGAGATGTCTCAGGGAAGTGCTTAGCTCAGAAAGAGAGCACCAGAAATCATACTAATGTAAGCATTTTAGCAAATGCGCTTTTCTTTAAACAAACAAAAAAATGAGATAAAAAATAAGATAACATTCCAGAAATGTTTCTGATCCCTGCCTATACCTCAGTTTCATTCAAATTCCTAGGGAGTACGCCCTCTCTGCTCATAGCAAAGGACATAACTGCTTTACATCTATATAACAGGTATGCTACAGCTGCACACTGTGGTCCAGGTGAAAAATCTGCTCCACATATTTTCTATGTATAGCACCAGAACCTCTGCCAAGAGAACTTTCTTTGATGAGTATCCCTAGATTGTCTTACTGTTTATTATGTGCTTGGATGAAAAGCTTTTTCAGAACATTTTTTTAAATATGTGTGTAGATTCCACCTAGGAACGGGATCATAACCTAAGTCAACAAAGGCTATTTTTGCAAGGGAGAAAAAAAAAGGGGGGGAATATTCTTAAGTGCTGCATGAAGTTTTTGATTACTCTGAAACCAGCATTTAAATCCCTAAATGGTGTGGGTATTTTTCATCCCATAAGCAAGCAAATACTCTGAAGTTTCCTTATATTTTACTTAACTGCTGCCACACAAAATCATGCACAGTATACAGAATCTGTTACATGCAAAACTTAGAAAAATGTATTCTTTGACAAGCCTGGCTACACTGAAGAAGTAGCTGTTGTTCAATAAAATGCTTTGTGGTCAAGTCTACAAAAGATAAGGTAAAGGTAAAGGGACCCCTGACCGTTAGGTCCAGTCGTGACCGACTCTGGGGCTGCGGCGCTCATCTTGCTTTATTGGCCGAGGGAGCTGGCGTACAGCTTCCAGGTCATGTGGCCAGCATGACTAAGCCGCTTCTGGCGAACCAGAGCAGCACACGGAAACACCGTTTACCTTCCCGCCAGAGTGGTACCTATTTATCTACTTACACTTTGACATGCTTTCGAACTACTACGTTGGCAGGAGCAGGGACCGAGCAATGGGAGCTCAACCTGTAGCGGGAATTCAAACTGCCAACCTTCTGATCAGCAAGTCCTAGGCTCTGTGGTTTAACCCACAGCGCCACCCATGTCCCATATGCAAAATATGCAGGTATCTAATAGATTTCTGGTAAATATTTGTTCAATTCTGCTTGCTGGTTTGGGATACTTTTGTCCTGGCCAGTCTTTCTGAAAAGGAGTTTCCATGGTTCTCTCAATATTTTAATTTTGAGTTTGGAATATGTATAATTTGTTTGATCCCATACATTTTAAGGGTTTTTGGTTTTTTTAAAGGAATGTGCTGGCTCAGAATCCCATAAGAATATAAGACAAGGTGAAACCAAAGGCTATTCTAGTTCAGCATCCTGTTTTCACAGTGGCCAATAGGATGCCCGTGGGAAGTGCAGAAGCAAATTATTTTGTAGGCGGTTTCTTTTCTCATGAATTGACAGAGAAGGGCAGGAAAAATTCAGAAGAAATCTTTGGCGGATTATTAATTTCCTTCTCTTTTCTCTGCAGTTAAACAGGGGATGACGAGAAGTCCATTACATGAATTCCTGATTTTCTTCCATGATGCTGGAAGGTTTGAAATCTACTTGGTTAGAAACACAGTACAGTTGTACCTTGGATCCCGAATGTCTTGGAATTAGGACGTTTTGGCTCCCAAATTACGCAAACCCAGAAGTGATTGTTCCAGTTTGCTAACGTACTTTTGGAAGCAACCTGAACATTCGATGAGGCTTCCGCGGCTTCTGATTGGCTGCTTCCTGCAGCCAATCAGAAGCCGCAATTTGGTTTTTGAACGTTTTGGAAGTCAAACAGACTTCCAGAATGGATTCCGTTCAACTTCTAAGGTACGACTGTACATTTCATATCTCTCCCTCTGCTCCTTATAATGAAACCCCCAATGAGACAAATGACTTTTTTTTTATTTTGGTAAGTGAACCCAAGTAAAAGATAGATGATGTGAACCCAGTGTATTGTTATGTTAAACTTCTTGTTGTTTAGTCGTTTAGTTGTGTCCGACTCTTCGTGACCCCCTGGACCAGAGCATGCCAGGCACTCCTGTCTTCCACTGCCTCCCGCAGTTTGGTCAAACTCATGCTGGTAGCTTCTATAACACTGTCCAACCATCTTGTCCTCTGTCGTCCCCTTCTCTTTCCCAACATCAGGGTCTTTTCCAGGGAGTCTTCTCTTCTCATGAGGTGGCCAAAGTATTGGAGCCTCAGCTTCACGATCTGTCCTTCCAGTGAAACTCAGGGCTGATTTCCTTAAGGATGGAGAGGTTTGATCTTCATGGGACTCTCAAGACACCAAACTGGGAGGGGTCACCAATGCTGCTGAAGACAGAATTGGGATTCAAGTTGACCTTAACAAATTGGAGTAGCGAACCAATACTAACAAAGTGAATTTCAATAGGGACAAATTATAAGGTTCTACACAGTCAGGAAGAACCAGCTACACAAGTATAAGATGGGGAACACCTGGTTTGCCGATAGTTCATTCGCAATCTATCGGAACCACCTGCACCACCGGGGCCTGGTAGGGACCCCAAGATCTCCTGCAATGCTTTTGCAAAGTTTTTTGCAGATAAAGTCGCTCAGATTCAGAAGGAGGTAGACTCCACCGTGGGAGCAGGGCCAGGGTGGGAGAGTGCTAGAGTTCTGTCTGGTCCTGTTACATGGGATCAATTCCAATCTGTTACCTCCGAGGATGTGGACAGGCTGCTTGGACAAGTGAAACCGACCACCTGTCTCCTGGATCCTTGCCCATCCTGGCTGATAAAAGCGAGCCGGGAAGGGCTGGGCGATGGGCTCTGCGGGGTGGTGAATGCTTCCCTCTATGAGGGAGCCTTCCCAGACCCGCTGAAAGAGGCGGTCATTAAACCGCTTCTTAAAAAAACATCTTTAGACCCAGCCAATTTGGCCAACTATCGCCCAGTCTCAAATTTACCATTCTTGGGCAAGGTGATTGAGCGGGTGGTTGCCAGACAACTCCAAGCACGCCTGGAGGATGCGGACCATTTGGATCCCTTCCAATCGGGATTCAGGCCTCACCATGGGACTGAAACTGCCTTGGTCGCGCTGGTTGATGATCTCCGGCGGGCTAGGGACAAAGGTGAGAGCTGTTTCCTAGTTCTGCTGGATCTCTCAGCGGCCTTTGACACCATCGACCATAACATCCTTCTGGACCGTCTAGAGGGGCTGGGAGCTGGGGGCACTGTTATACGGTGGTTCCGCTCCTTTCTCCTGGGCCGTGTCCAGAAAGTGGTGGTGGGGGATGAGTGTTCAGACCCCTGGGCTCTCACTTGTGGGGTGCCTCAGGGTTCCGTCCTCCCCCCCATGCTTTTTAATATCTATATGAAGCCGCTGGGAGAGATCATCAGGGGGTTTGGGCTGGGTGTTCATCAGTATGCAGATGACACCCAGCTCTACCTCTCCTTTAAATCAGAACCAGTGAAGGCGGTGAAGGTCCTGTGTGAGTGCCTGGAGGCTGTTGGAGGATGGATGGCGGCTAACAGATTGAGGCTGAATCCTGACAAGACAGAAGTACTGTTTTTGGGGGACAGGGGGCGGGCAGGTGTGGGGGATTCCCTGGTCCTGAATGGGGTAACTGTGCCCCTGAAGGACCAGGTGCGCAGCCTGGGAGTCATTTTGGACTCACAGCTGTCCATGGAGGCACAGGTTAATTCTGTGTCCAGGGCAGCTGTTTACCAGCTCCACCTGGTACGCAGGCTAAGACCCTACCTGCCCGCGGACTGTCTTGCCAGAGTGGTGCATGCTCTAGTTATCTCCCGCTTGGACTACTGCAACGCGCTCTACGTGGGGCTACCTTTGAAGGTGACCCGGAAACTGCAATTAATCCAGAATGCGGCCGCTAGACTGGTGACTGGGAGTGGCCGCTGGGACCACATAACACCAGTTCTGAAAGATCTGCATTGGCTCCCAGTACGTTTCCGAGCACAATTCAAAGTGTTGGTGCTGACCTTTAAAGCCCTAAACGGCCTCGGTCCAGTATACCTGAAGGAGCGTCTCCACCCCCATCGTTCAGCCCGGACACTGAGATCCAGCGCCGAGGGCCTTCTGGCGGTTCCCTCATTGCGAGAAGTAAGGTTACAGGGAACCAGGCAGAGGGCCTTCTCGGTAGTGGCTCCTGCCCTGTGGAACGCCCTCCCAGCAGATGTCAAAGCAATAAACAACTCTTTTACTTTTAAAAGTCATCTGAAGGCAGCCCTGTTTAGGGAAGGTTTTAATGTTTGATGCTGTACTTTTTTTAATATTCAGTTGGAAGCCGCCCAGAGTGGCTGGGGAAACCCAGCCAGATGGGCGGGTTATAAATAATAAATTATTATTATTATTATTATTATTATTATTATTATTCATGTGAAAATGATCTAGGGGGTCTTGTGTATTATTTTTCACTAATATACTCCCTTTATGCACACTTTACCTCAGTAAATGCATTTTTGCACACATTATGCAGCTCAAGAACTTCATTCCAAAATTCAGAGACGTGTAGCATCAGAAGGATGGCTGTTTTTCAGTTCTGGCATTGTTTCAGAAAGTGTGAATTAGGTTGGTTTGCCTTAAAATGAAAACTAAATCAAATTTCTCCTCCCTCCCTAATGTCACATGATTCTTAAGGACTTATAGATCAACCCTTTTCTCTCTCTCCAGCCTTCTCTGCTTTCAGAGATTGACATACAGTGCAATGTAGAAACTAAGCAAGCCATGGCTGTGTTCAACAGATACCTCTGACCTTGAGTTCTATAAATTAGCGAACAGAGAAGGCCTGTTCTTACTCTTATAATCAGACATAATTTTGACAAACTGCTTCCATATACTTGCTAATGCTTTTCTAAGCTACTCTACATCATTTCAGCACTCGCGTCTTTGTATGAAAGCTTTATTGTCCTCTGTTAACCTATCTGCCACTTCTCCCCTTTCTCAGTTCTGATTTCTGCACAGCCTTACGAGAGCTTCTGTTTGAAAGGCTCCCCTGCAGAAGACCTTGGAACTGCAAACATGGAAGTGGGGCTGATTCAGCTTCAACGCGAGCGTTAAAATCACTTGTAACATGCCTACAGAGGCAGACTTCATTTCAACCTCATTTCTTTCACCAACTGCAAAAGCAACCATCCCAAAAGAGGAACCAGGGACTGTACTATAGCTTTTCATAATGCCTGAACATTAATTTTATTTCTTGTAGCAAGAAAGAAAGGTGAATGGCATCTTTTTGGAGAAAATCTTGCGAATGAATCAAAAATATGGATGCAACTGTAGAGATTTGTAAAAATATCGACTACAGCTGAAAGAGCGTGATATATAGCTCAAGCTGAGGTCATGTCCGATTAAAGTTTTGCTCATTTACTCGTGCAGGTGGAACTGAAACAGTTGCCAGTTCACAAAATAAGGGGTTTTATTTCTCAAATGGGGGGGGGGGGCACGTTGGAGGATTAATCGAAATGGTACGTACAATTTGAGTGGTTGTCAAACACAACCTTGGAAGTCAAACGGTTGTCTGTTTGACTTCCAAAACATCCAGAAACCAAAGCATGGCTTCTGATTGGCTGCAGGAAGCTCCTACAGCCAATCAGAAGCTGCAGAAGCCCCATCAGATGTTTGGCTTCCAAAAATAGTTCACAAACCAGAACACTCACTTCCGGGTTGGCGGCGTTCAGGAGCCAGAACTTTTGAGAACTAAGGTGTACGAAAACCAAGGTACAGCTGTACCTACAATAGACTGATCGGCTATTTTAGTTGGAGATGAGCAGTGTTATCATCGGATATCTAACTGAACTTACTTTTGACTCAAGTTCCACTTTCCTTCTTTGCTATAAAGGTAAAGGTAAAGGGACCCCTGACCATTAGGTCCAGTCGTGGCTGACTCTGGGGTTGGGGCGCTCATCTCGCTTTATTGGCCGAGGGAGCCGGCATACAGCTTCCGGGTCATGTAGCAAGCATGACTAAGCCACTTCTGGAGAACCAGAGCAGCACACGGAAATGCTGTTTACCTTCCCGCCGAAGCAGTACCTATTTATCTACTTGCACTTTGACGTGCTTTCAAACTGCTAGGTGGGCAGGAGCAGGGACCGAGCAACGGGAGCTCACCCCGTTGCGGTGATTTGAACTGCCAACCTTCTGATTGGCAAGTCCTAGGCTCTGTGGTTTAACACACAGCACCACCCACGTCCCGTGTTCTTTGCCATACACACACTCAAACTGGGAATTAGGCAGCAGAAGCAGCCTAACCTAATACACAGGGTATGTGTATGAAGTCTCAGTCAGATAATCCATGATATTCCAAATGGGGAATATCACTTTGTGCACCGTTGTTAGAGCCTGAGACTCTTACTCTAGGAACTTGGGTTCGAGCCAGTGGTGTAGCGTGGGGGGTGCAGGGGGGACCGGCCGCACCGGGCGCAACATCTGGGGTTAGGGCAAATCCACAGGTTAGGGGGCGCAAATCCACGGGTTAGGGGGCGCAAATCCACGGGTTAGGGGGCGCAAATTACTTGCCTTGCCCCGGGTGCTGACAACCCACGCTACGCCACTGGTTCGAGCCCCACATTTGGCAAAAGATTCCTGCATTGCAGGGGGTTGGACTAGATGACCCTCGTCTTCCCTTCCAACTAACAATTCTAAGATTTTTAAGAAATACTTTGTCCAGTTGTCTGGTCTGGGGTGATCTGTTATATGTGATAAACAGATTGGAGAAAGAGAGGGAGAGAGAAATAAGACCAGCCACCACAGTTGCAGCTGCCCATATATGAATACTGGTCACATTAGGATATTCTGTGCCTTATGAATCACACAAGGTTGCACCCTAATACCATAAATCTGAAACTGCATCAATAAAATATCCCCCGGTAGCCATAAAACACTCTGCATAGATGTCTTTGTCAGGTCAAGCACATTTTTGGCATAAGGACAACTTTTGAATTTATCCTTCAGAGGGTAAATGTGGGAGAGGCATTATAAGAAATTGGATTTAGCAAGCAAATTTATTTGTAGTTTTACATGGAAATAAATTCACACACACACACACACAAACCTATATTCTCTTCTTTTCAGTTGTCTGGCAAAGTACACAAAAAATTCCACATTTCCAGCATGGACTCAAATCTGTCTCCCTCCCTCCCTCTCCGAAAGTCTTGAAGCGTTGCTTCAAATCCCTAAATCACATAAGGCATATTTTTAATATATTGTACTAGGGATAACCTTTTCAATAGCACTGGAAATCCCCAAGTACCCTATCTAGGTGTATGCAGATAGATGGCTTCCATATGAATAGATTTTTCTTCACTGTTTTTCATTCTATTGTATATAGCAGTTGCGTATGCTTTTCATAATGAAGGGCTTCTCTTAATAACTTTGCATTTATTTTGTTTCTTTTTCTTTTATTTTTTTTTAAGAAAGCAGATGTGATGAAGTGCATGAGAACTAGCACTTTAATAAAACACACTTGTCCTCCCTCAGATCTCACAGTAAACTAGTTTAGATAGCGTTCCGATGGTGAAAGTTCCATTCTTTCTTCTGCCGCTGATAAATGACATTTTCCCCATCTTGGGATATCTGAGTGCGGTGCGTATATGTCATTGTTGGGAATCTAGCTTTGCAGAGATAAAGACAAAAGAATTCTTGACTCTTAAAAAGGAGCGTTATACAAACAAATGTTCTTAACTGATAAGACTGTAAAAGTGCTAAGTGAGGAAATCTTTCTACCAGTGCTTAAATGTTTCTTTCATTCTTACACAGATACAGCTCATGACACAAGAACTCCAAATCGCCTTTGCCCCTATGGTAGCGAAGATCTTTCTCTCCCTTTTAATAATAATAAAAAAATCACCTTTAATTTGTATACTACCTTTCTATATTACTATAGAAAAGGTGTTTTACAGCAAGAAAATACACAGCAAAGAACATACGCCGTATAATAATCCGATCCAATACAAAAAGTCATAATAAAACATAACTTTAAAATAGAACAACTTATATCAAATAAAGAAAATATTCAGTCATATTCAGAGCCAGTGTGGTGTAGTGGTTAAGAGTAGTCTTGTAGTCTTGTAATCTGGTGAACCAGGTTCGCTTCCCCGCTCCTCCACATACAGCTGCTGGGTGACCTTGGGCTAGTCACACTTCTCTGAAGTCTCTCAGCCTCACTCACCTCACAGAGTGTTTGTTGTGGGGGAGGAAGGGAAAGGAGATTGTTAGCCGCTTTGAGACTCCTTAAAGGGAGTGAAAGGCGGGATATCAAATCCAAACTCCTCCTCCTCCTCCTCCTCCTCCTCCTCCTCCTCCTCTTCTTCTTCTTCTTCTTCTTCTTCTTCTTCTTCTTCTTCTTCTATGAGAATATAATAATACACAATAAAATTAACTCTCTAAACATCAGCAAATGATAATTAAACAGAAATGGCGCTTCACACGATGTTATGGTACTTCAAAATCTGCCCCGGGGTGCCAACTTGAATAAAATATTGGGGGTGGGGCAGGTAAGCTTCGCCCAACATTATTAATCACAAGATGTGGTGCATGCACAACATTTGAATCGCAATGCTCATCAACTTTGGGGGGCCTGGCCCCTTCAAATATTTTACTGGGGTGGCAAAGTGACCTCAGCCCCTAGCAGTTGGCTCCTATGATCTGCCCCAGTCATTCTTCTCCTCACCATGGCCAGCTCAAGGCATTTTACTGCTTGTGGTGAAGGCAAGTTGGCGTCCTATCCCCATTCCATGTAAAGAGCCAACCTGGATGGTAGTTGAAATGTACTTCAAGACTTGTGATGTTGGGGGCAGCAGATGTCAAGGGCTGGGCAGAGGAGGAGGAGGAGGGGTGGAGACTGCCTCCCCATCCTGACCCTTCCAGGGAGGAGGAAGAGGAAGACAGTATATATTTACAGCAGGGGATTGCGGGAGGTCACAGATGAGGGGGAAAGTTAGGAGATTGTGGAAGAGTCAGAGCAGCAGCAGGCTGACACATTGTCATTAGAAAGCATTCCGGACCCACCATCCCCCAGAACCTGGCGAGCATTAAAAGTAGGAGAGCAAAGAGCTCAAAGGCAGAGGGCACTTAGTGGCACCCATAGAGGAGATGATGAGGATGACGAATGAGGAAGTGGGAGAGACAGGGGTAAAGGTGGAGCTAGTTATTCTGGCACCTGGAGCAGCATACATGCTGTGCATCTGGGGGCAGGGCTAGCCACCCGTGGGGGTGCTGCCCGTGGCAAGCGTCCCAGGGGAGCACCGCAAGCAGCGAGCAAGCATCCCAGGGGGGCGGCACGGCGATGTCACCCCCCAGGGATGACATCCAAGGCGAACCGCCCTCACCGTACTCCCCCCTCCTCCCCCAGTGGATGAGGGGTGGAGATTCACTTGGGAAGATGACATTATCCAAGAGGCTGGCTTCTATAGCCTCTCTCTGTAATGTTTGAAATAAAAAAGGACTGTAAGAAACTTTTCCTCGTCTTTCTACTTTCCTGGGCAACCAGCCGGGGGCTGCTGAGGGCAGACTAGCTGAGGAAAAGGAAAAGAGGAGGGGGAAAATGAGAGAAAAAGAGAGAAAAAGATAAGAAGAAAGAAAACAACTTAAAAGTGAGAATAGAAAACAATACAGTGGTACCTCGGGTTAAGTACTTAATTCATTCCAGAGGTCCGTTGTTAACCTGAAACTGTTCTTAACCTGAAGACCACTTTAGCCAATGGGGCCTCCTGCTGCCGCCGTGCCGCCGGAGCACGATTTCTGTTCTCATCCTGAAGCAAAGTTCGTAACCTGAGGTACTATTTCTGGGTTAGCGGAGTCTGTAAGCTGAAGCGTCTGTAACCTGAAGCGTATGTAACCCGAGGTACCACTGTAGTCACTTCATCCACTCCAACATAACACCCAACAAAACCACTTTCTATAAACCAACATATTATTCAATCCCCAAATCCATATGTCATTGTTTCATTTCCTTTTTCATACCAAAAGTCCATGAGGGGTTTCCAGTCCTTGGTAAACAATGATTTTAGATGGGAGCCTGGAGAAGAAGATGCCTGGGATTGAATCAGGACCCTCATGGCAAGGATTGAACCTGCAAAGCATGTGTCAAGACCTCACAGAGAAGGACCAGTTCACACTGCAGCCCAGCTTTTCCCCAAGCAGGTGCCCTCCGTATGTTTTGGATCCCAAATCCCACTACCCTGGCCATTGGTCATGCTTGCTGGAGCTGTTGGGATTAGCAGGTCCCCAGCATTTGGAGGAAACCAGAATGCGTTGGGCTGCCGTAGGCTATCTGTGTGAAGGATGGGAGAGGCTCTTCTGCCATATGCTATTTCAGACATCAGAGACCCAGCAGAATGTATGAACTAGAGTATACTTTATGGGGATATAGAAGGAAATTTTGCAAAACACACTTCAAAGAGAGGGGCTTATTTTCCTTCTATTCCCTCAGTATTTCCATTAACTCTAAAGCAATGACATCACAACAAAGCCAAGTTGCCAAGACTATATATATATATATATATATATATATATATATATATATATATTCTCGCATGGTTACATTCTCTACAAATTATAGCTCTCGGAATATAAATCAGAATAATTGTTTAAATCAGAGTGACTGTTGAAACTGATTTACAGAGATCAAATCAAAAATGTAATAATTCTTGTGGTCTCACTAATGCCCAGAGCACCAAATATTTCTAAAAATTTGGGTTGTCAGTTATATATAGTGTTTACATTAGCATGCTGCTCGAACAGAGAAAATATATATTTTAAGATGAAAATGTGAATCCGGGGTTACAAGTATGTTTCTGAAACAGCTAAGTCATCTTGTTTCAAGTAAAACCAGATGTTTGCTTAAAGTGAAAGCCCATCATTTCTTTTAATTACATTCATTGGTTAGGCCACCAGGAATATCCATATGTGCACACAATGATCCGATTAAAATCAAAGACTTCACAATGGAGAACGCAATCAACCACCGAATGACCACCGTTAAGATATACAGTGCTCTGATTCTGGGTTCTACCATGGAGCACTGCTAATTTCCCCCACAGCAAACCATTCAGAAATGATAACACTGACCTATGCAACTTGTTTGTGACCTTCTTTGGATATGTCTTCTCCACTTTCTGCCTGATAATCATTCAAATATAGCCATCTTCGGGTGTTCTCCTCTTGGACACAGGGTCACCATCACTTTCCATGTGTTGGGAAGGGAACTGCTTCCACGGGGGACCCTCATGTACTCTTCTAGGCTCCCTGCAAGATTTAGATTCATGATCTTCCTGGGTTCTAGACTGAATGGGAAGCCTACAGAAGTTCAAAAGAATCTCTGTTGCAGAAGTTTTATTCCCAACATGTAGAAAGCAATGAAGCTGGCAACAGGAACTTGGCAGGAGAGACAGGAGTCTCATCCCTGCTCTCCCCCTCATTGTATGGGGCTTGAATGGCTGGAGGGGGTTTATATGAATATTCAGCATACTGCTTGACACTTTGCAGCTGTGACCCAATCCTTATTGACCAGGGCTTATGCTGGTAAATAATATTACTCAGTATATTTGAGGTACAGGTTTTGAGGCTCAGCCTTTGGGGAAATGTACAATTGTGTTTATCTTTGCCTTGTCAAAACCTGTTAGGATCTCATACTCCAGACTGTGTGGAAGCAAGTTCCAGTACATTCCCAAGCACAATTCAAAGTGTTGGTGCTGACCTTTAAAGCCCTAAACGGCCTCGGCCCAGTATACCTAAAGGAGCGTCTCCACCCCCATCGTTCAGCCTGGACACTGAGGTCCAGCTCTGAGAGCCTTCTGGCGGTTCCCTCACTGTGAGAAGCAAGGTTACAGGGAACCAGGCAGAGGGCCTTCTTCGTAGTGGCACCCGCCCTGTGGAATGCCCTCCCATCAGATGTCCAGGAAATAAACAACTATCTGACTTTTAGAAGACATCTGAAGGCAGCCCTGTTTAGGGAAGTTTTTAAGGTTTGCTGTTTTATTGTGTTGTTGTTGTTATCATCATCACAAGTTTAGAAAGTGTTCTTTCAGAAATGAAACACCACTCTAGCCATCATATCTAACTCCAACTTAACTCAATGACTCACATGGAAAAGGGCAAGATGAGGAGAGATGTTTAGATGATGGCCTAGTTTTAGGGTAATTATACCTGGCAATTCCCTGGCAGATTTAGCAGAGAACAAAATATTTTCCCACCTAGGATGAATTCATAAATATGTGAGCAGTGGGAGACATGATCATATCAGAAATTAGAAACCTCCCTCCAATTGATTAGTCTAGAGGTCACAGGATGAATCATGTCTCACTACACCAGGTTTATGCTCACATATGACCTGTTGGCAACACTACTAATGAAAACGTGATATATACCCAGTCAACTTTTTTATTATTAATGGTATTATTATTACTACTATTATTAACACCATCTCTAAGCCACTCTTTATCAGTTAAGACCCATGGGTGGTTTACAACATATACAATAAAGCAATACAATTCAATATATCATTAAAATTATAATTAAAAATCACACCATACCAGTAAAACAGATGGACCTAATCAATTACAGGTGGTCTTACCAAATCCATTTCTCTCAAAGTCCTGGGAGAGGAGGTGTATTCTTAGGCAGTGCTAAAAGGATATCAGTTCTTCACTATAGTTCTAAACAGAGAATTCGGAAGCAAAATCCAGTTGATATTACCCCAATCATAAAATGGCTGTGCCCCCCCCCCATTTACGTGATTTTTCACCTGTGCCCCCCTTGGAATATATCCCAGGGCCCCCAGGGTGCCATTTGGCCCTCGGATTGGGAAACACTGATCTAAAAATAAAGAAGCATTTTGATTATGACACTACACCAATCTTCTCCTCTCCCCACCACCCCAGTATATCAGGAACTCCAGGAGGACAGGAAAGCACAAGCAACGTCAAGGTTGACGTGTCATCGCACCGTAACTTCACAAGAAGGAGCCGTTAGATGCCCATCCACTGTTTTGCAGGGTTGTACATTTTGCAGCTGTTTGCCTTCACCATCAGATGGAGCCTGGCTGGTCCATTCATCCCACCACCAACTGTGATGTTCACCTGAGAGGGAGCCTGATGAGTTAACCATTTCTCTTCTCCTACACCCCTGACCCCCACCCCACCCTGTCCAGGTCTAAAACAAAGCAGTCTAAAAACCGAAAACAGACAACAGAGAAGGAGTCCCAAAGAACCATTTTGTTTTTCTTCAGACACTGTCAAAAGTAGCGGCAAAAGGAACGCAAGCTCTCTTTATTTATTACTGAACAATTAACTTCCACAGCGCTGTGGCCTCCTGGTAATGGACTTGTAATTAAACTAGAGTATGATTTATTGAAGTCAGGAGGGATCTCTCTCTAAAAATAGGCCTGCTTTAGTGTTCGTAACCCCCACCTCTTTCCTTCCCAAAGGGCAGTAAGTTAATAACTTTGCTGAATGAGATGACAAGATCTTCGACTTCCTTACAACAACTGCTTGAGCTCCTCAGCTACTCCAGGTTATACTGAAAAGTGAGTATGGCAGCTAGTGTGAAATCAACACATCCAATTTTACACAATATACAGAACCAATTCCAAAGCGGCTCTCTCCCCTCCCTCCCACAAATGACTGAGTATAATATTCAAGGATCCACCCATACCCAAAGGCGGATCCATGTGTGACAGCTCTTGGAGAGAGCCACTGTGGTGTAGTCGTTAAGAGCAGTAGACTCGTAATCTGGTGAACCAGGTTCACGTCTCCGCTACTCCACATGCAGCTGCTGGGTGACCTTGGGCTAGTCACACTTTCTCTGTCGCAGCTCCTGCCAACCTAGCAGTTCGAAAGCACACCCATGCAAGTAGATAAAGGTGGGAAGGTAAACAGCATTTCCATGCGCTCTGGTTTCCGTCACGGTGTCCCGTTGCGCCAGAAGCAGTTTAGTCATGCTGGCCACATGACCCAGAAAACTGTCTGTGGACAAACACTGGCTCCCTTGGCCTGAAAGCGAGATGAGTGCTGCACCCCATAGTCACCTTTGACTAAACTTAACCTTCCAGGGGTCCTTTACCTTTTTGTCCTACTGAATGAGGTTGATGCCAAAACTGCCAAAATTTGACAGCTTTAAGAGAGCAACTGGGGGAAATGGAAGTCTCCCATTACCCCATTGCCCTTATTAATCCATAGCCAAAGGCTTTTCTAATGAAACCTCGAAATTTGAAAAGGAGATGTTAGGAAAAAAGACTAAATTGCTTTCTAAAATGCATCAACTAATATTAGAACGGCATACGAAAGCCGAACAGTTCAAATCAGTTATGATACACTGGGCGAGGGACTTTGGACATAATATACAACTTGCAGCATGGGAGAGGTTTCGGAACTGGGATTTAAAGTTTGCAGCATGTTATACTCTGAAAGAAAATTATTTGAAAATGATGTATCACTGGTACTTAACCCCTAGCAAATTAGCTAAAATGTATAAAGCAAGGTCAAATGCATGCTGGAAATATAAGGAAAAAGAAGGCACCTTTTATCACATGTGGTGGACCTGTAAAATAGTAGAAGAATTTTGGGAAATGA
Source organism: Podarcis muralis (assembly GCF_964188315.1). Lineage (NCBI taxonomy): Eukaryota > Metazoa > Chordata > Lepidosauria > Squamata > Lacertidae > Podarcis > Podarcis muralis. Next base: position 101,817,908 of record NC_135657.1, read on the forward strand.
TATATAATAAACTGAAAAAATGTTTAAAATAACATTTTCTTTTTTAAAAAAACAAAAAAAAAAACCCCTGAAGCTTTTGTCATAGGACTTCTAAGTGCTAACATACCAATGAACCAGTAGAGACTATTTATGTATGTGACCACTGTTGCCCGGATGTTACTAGCCCAGAGATGGAAAGAAGATACAGTCCCTACCAGAGAAGAATGACAGATTCAATTGATAGACTATGCTGAAATGGCAAAAATGACTGGAAGAATTAGGAAACAGGAAGACCAAAATTTTAATAAGGAATGGGGAAAATATATAGTTTATCTTTAAAATCATGGAATGATACTTGTAGTTGAATGTTGGACTATGGTTGTAATGGAGATCTAATAGAACTAGATTAATAGAGAAGATGGAGGAGGAAAAAAGTTAACACAAGGACCCACAAAGAGGATGAGGGAAGTCCATGGGAATTTATGAAATTCTCTTTTTGTTTTGGTAGTTTGACGACTGTTTGTAAATTTCAAAAACTGAAAATTAAATAAATTTATTTATTTATTAAATCTATAGCCAATCTAGCCAGCTAGATATTTATTTTTTAAGTCATTGTATTGTAGTGGCTAGAGCATCAGACCTGGACTTGGGAGAGACCAGGGTTCAAGTGCCTACTTAGACATGAAGATCAACTTGACCCAGTTTATGGTACAATCCTGAATACTCTTTCCCATTCAACCATAATATTTTCAGTGAGACTCGAAAAGAAGCTGTGTACTTTCTTAAATATTCCTCACTAACTCTCCATTCTGAAGTGTACAGTATTTCCAAACAGCTAACCCCGAGAGAGAGAGAGAGAGAGAGAGAGAGAGAGAGAGAAGGAAGTACTTATCTTCCAAGGGATATTACCCCAGTCTGAAACTGTGGTGAAACATACAGAAAGGTCAGAGGGAAAATTGCTGTAAAGTTGTTTATCTGCAACACAGGACTCTCCCGGTGGGGTTTTGTACTAGGCTTAGCTGGTTCCAATCAAGGAGTTACTAGTGGATGGAAGGCTGAGAAGCAAGCTGCTGATTTGCTAACACTGAAAGAACTAGAAATAATTTAATTCCTAAGTGAGTGTAAACCACAGTGATTCATACATACTCGCTTCTGGTTTGCGGTCTCCGTTCTGGAGAAAATCCATCTTTTCCCCCTTCAATGACAATAGAGACAGAAGGTCCACTGATTCATAATACTAACAACATGAGACCTAGCAACTTTTCAGCTGGAATTGATTTTGATAGCTTGGAAAACATTGATCTTTGGGATGGAATGGGGGGGGGGATGGGAGAAATAAGATCCCAAGAAATGTGTTGGATGGAAGTCAAATGTAAAGCAGCTTTTCTAACTGTTACACAAATAGCCATTTATTCAGAATTGCTGTTCGTTCTTTCCTTGGAGAAACTAACTGGGAGAAGCTAACGCAGCAAGAATTAATCATAATAATAATATAAATCAAGCTGCTAGATCTTGCAGGGAGAAGTACTGGAATCTTAGCAACATTCCCCCCCCCCCCCCCCGAGATCTCATATATAGTTAGTTGGACGGAGGCAAGCAATCTCATAATACATTTTTGCCGCAATACAATAATAAGTGATTTACAACAAGGCAATCCACAGGTGCCCTAAGCCTCTTAAGATATCTTAGAGCCCCTGATAGCCACAGCCCTAAGTTGTTTAAAGCACAAGAACTTCCCATTAAGTAGCTGGTGGGATGCAGCCAACACGTAAAGGCTGCTCAACAATCCCTTTAATAGGATTGGAATTTTTGATCTATCGTAGGATACCATTTTAGTCGTAGTATTTTGTAACCTGCACTTCAGCCAAAAGGCTCCTAGAGCAGCTGACATATACCAAGACTGTCACTGGCCACAGATTTACACACGACACAAAAAATGGGGAAAGGGACAGAGAGGCTTATTGAACAGCTGGGTTCAACTGCAGCACAAACTGGTTTTGCAGAGGAAGCCAAACGGTCCAAAGTCACCGAGAGAGCAGCCTCGGATCAGAATGAGAGGGATCCAAATGGATTCACTGAAAAGCTTCAAGAGATCAGAGGGTGTGGGGTCATGAAAGGACCATTTGTGGATTGCTGTGATAATAGTTACACTCAGTTCAGATAGGATAGATGTGTTGGCAGCTGGGAGTATTGAGTGATTTTGAGACAGTGGCATTCATTGTCAATGGCGGAATCCCAGTACAGTGGTACCTTGGGTTACTTACACTTCAGGTTACATACGCTTCAGGTTACAGACTCCGCTAACCCAGAAATATTACCTCAAGTTAAGAACTTTGCTTCAGGATGAGAACAGAAATCGTGCAGCAGCAGTGCAGCGGCAGCAGGAGGCCCCATTAGATAAAGTGGTCTTCAGGTTAAGAACAGTTTCAGGTTAAGAACGGACCTCCAGAACGAATTAAGTTCTTAACCCGAGGTACCACTGTATAGGTTCCAATGAGTAAAAGGTAAAATGTAAAGGACCCCTGAATGGTTTAGTCCAGTCAAAGGCAACTATGGGGTTGCAGCGCTTATCTTGCTTTCAGGCCGAGGGAGCCGGCGTTTGTCCACAGACAGCTTTCCGGGTCATGTGGCCAGCATGACTAAACCGCTTCTGGCACAATGGAACACCGTGACGGAAACCAGAGCACACAGAAATGCCGTTTACCTTCTCATTGCATAGGTACCTATTTATCTACTTGCACTGGCATGCTTTCGAACTGCTAGGTTGGCAGCTAGGACAGCAACGGGAGCTCACCCGGTCCCGGGGATTCGAACTGCTGACCTTCTGATTGGCAAGCCCAAGAGGCTCAGTGGTTTAGACCACAGTGCCACCTGCATCCCTGTGGAGGCTGGTGACTGCTGGTACTGATGGGGCAGAAGGTTAGGAGGCCAACAGTAGATGAAGCCAGAGCCAATGACAGGGGGGATCAAACTAATTCTAATTTTGTAACAGAAAAGTGGGTAATTAACGGTGCAATTCTGTCTTAAACATGGCTACTCAAAAGCAAATTCCATTGTGCTCAATGGACTCCCTCCATCATAAATATGTGTAGGACTGAGTTCAATAGGACTTACTCCCTGCTGAGTATGCACAGGATTGCAGACAGAGTTCTATTTTTATTTTTAAGGCAAGCAAGTCCCAGATCGTATATTTTTAGAGATAATGCTTGTACAGGGGATGACCAGGCCGGTGTCACCACACCATTCCACCATGTTCTTCAAAGAACATATGAGTCAGGGTCTTCACACAAATGCCCTGTTGATCAGAAAACCTTCTCATGCTCTTTCTTTCACTCAAAATGTATCGGATGACTCAAGAAGGCGCACTTTTTCACAAGCATTTCCAGGATTGCGAAAACGGGAATTAACAAAACGTTTGCTCGTGAATACAGTGGTACCTCGGATTAAGTACTGAATTTGTTCCAGAGGTCCGTACTTAACCTGAAACTGTTCTTAACCTGAAGCACCACTTTAGCTAATGGGGCCTCCTGCTGCTGCCATGCTGCCGGAGCACGATTTCTGTTCTTATCCTGAAGCAAAGTTCTTAACCTGAAGCACTATTTCTGGGTTAGTGGAGTCTGTAACCTGAAGCGTATGTAACCCGAGGTACCAGTGTAACACTGAAGACAGGCACAAGCTGCTTCCACAAGTGCTTGTGTAACAGAGCACGCACTTGCCAATTTGTACAGCTCACCTTTTGTGTACACAAGCACATGGTTCGTACACTCATTGAACATTACACAAACATACAGTTCAACTGTGTACATAGTATACAGATTGAACACTCATTGAACATTACATAGTCAAATAACTGTGCAAGCATACAGCTCAACTAATCGTAATGTGTGAATGCTTCTAAGAAAAATATGAATAATCCTAGAATTAGCAGCACAGAGGGGTTGCTTCTGTGGAGTCCTTCTAGTTCTTCTTCTTCTCCTCCTCCTCCTCCTCCTTCTTCTTCTTCTTCTTCTTCTTCTTCTTCTTCTTCTTCTTCTTCTTCTTCCGCGACACTGCCATTGAACTCTTACAGTAAACGAAAGCCTTGAAGAAACTCTTGTTACAAGCCTGTAACATTCATGTTTATTTCCGTTCCGAGTACCTAAATCTATATAACCTAAAAGTTTACTGTCAGGGCTGTAACCCTTAATGGCCCAATAAATGCACAAGAGAATCTTGCTTTGGATTTGGCAAACTGCAGATACCCATTATCACCTTGTGCCTCCTCAGAATATATTCTTGTGCCTTCCCTGTTTCACTCCAGGGGCTGAGAAAATGGATTTTAAAAGGATCTACATCATTTCTATTGAAATCTATGGGAGTTGGAGGCAGGAGGCAGAATACAGGCCATAAACTTTTACCACAAGCATCTGGGCACAATTTTCTTTTAACAAACAGAATTCAGAGTTTGTATAACAGCTGCTGTGGTAACTAGGAGGACTTTATAGCAGCCTTTTTTATGCTGTGCTAGCAATAACCACCTACTTTTATAGGGAAAGTGTAGTCATTTCCAGCTGGTGACCTTCGTGGGCTGGACACCTGTCCAATAGGAATTGGACTGGAACCCTCAGCACATTTGAAGCAAGGGAGGGAAGACTGTCATCAAGGTAACAGCTTTTATTTTGGGACTCGGAAGTGACCTCTAAATCTATTTGTTCCAGGATAACATCATTTTCCGATAAACCTTGGCTTCTCTACTGGGATTCACTACTAAGCTCTACAGCTTCAAATCTAGGGGAAATGGTTTGGGTTTACGATAGCAACTTGTATAACACTGCAAGATGGGTGGGGTGGGACCCCACAGGAATCTCCTCTTTAATGAGGAGACATTGAGCTTACAGATGACATAAGTTTGCTGTCCCATTTCCGCAGAGATGCGCAAGCCAAAACAAATTATCTTGGAGGTGCACAGTTAATAAAGTTGAGAATCAACACTGGGAGGAAGAAAAAAAATAAACTCTGCAGGCATAAGAAAGATCAAATCTCAAGAAGAGCCAACAACTGCTCTTTCTTTCTTTTCTTTTCTTTCTTGTAATTGAAGACGGAAAGGTCCAACATTTTGTGTATCTTGGTGGCACTGCAAACAAAACAGGTGGAACGGATGAAGAGATTAAAACCAGGAGACCAAAAGCCAGCCACACCTTTGCGAGTGAAAAGTCAGCCTGGAGGAACAGACTTTCCCCCTCCAAACTAAACTGTGACTGTTTAATAGAGATGTAAAACCTTTCCTTTTATATAGTGCTAAAACTTGAAGACTTATTAAGCCTTTGCTTTTTAAACCCCAAGGTTTCCTTTAAAAATAGCCAAAAAAACAAAACGACCATATTCCATTGCCAGAAATATTTTTTTAGGGGTGAAGAAGTAGTGACGGCTGCACCATCACACATCCTGGCTCACAATTCAACCTACATTTACAGTGCAAAGCTGCCTCGGATCATACTCTACACGGGTTGCCTCGATCGTAAATTCTTTAGAGAAATTGTTTATAATGTATAGGTAAAGGTAAAGGGACCCCTGACAGTTAGGTCCAGTCGCGAACGACTCCGGGGTTGCGGCGCTCATCTCGCTTTACTGGCTGAGGGAGCCGACATTTGTCTGCACACAGTTTTTCCAGGTCATGTGGCCAGCATGACTAAGCCGCTTCTGGCACAACAGAACACTGAAACCAGAGAAGCGCATGGAAATGCCGTTTACCTTCCCGCCGGAGCGGTACCTATTAATCTACTTGCACTTTTCGGCGTGCTTTCGAACTGCTAGGTTGACAGGAGCTGGGACCAAGCAATGGGAGCTCGCCCCATCACAGGGATTCGAACCGCCAACCTTTTGATCGGCAAGCCCAAGAGGCTCCGTGGTATAGACCACAGCGCCACCTGCGTCCCCAATGTATATGTAGTAAAGAACATAATACTGCAGTATATTGAAAGAAATTCAACTCAGTGCACATTTAAACATGAATCTACCTAATTCACACTTTCAAAATAAAAAGTGAAATTTTCAGTTCCCCGAATTTTGCAATGCAGTTCTCTAGCTGAGTAGTATGTACAGAAATGCACACACTAGGGTAAATTGTGTGTAAAAATACATAAGATCATAAAAATAACATACAAAATGTATCATTTATTTATTTGGGCAATTGAGATACTGCTTAATTATAATCATCTCTAAGCTGTGAATAAGGTATACAATACAATTAAAATTAAAGCTGGTTAAAGTGATAGAATTGGACTTTCGCTAAATTGGGAATGGTGGCTTGTGAATGTGGGTATATTAGGCAAAATTGCACACAAACATGTGCATATTAGGAGTATGTCACACTAAAGTGATGATGGATTTTAATGAGGATTTTTTTTAAAACTTAAAACTGATGTAGGAATGCAGGGAAATGGGTTTAAGATTGGGGAAATGGGGTATGTATATGTAGATATTTTCTGTAAGACATTTGGCCAAGGATGGGTGGATCAACCTCTTTCTAGTCCAAGTAAGTTTTGCATGTGCTCATGAAGTTTTTTAAAAAACAAAAAAACAAAATACTGTCCAAAAATTGCATTTAAATAGTACACATTTCCAACAGAAAATATGCATTTTGCTATACACTTTTCCCCAAAACACACATTTTACACATATTATCTCCCTAAAATATGCCATTCCGTATGCTTTTCTGTTCATTTTCCCCAAATATACATTTTTTGTGAATGTTGTTCTTGCAAAATATGCACATTTTTATACATTTTTAAAAATATTTTGCATTGCAAAATCCGGAGATGCACACAGTGCCATTGAGAACATGGTCCAATTCATGCATTAATCCAGGAATTGAAAAACAGCTTGGTTCACATGAACCAAAAGAAATTCTTCTTCATCCTCATGTGCTTGGTTCTCAGTGATTCACTCATTTACAAGCGCATCAGAATTGTTTAGGGATTTTTGACTGCCCTACAACATATTTTTTTTAAAAAAAACAACTCTCCAAAGTCTGAAAATGGGATTTTTTTGTATCATAAGGTAAAGGTAAAGGGACCCCTGACCATTAGGTCCAGTCGTGGCCGACTCTGGGGTTGCAGCACTCATCTCGCTTTATTGGCCAAGGGAGCCGGTGTACAGCTTCCGGGTCATGTGGCCAGCATGACTAAGCCACTTCTGGTGAACCAGAGCAGCGCATGGAAACGCCGTTTACCTTCCCGCCAGAGTGGTACCTATTTATCTACTTGCACTTTGACGTGCTTTGGAACTGTTAGGTGGGCAGGAGCTGGGACCGAGCAACGGGAGCTCACCCCATCGCAGGGATTTGAACCGCCGACCTTCTGATTGGCAAGTCCTAGGCTCTGTGGTTTAACCCACAGTGCCAGGAACATAGAAATCTGCCTTGAGTCAGACCATTGGTCCATGTAGCCCAGTATTGTCAACACTGACTGGCAATGACTTTCCATGGTTTCAGTCAAGGCTCTCTGCTATCCTTTCCCGGAGATCCTGGCAATTGAACCTAGGACTTCCTGTATTTGGAGCAGATACTCTTTCACTCACCTCAGACACTCCAAGTGTCCCTATTTATGAGGGACAGTCCCATATTTACAGAAACTGCCCCAGTTTCTGATTTGATCCCACAATGTCCTATTTTCCTTAGGATGTCCCTATTTTCATCAGTAAAATGTTGGAGGGTATGGAGTTATGCGACCCCCCCGAGTCAAGGAGATAAGTTACAACACAAATTTTCGAAGACATCTTAAAGCATAGGGAAGATTTTTTTTAATGTTTAATGTTTTGTTATGATTTATATATGTGACTAGAGTGGCTGAGGCACTCCAGTCAGAAGCCTTTGAAGGTGACTGGGAAACTACAACTAATCCAGAATGCGGCAACTGGACTGGTAACTGGCAGTGGCCACCAAGACCATATAACACCGGTCCTGAAAGACCTACATTGGCTCCCAGTATGTTTCCAAGCACAATTCAAAGTGTTTAAAACAGGCCAGAATACAGGAAGGAGCGTTTCCACCCCCATCGTTCAGCTCTGAGGGCCTTCTGGCAGTTCCCTCACTGCGAGGTTGCAGGGAACCAGGCAGAGGGTCTTCTTGGTAGTGGTGTCCACCCTGTGGAACGCCCTCCCATCAGATGTCAAGCAAATAAACAACTATCTGACTTTTAGAAGACATCCCTGTTTAGGGAAGATTTTAATGTTTGATGTTTTATCATGTTTTTAATATTCTGTTGGGAGCTGTCCAGAGTGGCTGGGGAAATTATTGTGTTGTTGTTGTTGTTGTTGTTATATAAATATTATGGTTATGATTATGATTGTGATTGTGATTGAATAGGACGTCCCTATTTTCATCAGAGAAATGTTGGAGAGTATGCTTAGGTATTGTCCTTCCCATATATGTGGTGTAAATAAAGCTTAATGATAGAAAACATCGCTCCAGCACAAAGCAAACTAGGGTATACATGCAATAGAATGCAGTAATTTTCTCCCTTGCCTCTTGCTTGAACAGGCTTCTGGTTAGGAAGGAGGCCATCTGAAAGCAAATCTGAAAACAGGACAGGCCACACAGAAGGTGGGATACACTCTCCTATAATGGAAAGGGGGATTAGCAGCGGGAAAGTTGACAAAGTTATAGGCTGCTGCCGTAGAAAACAATTAACCTAAGAGGGGGACATGGGACCCTCTACATTGCCGATGAGAGGAACATTTAGTTCTTGTCAAAACGAGAACTTGCATATAAAATGAGGAGGTATGATTTCCTACACCTGCAAAAAAATGTCATTAAAAATACTTTGCCTCTTTTCCTTGGTGTATACTGATGAATGCCTGTTTTTACTGGATGAGGTCTTTGATGAGACAGAGTGGGTGGGCAGGCAGTGTTTTCCAATAGTAGAACTTATTCTATGAGCAAAAATTAGTAATAATAATGCTGCAATCTTCAGTTTAAACTTACACCTTCACTCCATTGGCTCGGAAATATTCCCCTCTATATCACTTTTAGACAACACGTCAACACAAGTAAAATTTCATAACTTGCTCCCCAGCTTGACAATGATGCATCAGTTATGTTGCCAATCAGCAACTCGAAACTTTCCCCCTTTGCGAAAAAGCAATTATTCTGAAACTACCAGCAAAGTGAGAACCTTCCACGTAGAAAAAGAAAGGAAGGAAAGAGGGGGGAAGCCATGCAGGGAAGGTGTGAATTCTTATTCTTCAGCATGTCAGGGGTCTTTTTTTGCCAAAGCTAATATGCTGAGATCCATATGATTTAAGTGATTGGCAATTCTGGAATGTAACATTCAGGAAAGCAAGCAGGAAGAAACGTCCTGGAGATTTTGCCAAGTAGAGGAATGTCGATTTTGCTCAGGGCGAGTTTGACCGAGGTGGGGCCATAGGATGGGTATGGGGATATAGCTGCCCCACAAAAAAAGAAAAAGGGTTCAGAAGAGAATTCAGCCACACTCCCCAAAGGACTTATGCTGGAGTTTTCACACTAACTTAAGCATTCCAACAGAAGAGTCAAGATGGGCTATATTCCATTTGCAGCAGAAGAAGGGAATCTTTTACAGCCCATGGGATGCGTTCCTTCATGAGAAGCCTTCTGGGTACCACATGCCATTGGTGAGTGGGATACAAAATTTGGCGTATCCCACTCACCATGACCGTAAAATTGTACAGTATCTACACTCCAGCAGTGATGTATGGGGTGTTAGGTGGAGGCACAATGTGCTCCTTCTGGGGTAGTCTGTCCATCTTTGGTCCCCATCTTGCACTCAGCTCTCATCAGTGGCTCCTAGAAGCTGACAGCATGTGATAACTACCACATCCCGGGAAATGAATTCAATTGGCCAGCTAAATCAGGTGAGAGTAGCCAATGGGTCTCAAATCCTCGGTGAGTTAGAGGCTTCCCCCTGCATGCGAAGACAAGCTGCGGTGGATTGAGCGGATGAGACCAATAGTGGGTCAAGAAGGTAGAATATTAATCAGCCCAAGGCCTGGTTGAAGAGGAACATTTTTGCCTGGCACCTAAACATATATAGTGAAAGCACCATGAGAACCCCCCTGGGGAGAGTGTTCCACCAACAGGGAGCCACTATAGAGAAGGTCCATTCTTATGTTGCCGCCCTCTGGGCCTTTCGTGAAAGAGGCACTCAAAGACGGGCCTCCGGTGATGATTGCAGGGTCCAGGTCAGTTCATATGGAGAGAGGCGGTCCTTCAGGTATTGCGGTCCTGAGCTGTCTATGCTTTAATTACCTCTAATGATCTCTTTTGAATTATGGTGCTGGAGGAGACTCTTGAGAGTCCCATGGACTGCAAGAAGATCAAACCTATCCATTCTTAAGGAAATCAGCCCTGAGTGCTGACTGGAAGGACAGATCCTGAAGCTGAGGCTCCAATATTTTGGCCACCTCATGAGAAGAGAAGACTCCCTGGAAAATGAATGTTAGAAGGATGCTGGAATGAAGTTATATGGCTTTAGCAGAAATGCTATAAAGAATTAAGTAAAAATAGATTGTTAATGGGTCAAAGTGGAAATTTAAGGTTAGATTGTGTTAAGTTAAATTATAGAGCAAAAATTAAGAAAGATGGAAAGGATTTGCTGAAATAGCTAATTGAACAAGAATACAAAAAAGGGAGGTGTGAGAAGGTCGATGATACAAATAAAGGAAAGTTAGAGATATAGGGATATTGGTGAAAGGCAGTGAAAGACAGGAGTGCCTGGTGTGCTCTGGTCCATGGGGTCACGAAGAGTCGGACACGACTAAATGACTAAACAACAACAACAACAATGATCTCTGGCATGCAACCAGTCTGATAAGCAGCAATGAGTCTCCGTCAGATTTATGTAAGTTTATTTACAAAGAAGCAAATACATCCACAGCAAAGCTTCCTACCATCTCTCAGCAAAGGAGTTGCTCAGTCTGACTCAGAATCCTTCCCCCAACAGGAAGGGCGCCAAAACCATGCCTTTCTCCTTCCCCTCTTCCACAACTCTCTGAGCCTCTCCAATCTCCTAGTACTGAAAGTCTGGCCTTCCCCCTCCCCATTCTCAGTGGACACTGTCTCTGTCTTTCACTCATCTGTTGGCAGGCCAGCTTTGCTCTGGCTGACTTTCAACTCTCCTTCACCCCAAGAGCTAACAGTGTCATGCCTGGGAAGAAGGGGCCCCGAGCTGTCTTCTCTAAGACAGACAGCTCTCGGCTAAAGAGTTGTCTCCTTGCTCAATTTCCGAGGCTGGCCCTTCTGCTGTGCCCTGGAGTGGCACGTTCCTGACATTACTCACCTCAAGCCAATGGGACAGGGCAAGCTATGAACCTAAATAAACAGGAACCTAGGAAGCTGCCCTTTGCCAAGTTGGACCATTGATCCCTCTAGCCCAGTACCGCCTGACTTGCAGTGGTTCTCCAGGTGTTCAGAAAGGGTTCTCTGCTATTCCTTTCTGGAGCACCAGGGACTGAACCTGGGACCTTCTGCATGCAATGTAGATGTTCCACAGCTGAGCTACAGGCATTCCCCATGGATGAACCTGAACGAATAAATATCCATGTAATGGAGAACTGGTGAATTCACAAAGAATGGGACACGCCTGATTGCCAGAGGTCACTAATTCATCTGACTATATACCAAATAGTTTCAGCAAGTACTGAAATGAATAAGCACCAGCTAACACGGAAACCTATGCCAGTGATATATGATGGATTTTTCCACAGCCAGTCCCTTCTTATTAAAGATGTAAATCACTATGGAGTAATTTACAAAAGTGCAAAAAAAAGGAGAAAGGCACATAGTTTATAAGGTGGACATTTCTAGAAAAAGAAAGAAAGAAAGAAAGAAAGAAAGAAAGAAAGAAAGAAAGAAAGAAAGAAAGAAAAGTACAGTGGTACCTTGGTTTTCGAATGTCTCGGAAGTCGAACATTTCGGTTTTCCAATGCCAAAAACCCAGAAGTAAATGCTTCCATTTTCAAACATGCCTCAGAAGTTGACCGGCTTCCACTGAGGTTTTTTTTTCTCTTCCAATTTTCTCTATTAAATTTGCAGACTGCCTCGGTTTTTGAATGTTCCAGAACTCGAACGGATTACGTTCGAAAACCAAGGTACCACTGAATTGTCATTTTTATCACATCATTCAGCTTCATATGTGCCAGTGGGGTTCCCCATTCCTACTCAGAAGGCAAAGCTGTAAAATAGATTTTCAAACTATCATGTCCAGAAATGCGGACAGAAATTTGTTTTAGTGTGATATGCAAAGTGCCAAACTAATCACGTGGTCTGCCACTGAGTGCAATATTTTTCTTTCACAAATAGCCAATATTTGAGGTGGGGGTAGGGGGAATACTAATCAAGATTGGAACCCTGGTTGGGCCTATAACCATTCCCACTCCTGTGGTCACAATCTGGATCAGGTAGGGGAAGGGCATACCTAATATTTTAATGGAAAGGAAACTTTTCACCATGCAACATTTTCTCTCCCCCCACAGTTGCCACCCCTGGATCTGGATTGAGACTATGACAGAGATAAAGCATTAAAAAAACTTATTGCCAGTGTCTGGGTCCCAGTCTCACTTGTTGTTGTTGTTCAGTCGTTTAGTCGTGTCCGACTCTTCGTGACCCCATGGACCAGAGCACGCCAGGCACTCCTGTCTTCCACTGCCTCCCGCAGTTTGGTCAAACTCATGCTGGTAGCTTTGAGAACACTATCCAACCATCTCGTCCTCTGTCGTCCCCTTCTCCTTGTGCCCTCCATCTTTCCCAACATCAGGGTCTTTTCCAGGGAATCTTCTCTTCTCATGAGGTGGCCAAAGTATTGGAGCCTCAGCTTCACGATCTGTCCTTCCAATGAGCACTCAGGGCTGATTTCCTTCAGAATGGATAGATCTTCTTGCAGTCCATGGGACTCTCAAGAGTCTCCTCCAGCACCAGTCTCACTAGCTATATGTGAATAAAACATCTTGCACATAAAGGCAAACTACATCAGTAGCATAACATGTGTGTTGATCCTAAGGAAAGATACCCCAATGTAAAAGGGTTGGGCTTAGCCCAGAGTATCCCAGTTGAAATGGTTGATAGTTCAGGTTGATATGAAGTTATGTGATGGACCTTTTGTTACAGATATTAGAGGGAAACGGATTATCGTGATCCCAGAAATCTCTACTCGAGTGCTAATTGCATCACTTCATTTAGGGCCCTGTCTGGAAGTAGAAGCAAGATAAAACTATCCTTTCACCGCAGCAGTTTCCAGGCTGGTGCAACAAAGAACCTGAATCTAGCCCTGTTGAAAGCACCGACAATGGTAAACGAAAATGTAAGATCTTGACTTGGAGTCAAATATGTTACATCATCTCCACCCATACTCCACTTACTGGTCCCTTGATTTCCGTGGAGGGATTTGCTCTTATTGACTTGCAGATTTAATCAACATACAGCCCATTAGCTTCTCTCTCCCTCCACTCCCCAGCATCCTCAGAGGCACCAATAGCTTGGCTGGCTGGTTGTCTGCAGAGCTATAAATAAAGCCGGCATCCCAACCAGTCTCAGCAGGCAATCTTCAGTGACAGAGCACATGTCTCTCATGCAGAATGTCCCAGGTTCAGTGCCTGCCTTGCATTGCCAGTTAAAACAAATCAGGCCTCAGGAGACAGCAGTGACCTCTGCCCACAACCCTGAAGGGCCACAGCCAATCAGAGCAGGAGATGCTGTGCTAGAAGGGCACATAGTCTGTGCTGGTATAAGGCAACTTCCAGTGTTCCTAATGAGCGGAGAGATTTCTCCAGACGCAGTCCTAGAAGGGAAGAGTTTGTGGATAGGATGACCAGGGGAGCAGGTCCTTTTCTACTTTTAGGAACTCCCTCCTTCCTTTCACAAAATAAAAGAGGATATTAATTTCCCCCCTCCCGAACTAAGAGGCCTTTGGGTGCCCCTAACAGGCTGGCCCTACAATTAGGGATGGCGAAGAGGAGAGGTGCTTGTGGGATTTTCTGCCTCAGGTGCCAAAATAACTTGGTTGGCCTTGAGTTTGAGGGAGGATTGTCATTTGCTACACTGCCCCAGGCAGCAAAATGTCTTGAGCCAGCCACGGTCCCTTTAAAAACCCCTATAAGCAGATGGTGTGCTGGTTTCTTGCTTTGGAGCTGCGGTAGCAGGTGTTGAGAAAGCTCTCCATCCCGCCAGTGCCTGAACGTGGGTCTAGCGCCCTTTAGGGGAAACCGCAGCAAAGAGAAATGACTTCAGGTTCTGCCATTTATCAGTGGGAAACGTTCATAAATGCAACTCCTCTCGTGGAACTGATTAATATTTCAAACAAATGAGTCCCACACAAAGGAGAACTTGCTGTTCACAGCGAGGCAATAAATTACGGCAGATTACTCCAGAGACAGGTTTGGGAAATGAACAACACTTGTCTGAGAGGCCTGGGTTGTCTGCATCTAAATGGTTTATATTTACATTTTAAGCGTATCTGAAGCATCAACCCCCAGACCATTTCAGTTTATTAGCGCCGAAGTTCTGGTTATTGTTTTCTTGGACTGAAGCCTTTTGCATTCTTAGCTGAGGCCCATTTCCCTTGCGCACACACACAAAGAAACAGAGAAAGGCTCTGTGGACATGCTCCCATCAAACAACAAAGAGATGAAACAAGACAGGAAGGAGGGGAGGCGAGAGAGATACACTCTTAGGAATGGTTCAGACATACCAACACAAACAAGCAGCCCTCACCAGTGTTTCCAACTGATCCCACACATATACATGCATGCAGTGGCGTAGCGTGGAGGTGCAGGGGGGCCGGCCGCAACATCTGGGGGGGGCTCTCACCGCCTCCGGAGTCGCCGAAGAGCCTCGGGCGCAGGCTGTAGCAGAGCCCCATGTCTCGCGGAACCGACGAGCTGGCAGCGGCTCTCAGCGCTCGCCGCGGTCCATGCGTGTCAGGGCCGTGGAGGGCGCGCCAGGCAGCCCCTCCTCACAGCCCCGCCGCCGCCGCTGCTGCAGCTGCTGGGCCATGTTGCATTTTCCTCGCCTCTCTGCCCTCCTCCTCCTCCGGGCAAGCGGCGTCGTTTGGGCAGCAGCGCCAGCGGCAACTCGCCTCAGATCACCTGACACGGACCTGCCGCCACCGCCGTGGCTACGTTACCGTAAATACCCCAGCCCAGGCAGCAGCAAGAAGAAGCTGGCAGCGGCGGCAGGTTAGGGGTTAGGGGGCGCAAATTACTTGCCTTGCCCCGGGTTAGGGGGCGCAAATTACTTGCCTCGCCCCGCTACGCTGCTGCATGCATGTGGAAGACACATGTAATATGCAAACTGGATATAATATGTATATAAATCAGCAGCAAAACAGTGAGCCACAAAAATCTGAGTTGCCCTGAAAGAGTTACCGGTAATGAAATAAAGCAGATTTCTATCTCGCAAATGGTCCCTGTTCTTTAAACTGGCTGGGCTCCCACAACATACAGCTATACAGATGTACTTCTGTTGGTCCTCTTGATTCCATGGCTGATGAATATCCACGAGATTCCGAAGTTTAGCAGGAAGCATCTTTGCCACCTGCCTCCTCTATCATTCCAGCAAGTTGACAGGGAGAAAATGGGAAACCAGTCCAAAGCAGATGCAGGCAACTGAATTTAGCAAATAGAGTTTCCATCTTAAAATCTATGTGGCCGTTTTTGTATGTGTAGAATGGAGCAATATATTGGGTGTTATTATCAGCAGCGTGACGGGACTCAAAGAGGCTTACAGATAAAAATAAAAACTACTAAAATGATGGAAAAACCATTGATGGAATTAAAACTATATGCATATATGAAATCTTTTTTAAACCCTGCCAATAATTGCAATAAAAACAGAATGGCACCAGCCCTTTCAACAAAAGCAGTCAGTCGCCCAAAGCCTGTTGGAACAAGAAAGTCTTCACCTGCTGGTGGAAGGACAACAAGGAGGGAGCCAGTCTAATTTTCTCAAGAAGCAGTTCCAAAGTCTGGGAGCAGCCACTGAGAAGGCCCTCTCCCTTGTCCTCACTATGAAGGTGGTGGGAATGAAAGAAGGAGCCCCCCCCCAAAAAAAGATCTCAGAACCTGAGCAGGTTTGTAGGAAGGACTGATGGGAATATGGTCTTTCATAAGAAGACTTCACATATTCAGCGGCCAGGTTGCAAGACGGTTTGAGCATATACACAGATCCTGGTCCGACTGCACTGGCTACCAGTTAGTGTCTGGGCCCAATTCAAAGTGCTGGTTTTGACCTATAAAGCCTT
This sequence comes from Podarcis muralis, assembly GCF_964188315.1. Lineage (NCBI taxonomy): Eukaryota > Metazoa > Chordata > Lepidosauria > Squamata > Lacertidae > Podarcis > Podarcis muralis. The sequence continues at coordinate 101,834,137 of NC_135657.1, forward strand.
AAATGGCTCATGACCGCAATACCTCAAGGATCGCCTCCTTCCATATGAACCTACTCAAACCCTGAGATCATCTTTTGAGGCCCCTCTTCATGTGTCTCCTCCTCGAGAGGTCCATAGGGTGGCAACATGAGAACAGGCCTTCTCTGCAGTGGCTCCCCATCTGTGGAATGCTCTCCCCAGGGAAGTTCGCCTGGCGCCTTCATTACACACCTTTAGGCACCAGGCAAAAACATTCCGTTTTAACCAGGCCTTTGGTTGATCTAATTTATATCCTATGCCCTTTTAAAATGTGTGGGTTTTGTGGGGGAAGGGAGCTATTGGGTTGTTGTTTTTATTTTTATTAGGTATTTTGTGCTTTTATATCTTGATTTTATTCTGTGAACCGCCCTGAGACCCCCAGGTATAGGGCGGTAAACAAACAAACAAACAAACTTTATGCCAGTTTAAGTGTCACAGATTTGACCTGAAAACCTCCAGGAATTTATAGTTGGGGAAAAAACATTTGTCACTTCAACACAATACATTTAATACATAGCATCTGCCAAAGAATCGTGGAAACTGTAGCTACCCCGCACAGAGCTACAATTTCCAGCACACTTCGCAAACTTTTCTAGAGATTTTGCCAGAGCTAAGTTACAAGAGGTCCTTGGGGAAAGGGGCTGGTTTTTTTAAAAAAAATATCTTAATTACATGGCATAAACATGCATCCCTCAATCCTGATTCAGCTAGTGCTAGTCCCATTTAGCTTCTATTGATATCAATGGGGATTAAGTTAGTTGTGATTGCCTTGGTCCATTGATTTCAAGGGGAACCTGAGTGCAACTAATTTTCCTTGGACTGAGGTCCTGTCCCCCAGAGTGCAGAGCCATCGATGAGCAACTGTGTCCATTCCACAGATTTTCCAGGGGGACATCACTGGAATGCAGTTTCCTCCCTAGTGAAGCTTGAGGGAACTTGCCTTGTGAAGAAAACTCAAGGAGTTTCCTTGAGGGAGCGTATTCTCCATGCCCATTTCACTATCTCTCCAGAGCCAGTATTAGTGCAGTTACTTGAAGTTTGGGAGGCCTGGCTTCAAATTGAGTTCAGCCATGAAAGATCACCCACCGTGGTCTTGAGAACCTCCATTTCCTGGTCTCAGCCTCCAATTCCCCTCGATAAAGAGCAATTTATCTGAGTTTTGCAATGAGGATAAATGCAATAGAGAATTTTGCCTCTTGGTACTGTGCTCCTTATTTCAGGAGGCAATCCTGCACCCACTTACCTGAGGGCAAGCCCCGTTGAACTTGACGAACTCTGAGAAGACTTGCAGATGATTGATCTATAAGGCTTGTTGATGCCTAGAACGGTGGAAGCATTTCATGGCCACGAAAAATATGTACTAGGAAATCATGTTGTTGTTGTTGTTTTAAAATGCTCATTAGTTCAAACCAGCAAAAAGGTCAGTTCCTCTATAAATGTGGCAGCCAGCTCTAAGCCAAACAGATGACACTTCTTTTACTCCAGGAAGTTCTAACCACCAAGAAGGGAGGGAGAGGTATTACACTACTGTAACTAAAACAGCCATTCCGCGACACCTAGCTAACTTCTAAGTTAGGTGGGTTTGTGTGTGTTTCGTCGTGATTATAATTTCTATCACGTACAGAGGACAATGGAAACTGCTTGAGGGTAGTGAAATGTGTACAATGTTAAGCTTGGGCATCAAGCACGTGGTTGGACTAAATCAGGGGTCAGCAAACTTTTTCAGCAGGGGGCCAGTCCACTGTCCCTCAGACCTTGTGGGGGGCCGAACTATATTTTTTTGGGGGGGGTAAACGATTTTCGCCTGCCCGCGCAGAGGCCTGAAGATACTTTGCTTTACCTGCCCCAGTTGTCATCCCAATAGTCACAGTTGGGCTTCTACAGCCAGCCAGGCACCGTGGAGGAGTAGGAGCCTGCGTTGGCTGGCGAAGACAGAAGCAGCAGCCCTGGCGGAGGAACTGTGGGTGGAGGTAGGGGAACCAGGGTGCGGCTTTAACATATGAGAGTGCTGGAGGTGAAATAGTTAAACAGGCTACCCAATCAGAACCCAGGGGGTGGAGTCAGAGGGACTATAAAACCAGCTCTGGGAGGGGCGAAGGGAGGAGTTCATTGGGAGTTGGGTGGTTGGTTGGAGTGGGAGTCAATTGGGATAGAGTCTGTGGGTAGGTTGAATTAGTGTAGCGAAATAAGCTGAGTCAGGAACAGTTAGGAGCTAGGAAGACAAGTAAGTATCTGAGAGGTGGTTTAGTGAGTGAGAGCAGGTAGCGGAAGTTATAGGTCTGGATAGGCACCCCATGATTGTAATTGACTGATGCCGTTTATGAAACCACACGCTTGTTAAGCTGCAATAAATAAACAGAAGTTAATGTTCCAATTTAACCCTGACTGGACTCAGTATTGTACCAGGTAGGGCCTGGGTGGTGGCAGCGAGAAATAAAGTGGTGGCACAGGGATCAATGGACGGTGAAACGGCCGGGGACCCTGTGTGATTGCCACACAGGGCATCACCGGAGCTTTTACCCACCACCACCTTCTGCTGCTTTTTCCCGAGGGGCACCATGGAGAAGAAGAAAAAGCCACCTGCCAACCCGCAAGCGGTGGCCACAGCCACCCCAACAACCCGCCTGAACACCATGGGAGTAATGCAGGAGAGTGGGAGGGAGGCAGGCGGCAGCAAAGAACGTGAGCGAGGAAGCAGTGCGGAAAAGGGGTGTGGAGAAGGAAGGAAGGGTGGACTGAGGGAGAGGGAGGAGAAGCAGAAGGAAAACACAGCAGCAGCCGGCAGCTGGATTCACACACACCCCTTCATAGCGCCGCCCTGCTGAGGTGGGCAGGCGGGTGAGCCGACTCCCGCCATCAACGGCGCCTGATGTGGGACAAGATTGCTCTGTCCCTGGGGAGAAAAGCGCCACAGTGTGAGGGAGAGGGAGGGAGAGGGAAAGAACGTGAGCACTGGCGATCCACGTGGTGATTCCCAGACCGTCTGCGGGCCAGATCCAGAAGGCAGTTGGGCCTGATCCAGCCCACAGACCTTAGTTTGCTGACCCATGTACTAAATAGACTACCCTTCTGCAACTCTATGAATCTACCACCATGTCCCGTCACCGCAAGAATTATCTGTTGTGCAACAAGACTACCACCCGGCTCCTCTCCCTGCACGTATTCTGTGACCTCCCCAAATCTACTCCAAAGGGTTGGGGAAACCCCTAAAACAGATTTAGGGCATATGGGAGGAGAGGAGGGGGAAAGTTCTGCTGTGCAAGCAGAAATCCTTGCGCTGACAGAATGATTACCGTAGTGCCTTGTTGAACACAGCCCAATGAAATTCTAGGTTCAAAATCCTGCTCCGACCTAAATTTCTCTAGGTGACCTTGGACATATGAATCCCTCTCAGTCTTGCTTACCATACACGGTTATTGTCAGACTGTTGCAACAGATTACTTGGAAGAAGCCTGGAATGCAAAGCTAATAAGTGACTAAAATTTTAGAACTCTTTGGTGAAATAGATTGAACTGCTTCAGGATAAGTGCCAGTTTATAGACTAGCAATGGGAATGCTGTAGGGATGGGAGATAAAGTCAATTCACTTTGCTTTAAAGGATGTCCCTCCCCAATTCACAATTTCCAAACGAATGCATGAATCCTAGACAAAGGTAACCTTCGAAATTCACATTCTATGAATTTTGCAATGTAGTTTTACATCCAAGCAATGCATATGAAAATGCATATACCTAGGTAGGTATAGAAATGCATATATTAGTGGAAACAACATACAAAAAAGCAATATATCAGGGGAAATAGCTTTGAAAAAAGTGTAGATAAGGAGAAATCTGTATTAAAATATTGATGAATTTTTATGGAGACTTTTAAAATGGAAAATTACAAACCGATGCAGAAATGTGAGGAACTGAGCTTCAAATTTAAAAAGCATGACACTGAGAGAAACCAAAATTGGAGACAAATTCATAAATAGAGTCAAGGCAATATACACAGAGCAGTCAGCAAAACTGATGGTGAATAATGTGTTGACTGAGAATTGTAAAATAACAAAAGGAACTAGACAAGGCTGCCACCTTTATTGTTTATAGTAGTTTTAGAAGTTTTGGTACAAAGAATATGATGTAATCAGGATATTAAAGGAATAAGGGTGGGACAAAGAGAGTACAAAGTTAAAGGTTTTGCAGATGATGTGGTGGTATCTATAAATGATCCAACACAGTCAATTCCGAAGGCACTAGAAGAGAATTTTTTTTGGGGGGGGGGAGAAGTAGCAAGTCTTCAAATAAATAAAAATAAAACCAAGCTCCTGGTAAAAAATATTAAAGATAATGTTAAGATTAAACTACAAGATATATCCTGTTTAAAGATTGGGGGGGAGGTTAAATATTTAGGAGTATGGTTAACAGCAAAGAATATCAATTTGCCTTTCCCCCATAAAAACCCAGAGTCCTTTCCAATGTTGATGGCCTGCAGTTCTGATCACTCCTTGCCATTGGCCATGCTGCCTGGGGCTGATGGGGATTGTGGACCAACATGGTGGGGACAGCAGCAGCAGCAGCAGCAGCAGGACCCCCATACCTAGTTTGTAGGGAAATGAGAGCTTCACGTCTAAATGCTCTCTTATGGGAGAAAAACATTGTGATGAACTTAGAAAAACGTCTCCGCCCCCATCATTCAGCCCGGACACTGAGGTCCAGCTCCGAGGTCCTTCTGGCGGTTCCCTCGCTGCGAGAAGTGAAGTTACAGGGAACCAGGCAGAGGGCCTTCTCGGTAGTGGCACCTGCCCTGTGGAACGCCCTCCCATCAGATGTCAAGGAGATAAACAACTATCTGACTTTTAGAAGACATCTGAAGGCAGCCCTGTTTAGGGAAGTTTCTAATGTTTGATATTTTATCATGTGGCGTTTGTCCTCCTAGGTGTGTGACATAATACTGGGTTCATAAGGAAAGGGTTAACTAATTGTAAAATGACTAACCAATGGGAACCCAAGGGGAGGAGTTAGAGTTAGAGTTAGGGTGGTTGAGAAGTCAGTCTGGAGTTAGAGAAGGGACACAGAGGATAAGTCTGTGGGTTGGGCTAGTCTGATATGAGAGAATGAGAGAATTTGTTAAGAGGAGTCAGTCAAACAGATGAGATAATCAGTCAGAAGGTATTAGGAAGGTATAGGCCGGTAAAGAAACTAACAGGAATATTATCTGAGAAACCATAAATTTGTTAATGCTTTTAAAATAAACTTGTTTATTTGGTTCAATTTTAACAACTATCTGGACTCAGTGTTTTACCCGAGAGTAACAGGTTGGTGGCAGCGGGGAAGCGAGCACAGTGGTGACACAGGGATCAATAGACCATTAAACGTCCGGGGACCCTGTGTGATCGCCACAATCGTGTTTTTAATATTCTGTTGGGAGCCGCCCAGAGTGACTGGGAGAAGACTGTGCTGAATCTGCAGTCAAAGAATACTTTAATCAGGTTGCTTTCAAACATACCCCTCCCCTCCAGCAGCTTGGAAAGGAGCTTTACGACACAGTTCTGCTGAATGTATCAACCGGTCTGGGTGAGTGGTGAGTGGACTGCAACCCTTGATTCTGAAGCTCATATCTGAAAAACAAAAACTGAAGACTTCCTATAGACAGACACATCAAGACGAAGAGCTTCTCATGTGAAGTAGCAGGCGGACATTGCTGGGGTTTCGGTTCCATAAGCTCACGCTCCCACCCGCCCCTCTTTCCTAGGTGTGCAAGAGAACCAACACTTTCCCCCTCGTTCTCTCAACGTTATGCTTTACTACTCTATAAAAGCAACGGGGAATAAAATTCAGAAAAGCGTACATGAAGGGAACAAGGCAGCCTTTCCAATCTGGCAACCCTCTTGTGCTTTTTGGAGCCAAGCACTCCATAAGTAAAACTCCAGGTGTGCACCACATGAGCAGGTGAAGAAAATAAAATATGCTTGTGTGAGGTGTGATGACAGTTCTGAGCCCATGCAAACCATAACACATGACAAGGAGTGTGGTTATCCCAGGATAGCAGAATTCCTCATGGGCAGCAAGAGGAAGGAATCCAGAGACACCGTGCCCTTCCCCTTCTTGGAAACCTACTGGTCCTTGACTCTCTGCATGTTTTTACCTACTTTTCTCTCTCCTATTCAATTCTCCTCAGCATGGGCACACATATTATAAGTAATAACTGTAGTGTGTGCGCTATCGCAACAAGGCTAGCAGTTCTTAAGGGCTGTTCTTCCCATGTATTTTTATACCCACAGATCAGAGCCAGGCCACAAAATGTATGGAAAGAAGCAGTTCTCAGGAAGATATACAGGGAATGCCTTTGAGGCCATCAGTGTGACTTAAAAGTAGGGATGAGTGAATATGCCAATTTCCTTTCCCCCCAATCCACGTTTCCACATCAGTTTACAAACTGTTTTTCAAAAAGTTGCTATGAGAATTGGTCACCATTTTAATGTGAATATATCCTACCTTACATATTTTTAATATGCAGTTTTGTCTAATATACACATTTTTGCATGATTTTAGCGGAAATTGCTAAAATGTCTGGGGAAATCTGGACATATGGCAGCCCATGTTGGTAGTGCCAAATTTGGAGTTTTCAATTTTTAAAAAAGCTCAGCAACTTTGGGCTAAACTTTTGGCTTCAAATTTTCACATTTTGAAATATGGCAACACTACCACAGGCCTATAAGCAGATCCCTGATTGGTTCCTCCCCCATCTGTAGGGCTCGGCTACGTCATAGTGGTGTATAAGTAATATATCCCCAGCCATTAGCAGAGAATCCGCTGAAACAAGCAGAGGCCAACACTTGCTCAAAATGCCAAGTTGGTATTTTCCTTGTGATACATTTGGATCACATTAGCTATGGAGGCTGCATGGATATATCATTTGTTGCTTTCTTGGGAAGGCATCAAGTAGCTGCTTGCAAACATCTTGAAGGCAAGACAGAGGAAAGGCCTTGTTTCATATACATGTGGACCATTCGTAACTGATCCAGCTAGAGGAAGTGAGGAAAAGCTCAGGCCTGGGGGCCAAACCCAGCTCTACATCTGGTCCTTGGGAATTTCCCTGACCATACCTTCATCCCAGGTCACACTTCTCAGTGGCCCTGCCCTGCGCCTTCCTCAGGTGCTTTCTCCTGCTGGAATGTGTCCTTGAACAGCAATAATGCCTCTTGCCTGTGTTGATGGAGAATGAAAGGGGGTCTGCATGTAAAGCAGTGCTTCTCAATCTTGGGTCCCCAGCTGTTGTTGTTGGACCACAACTCCCATCATTCCTAGCTAGCAGGGCCAATGGTCAGGGATAATGCAAACTGTGGTCCAACAACAGCTGGGGACCAAAGTTTGATGTAGAGAAACACCTGGCTTTTGTGTGTGGCTGGTGAGTCACAGCCGTTGTTCTGACCACCCTTGCCTTAGGCCCCACAGCCATGACTATGTGGCCACCAGAAGATTCCCCTGAAGAAGTGTGGTCCTGAGCTAGGAAGAAAACATGTGCAGCTTGATGAGGAACGAAGTGCTGATAGACCTTTGTGTGTGTGGCTCCTGCTTTTTTCCTGTGTTTAGCACTCTGTGTTCCACTCAGAAAACCAGCTTTTCAGGAGAGGAATGTTCATCATCTAAGTTACGAGTAAGGAACCACCCGGCTATGGTCCAACCCTGGTTCACTAGTGGTTCCAGTTTGGCCCACAAAGCCATTTTCCCCCAACAGCACACCTGTCGATCAGCTGATGTCACTCTGGTGGGTGGGTAATATCAGTTCTGTGTTGGCTGTGCCCCATCCTACCCCAACTCTATCCAGGAAAGCAGCTCCAACTCTGTTGCAGAGAGGCTGACTGCATCCCACCGTAGGATCAAAACAGTAGTCATTAATATGAATGAGTTCTAATCTTCTTCTGGAATTTAATATACGTATTGGGATCAGTAATTACTTCATTTTAATGGAGAGCTAGTGGAATTGCTCCATCCAACCATACCCCTGCTTGATTCAGGAAGAAGAGTTTGGATTTGATATCCCACTTTATCACTACCCTAAAGGTACAGGGTAAAGGGACCCCTGACTGTTAGGTCCAGTTGCGTACGACTCTGGGATTGCAGAGCTCATCTCGCTTTATTGACCAAGGAAGCCGGTGTACAACTTCCAGGTCATGTGGCCAGCATGAGTAAGCCACTTCTGGAGAACCAGAGCAGCACACGGAAACACCGTTTACCTTCCCGACGGAGCGGTACCTATTTATCTACTGGAACTTTGATGTGCTTTCGAACTGCTAGCTTGGCAGGAGCAGGGACCGGGCAATGGGAGCTCACCCCGTCATGGGGATTCGAACCACCGAGCTTCTGATCAGCAAGCCCTTGGCTCTGTGGTTTAGATCACAGTGCCACCTGCGTCCCATCACTACCCTAAGGAGTCTCAAAGCGGCTAATAATCTTCTTTCCCCTCTGCCAGCACAACAAACACTGTGAGGTGAGTGAGGCTAAGAGACTTCAAAGAAGTGTGACTAGCCCAAGGTCACCCAGCAGCTGCATGTGGAGGAGCGAGGACGCGAACCCGGTTCAGCAGATTACGAGTCCACCGCTCTTAACCACTACACCACATATTGCAATGGTTTCCAATATGCATATCTTTCTTAGACAAATAATGAGAGGCCTTAATTCGTGTTATGGAAGCAGAAGCCGGACTTGGATTAATATGAACTCGGAAACACAGTGTTTTATTGATGCTTTGGGTTTTACGTTCTCTTCTCTTTGAGTTAGGCTCTCAAGAGCCAAAAGAAACATCATTGTCACAAAGTCACAAAACATCATTATACTTGAATCATGCACTTCAGGATGGGAGGTAAACCCTTTAGCGGATTAAAATCAGAACGAGTTGTTAAGTTACATTTTGTTTTCTGAACGTCCATTTACTGGTCAACATTGTGGACGGTTACTAGCTCAGGCATTTTTTTAATACTCCCAATTAGCCTTTATTTGATATTTTATGTTTCCCCTCATAAAACCTTTAAGCGGATTAATTGTGCCTGTGATGTTTGTTTATAAGTACAGCTGGATTACCTTCAAGTTTGCTTTACAAATGTGATGTCTGAAAGATATCCTCGTAAAACTGAAGGGTGGATCTTCAAACAAGCAGTTCTTTATCAGAAAGGAAATCCAGATTAAAGTTATAGGAAGAAACATTGTCCAACTCTTATAAAAATGACCCCCCCCCCTTTTTTTCTGTAGCAGGCTTGCACACAGAAACGAGCAATGTTAGTTGTTAATGTCATTTTAAAGACAACACACAAAAATCCATCTGTTAAAACAAGATGCCCTCAAAGAACCAATAAATCCAATGTCGATAGCACAAGAATAATACCAATGTGTGTAGAAATGGCTTCTCTCTGGGTCCTGGGAGTTCTGCATTGCAGGACAATTTCCTTATTAGTTGGAAAGGATAGATGAGGTTTTAGACCAAAGCAACTCCAGACTATAAAACTAGATCAAAAAGGCTTTATTTTGAAAGAGCACCCTTAAAGGCTGCTTGAAAGATACACTGTTCAGCTGTTAAATGTCTTGTAAGTTTTCCAAGTTCTTTGGTGAACCTTCTTCATAAAATCTCTATTATTTTCAACAAAGATTAATGATGGGGTTATTAAAAAATCAAAAAGTTGGATAGATTTGCTGTGATTATGAATAAGGGTCATCACACTACATTACTTAGGAATGTTTTTATAAGTTCTGTGGGTATAACTATTTTTGGGTTCAAGTAGACTTTATTTCTACTCTGCTTTTCATCTTTAAATGGTATCTGTTTCCCTCCCCGTCTCTTGCACACAGCAAAACAAACAGAAAATCTTTGACGTTAAAGTGTGCAACTTCACCTTTGTGTTTATTCAGGACGGGGTGTTACTAAGCAGATCCAAAGACTGTTATCGTGTCAGTTGGAGGGGGAAGGAATTGTCTGCTGGTCAATGATGTTAGAAATGTATGCAATATGAACAAGCTCCAAATATTTTGTGAATGAGATGAATGGATTTTTGTTGCACAAGGCAAATTTGTGCTCTGGACATTTTCCCATGCACATGGAGGGGAAGAGCTAAAACAGTGGTTTTGACACTATGTTTCTGAGAACCATGTGGTTCCCTGGAGTTTCACAGTGAGAAACTGTGAAACTGAGTGGTGGGCAAGTTCTTATGAAAGGCGTTTGGTTCACCAGATGCAGGGCTCAATGTCAATTTAGGCCAATGCCAAAAACCAGCAAGGTTAGGAATTTGTCAGGTCTCCAAGACCAGCAGAAGGCCCCACCAACTTAACAATGCAATCATTTCCAATTTGCAGAGAGCATCTAAGATTCGGCCTTGGAGAATTCTCAGTTTGCACGCCCTAACTCTTCCAAGTTAGGGCAACCATTGATGGTATAACGCTTGAAGGCTCCTCAAACCCTGGAGATAGCACTGATCTCAATACATGCAAGGTTCTAGAGCAGGCATAGGCAAACTTGGCCCTCCAGATGCTTTGGGACTACAATTCCCATCATCCCTGACCCCTGGTCCTGTTAGATAGGGATGATGGGAGTTGTAGTCCCAAAGCATCTGGAGGGCTGAGTTTGCCTATGCCTCAGAATCCTCTGACATATAGGCAAAGGCAATGACTTGCCCCTCACATTGTGTGCCCCTCACATAACACATCATGTGACGCATCCCTACCCCACCTAGCCTGCGAGCGCTCATGTGCCGGGTTGTGAATGGGGAATGCAGAGCTTCGCACTCAGCCTCCTTCTCCCTGTGTGACATCGGACACTGAGGTCCAGCACCGAGGGCCTTCTGGTGGTTCCCTCACTGCGAGAAGCCAAGTTACAGGGAACCAGGCAGAGGGCCTTCTCAGTAGTGGCACCTGCCCTGTGGAACGCCCTCCCACCAGATGTCAAAGAGAACAACAACTACCAGACTTTTAGAAGACATCTGAAGGCAGCCCTGTTTAGGGAAGCTTTTAATGTTTGATGTATTACGGTATTTTAATATTTTGTTGGAAGCCGCCCAGAGTGGCTGGGGAAGCCCAGTCAGATGGGCAGGGTATAAATAATATATTATTATTATTATTATTATTATTATTAGGCGGGGAAGAGGAGGCAGAGTGGGGGCCACAGGATTGGGGGGGAGCCCAGCCCCCTCCTTGAAAAAATGACCCCTCAGCCCCCACCACCTGACATGCCTGAATACAGAGAAGAGCTGTATGGATCATGCCATTTTACAGTTTAGTCACTAGGTTCTTGACAGTGGCTGTAAGAATGCATACATTCTTGTTAGGAATGTATGCATTTAAAACCTGATTTCTGGCACCATGTCACAGGAAGCAAAGCGGACTTCCTACCTAGCTTCCCAGTGAAACCAACCCATTGGTGTAGCTGTAATATTTGCAAGATACATGACCGACTCATGCCACATTCAGACACCCAAATATATGTGGTATTTCTTAAACCCCATACGTGCCTGTGATTTAATAAATGGGCAAATGTCTTAAGAACCTAGACGTCTGTGGGTATTTCTTGCTGCCCGACAAATGTTTTATGTTCTCAAGGAAACCAAGAATTGTCAACAATATTTATGTGGCTATTCCAACTAATTTGCATTCTAGGTTCTCTTACGCTTGAGGGCATATTGTTTGAACAGTTTCAGAAAGTGCCATGAAAAAGAAAGGTACTTAGAATCTCTCTCCTGGCATAAGACCCTGATCAGAGAAATGAAATGGTGGAACATCACCCAATAACTCCTACAAAACATATTTATGTGCAGATAAAATGTACAGAAATATGACTGCTAGAATGTCCAAGAGGACATTGGCATGTATATCAGAATTCATCTGTGAACTCACTGTGTGGTCTGGTTCGGAAAAGCCTTACCAGGGCTGTGTTGAAAACGACATACCCTTTGCGTTTGTTCATTCCCACTGTTGCAAAAATAACACTCCTTTTTAGGCTTTCCAAGGCCTCTTCTAACATTTTCATCACTGTTTTATGCAACTAGGGCATGGAATCTATCAGTGAGAGTCTTTGACATCAAATTGGAATCTGCAATTACATGGTGGCTGCCGGTTCCTCAAGTTACTCTCTTTGTTGGTATGACATTATTGCCCAAGCGAAGTGTTACTGTAGCTCAGTGGAAGAGCTTGTGGTGTAAAAGGGAAAAAAAAGGTCCCTGTTTTGGTTGCTGGACTGTCTGTGCGCATCTTCTCCCTGGGGGCTGTATCTGGCCACATGTACACTATGTAGTTAAAACAGTAACATACCACTTGAGAACATAGGAAGAGGCTGATGGATCGGGCCAATTGCCCATTAGTCTAGCATCCTGTTCTCACAGTGGCCAACCAGAAACTCGCAAGCAGGACAAGAGTAAAAGAAACCCCTCCTGTGGTTTCCAGGAACCAGCGGCGTAGCGTGGGTTGTCAGCACCCGGGGCAAGGCAAGTAATTTGCGCCCCCTAACCCGGAGCAAGGCAAGTAATTTGCGCCCCCTAACCTGGGGCAAGGCAAGTAATTTGTGCCCCCTAACCCCTAACCTGCCACCGCTGCCAGCTTCTTCTTGCTGCTGCCTGGGCTGGGGTATTTACGGTAAGGTAGCCATGGCGGTGGCGGCGGGTCCGTGTCAGGTGATCTGAGGTGAGTTGCCGCTGGCGCTGGCGCCCAAACGACGCCGCTTGCCCGGAGGAGGAGGGCAGAGAGGCGAGGAAAATGCAACATGGCCCAGCAGCTGCAGCAGCAGCGGCGGGGGCGGGGCTGTGAGGAGGGGCTGCCTGGCGCGCCCTCCGCGGCCCTGACGCGCGGGGACCGCGGCGAGCGCTGAGAGCCGCTGCCAGCTCGTCGGTTCCGCGAGACATGGGGCTCTGCTACAGCCTGCACCCGAGGCTCTTCGGCGACTCCGGAGGCGGCGAGCGCGCGCCCCCCAGATGTTGTGCCCGGTGCGGCCGGGCCCCCCCCCGCACCCCCCACGCTACGCCACTGCCAGGAACTGGTATTCGGAGGCATTATGTACTACCTCCAACTGTAGAGCCAGTGTGGTGTAGTGGTTAAGAGCGGTAGACTTGTAATCTGGTGAACTGGGTTCACTTCCCTGCTCCCCCACATGCAGCTGCTGGGTGACCTTGGGCTAGTCACACTTCTCTGAAGTCTCTCAGCCTCACTCACCTCACAGAGTGTTTGTTGTGGGGAAGGAAGGGAAAGGAGAATGTTAGCTGCTTTGAGACTCCTTCGGGTAGTGATAAAGCGGGATATCAAATCCAAACTCTTCTTCTTCTGTAGCTCTATCCTCCATGAAACACTCCCCTTCAAACAATCATGGCTTTCCCCAAATAATCTTTGGAACTAGTTTGCCAAGGGTGCTGAGAGTTGTTAGGAGCCCTCGCAGAGCTATAATTTCTGGAGAGGTTTTAAAAAATCAATCCCTCTTTCCCAGGGAACTCTGGGAATTGTAACTCGTTGAGCAGGGCTGGGAAATAAATTTAATTGTGAACCTTCCTGCTTCACACATCCCAAAACAAGACAGAAACTGAATGGAGGCAATTCATAAATTGATAAAATGTGTATATTAGCATACAAAAAAAATCACTTATTGGAAAATTTTCACATGAAGGTGCTGTGATGGATTTTCATGAGTTTTGTTTGTTTTTTTAATGCAAATGGCTGAAGAAATGTAGTGAACTGATTTTAATGTTGAAAAAATGAGAAACTTGGAAAACCAAATAGCTGTATTCACCTACAGTATTTCTACCTGGAGGAAAGTTCCACGGCACTTACTAGCACCTTCAGCTGAGCACATATGCCCCGTATTGTGCTGTACTCATTGCACTAGGAAAGTAGACTCTATTTACAGCAATTTGTCATAGATGGGAATGAGAAGAGATGACCCAATGGCAAAAGAGCTCAACAAAAGTTGAAGGTTGAGAAATCTATGCTCCCAGATCTCCTTTCGTATCCTTAATGAAGGAGAATTTGCCCCAGAATGTGTGTGTGTGTGTGTGTGTGTGTGTGTGTGTGTGTGTGTGTGTGTGCAATTATTTATACCCCACCCATCTGGCCAGATATGAGATTTGAAAGAAATATATTTAATTAATAATAAGTTATTTTTATAATAAAAAGGGGGCAGTTACAATCTTAGTTGTATAGAACTGAAAAATTACTGAGGTAACCACATAACCATCAGTTCTATTCAAGCAGCCACCATTCTCTCCCTAAGCCAGGACTTGCAGTGGATACAAACTTGAATTACTGTTCAGGAGGTGTGAAATATGGGAACCTATTACTAACAACACCTCCCCTAAAATTATTCTTTTGGACAATTATGTGGGAATAATTCCCTCTAAGCAGGTTCTTTAGATATTTGACCATGTCAAGTTGTACGTTCTACGTTTACAGATAATTGTGGAGTAAATATTTGGTAAATGAAGTATTTTACATCTGTCTTGGACCAAAGCAGTTCTCCTGTCAGTAATACCACTAAACACTTGTAAAAGTATGTCGGCCATTACAGAGTTATGCGCTCTTGGCATGTGCAGCCTTTGAACTCATGTTACTCTGCCGCCAGTAAAAAATATGTTCTTTTTATCAACTGGATGTATTTCAGTTATATACAATTGCTGCCTGGCTGACAGAGGAACAATGGGAACTGATATTAAAAACCTCAATCTTTGTCTTTCTTTTCTTTTCTTTTTCTTTATTTATCTTTGCACCAAATGGCAAGAGGTTGAAAATTGTTTGTTGAACTCTCGAGTGGACATTGTGCACCAGGAGATTACCCTGCACAAGTCCTCATGAAATGAATTCAGGAGCCAAGGAAGGGAAGGGCATGGAAATGGATGAGCATGTTTCACTGTACATATCCCTTTTCAATGGGGCTTGCGCAGGAAAACTTCATAGTTTGCAGAACCCAAAGAAACTCTTTCCATTAAAACGCTCAAACATTGCGCAAAGCTCAAAAGTGGGGAAAGCACACATGTACCAAGCTAATATCCATCTTTCTCCCTTTGAAAGGCAGCACATGGCTTTTCTGGAGGAAATGCTTCCCTTGTCTTCTCCCACACATCAGAGTAAAGACTGCAAATTACAGAAATCCTTTTAAAGCTATAAAATAAATTTTAAAAGGAGGGGGGAAAACAGGTTGGGGTGGGGGAATCGCGTGTCCTTGACTGCAAGCTGTTAAAACAGAAGTAACTGTGATTTTTTATTATTTTTTTAAAGTTTCATTTTACCCCTTTCAAAAAATGAAGTTAAATTACAGGCAAGATTGCTTGTACGCATTCAAGTGCAGCTGGTAGAAATCTAGGAAATTGCTTATTAATGAAACAATAGCAAGCCCCATCACCATCATGAATAACAAGCCCGTTACCAGCTTCAGCAACACACAATACAATATGTGCTCATTTTCCTTGTTCTTTGTGTCAGGAAACATGACAGAAAAGCCATTTTCCTTTGATATTAGAGTGTTCAGAATGTATTGATGTACAATTTTCCTGCCTCTGAATTGTCTTCATCTGCTTTTTTCCAGCACAATAATAGGTCTCTCTCTCTCTGTAGAAACATTTTGCCTTTCTATTCAAAAGTAACCAGAACTGGCGCAATGGCAATATGTTTAAGCTGGGAAATATCTGGTTCCAAGATCATTGGCTGCCCAGATGTCAGGCGACTACAACTCCCATTTCATCTGACCATTGGCCATGCCACCAGGGGCTGGTGGGAGTTGGAGTCCAACAAGATCTGGAGGGCACCAGATTACCCACCTTTTCACTAGGCAAGTCTCTGTTCCTACAGCCACCACCACTCACTTTAATACTTATTGATGTTAGAATTCCTGCTCCATGATTGCAGTCATGGGATTGTTGTCTATCACATGATGGTATATGTTTTGACTCCACAGAGTGGGAAGTGTCAGAGACAGGATGTTTGTGTTACTGTGTTCCATGAAGTGGGACTATTGTCCTTTGTTCTTTTTCTCTTTGCTGTCTGATACTAGAGAGAGAGGGAGCCATGTTGCAGTGCTCCGTGTGTGTTTATATGTAAATAAAGTAGATTAGCCAAAATGCTGAGTTTCTGAGGTCTGTCACGCAAGCTGCGAAGACTCTGTGGATCCCTAAGTGTGTCGATGTCTGTTGGCACCGGTTGCTGTGATGTTTGGGCTGAAAAAAGCTTTTGAAGCTCCCGAACGATCAACCAGGAGGGAGGGAACATGCCAGTCGGGCATGTGTCTCTGCCTGGGTCCTATTTGAGTGTAGGACGAACTCCTGACAATTGAGAGCTTGGAGTTTGACTCATATTTGAGCTATGGAGTTCCTGGTTTAAAATTTCCTGAACTTGTTTCATGACCTTGGTCAAGTCATTGTCCCACTTGGCTGTAGCCCACCCCTTTATCAGTAACATGGGAATAATATCACCAACCTATTTTGCATAATTATTTTGGGATCATTGAAACCATTCCTCCAAAGTACTTTGGACATGCAAAACTGTGCTATATGAAGGCTGAGAATTGTTATTTTATAGCATACATTAGAACAATAAATGAACATCTTGTTCCATCATATGATAGCCCATTATCAGCTAGGAGAGCTCTGTTGTCATCTTTAAGAGAGGTGAATCATAAAGAAAGACTGCCTCCCAATTCATTTGTTTTTAAATAGAAACTTGGTAAGCAAGATGCAGTTACAGCCGGGATGAATCCGTCTTCGCTGACATCTTCCAGATGTTCAAGATACAACATGTGAAGTTATGAAACATGAGTTACATTTCCTTGCTCTATGTGTGCTTCCCAACTACTGGACTGTGATCCAACATTGAATATCAACTGGGCTTCTAGATGTTGCAACTGTTCCATGTTTAGAATAGTGAGTGCCATGGCACACTCAACATGCACAGTGTTATCTTTCGTTCTTCCATCACATGGGGTGGGCAGCTGTATTAGCAGGAAGTAGACTAATACACTAACCCGTGGCCTAGTTTAGGCGTAGTCAACATGGTATTCTTCAGATGTTGTTGGCATCCAAGTTCCATAAGCCTTAGCCAGATTTGGCAATAACATCCAGAAGCCATCATGCTGGCTATCCTTGCTCTAGCTAGTAACACCTAAGATCAACTACTGTAACGTAATGTGGAATTGCCTTTAAAGAAACTGCAGTTAATTGAGACTGTGGCTGCTAAGCTACTAACTAGGACCAGAAATTGGAATCCTATTACATTGATGCTTAATGCACAAGTCACAATTTGGTGCTTCCCTTTAATGCCTCATGTGGCTTGGGATAAACTGGGTAAACTGGAGACACAACTGTCCTCTAAGCCACCTGCCTGTTTGCTGAAATCATTGGGAGAAGTTCTCCTCAGAAGGATTCTACCACCTGGGGTAAGGTGAGTGGCAACTAGAGAGAGGGTGTTGTTGTTGTTTGGTAGTGACATCCCCTTATGCAAATCATCCCCCACAGAGGCTCACACAATGCTCACTCTGTCTTTTTGGGGTTGGGCTAGTGGTTTCTGGACTCCCTCCACCGCACCTCACAAACCACTTGAACATTTCTTATGTTCTTGGTGGACCATTTAATGATTCCGCTGCCTGTTGTAGCTATTGTAATGTGCTGTGTTAGATGCTGCATTGTTTTAAATTAAATTTCCATTGCTTCTCTTATTTCTTATATTATATTAATTACAATTTGAATTCCATTGAATTCAGAATGTAATACAAGGAATAAGAGAAGCAATAAAATTACATTAAAAAAATCAAAGTAAATGTTTAAAGTGGGCCATGGACCACTGGAAAGAAACTTGCAGTCAATTGGTGGTCCATAGACCACGGTTGGGAAGTTCCTGTGGTAGACAAAGACTTATTTGTTTTCCTTAGCTTTTAAAATTCTGTGTCTTATTAACTACTATTTCAACTGGTGTAGAAAAGTGGTTAAGAGACTGAGGTGTGAATAAGGAGGTCTCGAGTTTGAATCTTGCCTCTGCTGTGGGCCCACTAAGTGGCCTTGAGCAAGTTTTTTATTTCTCTCCCTCTCATGTGCACATGCACACATGCACACTCACGCATGCCATCCTGTTCTGGTCTAGCAAAGGAATCCATGGGGACAAGGAAGGCAGGGCAAGTGTTGCAGCACCACGGAGAGCTCCAAGTGAGCAACTTGCTTTAAAAAAGGCCAGGGATGGGCTGAGGTCCTTTGAGTCTCCTGTTCACCTCTCCTAGGCTCCACCCCCTCTATTTATGTAGTTTAATTTATACAGTGGTACCTCAGGTTACAAACGCTGTGGGTTACAAACACTTCGGGCTACAAACGCCACTAACCCGGAAGTAGTACCTTGGGTTGAGAACTTTGCCCCAGGATGAGAATGGAAATCACGTGCCGGCATGAAAGTGTGCCTCAGGTTAAGAACAGTTTCGGGTTAAGAACGGACCTCCGGAACAAATTAAGTTTGTAACCCAAGGTACCCCTGTATATCACCCTTCATCCGAGGACCACAGAATGATTTACAGTATACAATTGTATACTGTGAAGGTAGGAGAGAAAGGTTGTAGAGTATTGGACTGTACAACATGTAGACTTGGGACATCATATCACATTGCCTCCAGGTAAAAAATCTCCCTGCAACCTACTAAACTCACACACCAAGGAAAAGAGTTTAAGTGCAGTCCTTTCTCTGTGGTGCTAGTTTGCTTAATTTGTGTGGAAAGCACAAAAAACAATTTCATAGAAACCTAGAATTGTAGCATTGGAAGGGAGCCTGAGGGTCATGTAGTCCAACCCCCTGCAATGCAGGAATCTCAACTAAAGCATCCATGACAGATGGCCATCCAACATCAGCTTTAAAATCTCCAGTGTAGGAGAGTCCATATCTCCCAAGGGCGTCCAATCCACTGTGACACCTCTTACTGTCAGAACGTTCTTCCTGGTGTTTAGTAAGAATCTCCTTTCTTGTAATTTCAATCCATTGGTTTTGGTACAGTGGTACCTCTGGTTACGTACTTAATTCATTCTGGAGGTCCGTTCTTAACCTGAAACTGTTCTTAACCTGAAGCACCACTTTAGCTAATGGGGCCTCCCACTGCTGCTGCCGCGCCGCCGCTGCACGATTTCTGTTCTCATCCTGAAGCAAAGTTCTTAACCCGAGGTACTATTTCTGGGATAGCAGAGTCTGTAACCTGAAGCGTATGTAACCCAAGGTACCACTGTACAAGCTAAACAGATGGTGGCCACCCCATTTGCTGGTTTCTTTTCAGTCGTGAGAACAAATAGTTTCTGAAATGAAACACTTCTGTTGGGGATCCTTCAAGTCAGGGGTATGTATGTAACCTGAAGCGTCTGTAACCCGAGGTACCACTGTACTAGCCTTTGGAGCAGGAGAAAACAAGCTTGCTCCACCTTCCACAAGACAACTCTTCAGATATTTGAAGATGGCTATCTATATCTCCTCTCTGTCTCCTCTTTTCCAGGCTAAACATACCCAATTTCTACCACTCTGTTCTGTATCTTGTATGATGTGGTTCCTCAGTGTGTTTCAAATAAACCTTAAATGTTAAACACACCGAGGTGCTTCCAGATACAGGCTTTCTCTGCATATCACTGAACTGAGAGCAACGCAGCAATGCTTGGCTCAGTGTACTGGACACCCACAGGCCAGATGTTGATTGTGCTGCCTGACAGCTGCTCGAACAAACTTACCGGCAGGAACAATCCTAGAAGATTTTATTTTTTTAAAAATCCCAAAACACCACACACACGTTGTGTAAAATATGGATCCCAACAAGAACAGGTATCTCTTTCATTATTTAATTTCTGGTCCATTTCCTAATTTGGCACTGGTGAAGCCGAGAAGCACCCTGGCAGTGAACACAGAAAAAAGAGATTACTGTATGGATATCTTTCACTGTTACAAAGCGTTGAAACATATGGATATCGTCAAAGATGAAATGCTGGGCTAATGGACTCTGGACTTCACACACTATGGGTGTTCTTACATTAGCTCCTTTGTCTACCCAATCCCTTTTTTAAAAATGGGTTTGATCTTCCATAAGCATTTAAAATTTGCTTTGCTTGACTAGACCAAGATCCATCCAGTCCAGCATTCAATCTGCAACTGATCAAACCAGGCACTTGTTCTGCTGCTTGGGATTGGGGCCGGTAAGGGCAAGCAGGTCATGTCAGTTCTGGGCAAAGTCAGTTCAAATCATGGGATCATAGAATTGTAGTGTTGGAAGGAACCCTGAGGGTCATCTAGTTCAACTCCCTGCAATGAAAGAATATGCAGCTACCCCTTACAGCAGTGGTTCTCAACCTGTGGGTTCCCAGATGTTGTTGGACTACAATTCCCATCATCCCTGAACTCTGGCCTTGCTAGCTAGGGGTGGTGGGAGTTGTAGTTCAACAACATCTGGGGACCCACAGGTTGAGAAAGGCTGCCTTACAGGGATCGAATCTGTAGCCTTGGTGATTGAATTTAGTAAATAAGTAAAGCAAGTTGATTATCCTCTGCATCTCCTCCCCCTCTGTGTCCTGAAACACACTGATAAAAAGCTGGGAAACAAAATTTTGATGCACTGATTGTTCATCTTGACATAATTGCATATGGGCTCCTGCATGTTGGCTAAACAGTAGCGATGTGCACGCTGCCCAAATCTCAAGGCAAATGGGGATGGTTCAGGAGAGGTTTTCAAATGGCAGAGTCAGACAGCATCATTAACAGGTGATCGCAAGTTACATCAGGTATTCTCTAAAGTCCTTAGTCACCCTGTGGACTTGAGTGCCCTCCAAAATGGCAAACCGAGGGTGTGAACGAGCTTCCCAAATACCTTAGCCTAGTCAATCCACCAGCGCAATCACAGGGATTCAAGCAAACAGCGAGAGCAAAACAGGGAGGGGAGAGGACCCAGCCATTTCAGTCCAGTCTAACTCCATGAATGATATGGGACTTGAATACAGATCCATGCCTAAACTGCTCAACACTGGCCTGTACTGGTATATGAAGAAGTGTGCATGCACACAAAAGCTCATACCAATAACTAACTTACTTGGTCTCTACGGTGCTACTGGAATGATTTTTTTTATTTTTATTTTATTTTATTTTATTTTATTTTTTGTTTCAACTACGGCAGACCAACACGGCTACCTACCTGTAACTGTACTGAGTACACTGAAATAACTATGCCTATCAATGGATAGTACAAGGTAAAAGGTAAAGGACCCCTGGACAGTTAAGTCCACTCAAAGGAGACTATGGGCTTCTGGCGCTCATCTCGCTTTCAGGCCGAGGGAGCCAGTGTTTGTCCACAGACAGCTTTCCAGGCCATGCAGCCAACATGACTAAACCACTTCTGGCGCAATGGGACACTGTGATGGAAACAAGAGCACACTGAAATGCCATTTACCTTCCCGCCACAGCGGTATCTATTTATCTACTTGCACTGGCGTGCTTTCGAACTGCTAGGTTGGCAGGAGCTGGGACAGAGCAACGGGAGCTCACCCTGTCACAGGGATTCGAACTGCCAACCTTCCGATCGGCAAGCCCCAGAGGCTCAATGGTTTAGACCTTTACCTTAATGGATAGTGCATACCTATGTAGCCCCCCTCCGGGTGGGGGTAATGCGAACCCTCACATCCATAATTATTAGATTTCTCTCTGACTATTTCTACTTCTCCAGGAGCAGCTAATGAAATCTCCTGTGGAGAGGGAGAAAGAGCAAATGCACGATGTACTGTAGCGGAGGTTCAAAAGAAAAGAACTTCTCTGCCTCTTCCCAGAAAACCTCTAAAACATTTTGGACTTGTGCCTATATGATCTTCAAAAGGAAAATTCTGTACATCTCCAAAATACAGAAGACAGGCTCTTGTCTTGTGTTCAGCCTGTTTAACATGTGCACGCACAACCTAATGTATGTCTCCATCCTTTTTTTTAAAAAAAAAATTAAGGCTATACCTTGGAAGCTTGCCAGACTTAATATTTTAACCCTCATTTAAACTGAAATACTGTGTCAGTTTTTAATTGCCAGTGGATTGCAAACTTAAACTATGCATTAAATCTAACACAGAAGTGGTCGCAGCAGGTGTGTGTGTGTGTGTTCTTTTTTTAAAAAAAAACAACCCCAACACATTTTTATGAACACAAATCTTACTTTAAATTGAATACTATGTTATATTACTCACACTTCAGCTGACCTTCATAAATATCAAATCCATGGAATCAAATGTCCTGACATTTAATATCTTCCTGCAGGCTAAGTAGGACCACATTGCATTAGAAGGTCACATGTCACCCATAGCTTTTAGAGAGACTTATCATTTTAATGAAGATACTCGGCTCACGTCGAATAATGAAATGGTGAATGAGCTTATTCCAGGCTGCCTTCCTGAAACTCGCTCTTCTTAGTATTGCACTGCGGGGGTGAAAGAAAGAAAGAAAACACGAGGAACTACCTACCACATCAGCGCATTCTTGCGCCGACAATTTCCTTTGAACTGTGATCTCCAAAATGACTTAAAATGGAGATGGGAGCAAAAGAAAGAAATTGCACAAAACTGCCTCATGGGTGGTCCTGTTTTCCATTGGCTGCAAGGTTTCGGGGGGCTGGGGTGTGCAGAACTGAACGACTCCGTTGATCCATTACATCTCAGGTGAAAGTTATGAACTTCTAGTTTATGTCTCCAAGGGGGTCCTGCAACAAAATGACTCCTTGTGGAATGCTGCCGCTTAGGAATCCAGTATTTATCATCTGCATTAGGGTAGCCATATTCCCAAAAGTGAAAATCTGAAGTTGTTGAACACCTCCCCAATTATGTCTTGATGTTTTGGGACTGTGGGTGGATTTTTAAAGCATTTTTTAAAAAAAATTTAAAAAATGCTCTACTTGCCATACATCTGGCACATTTTGCTGATTAAGCAAAAATCCACCCGGACTCCATTTTGCAGCCCGATTCCCAGATGTGTCATGTCCAGGGAAACCCAGGTGTATGCCAGCCCTATCTACATCAGCTTCCCACCGCCCTCAATCAGTTTAAAAGCTACTCTGCCACCGACAGTCTAGTTCCAACGTGGTTCAAGTGGAGCCCATCTATTTTGTACCTAACAAATCCTCATGAAACTTCACCATCCTTTCGGTACAAAATTCTCCTAATTTAACATGTTTTTGTATGCATTTTTTTCAGCCAAACAATTTAAACTAATATATGCGTTTACATAAAGGTCCGTATAGTTAAAGCCATGGTCTTCCCAGTAGTGATGTATGGAAGTGAGAGCTGGACCATAAAGAAGGCTGATCGCCGAAGAATTGATGCTTTTGAATTATGGTGCTGGAGAAGACTCTTGAGAGTCCCATGGACGGCAAGAAGATCAAATGCATCCATTCTTAAGGAAATCAGACCTGAGTGCTCACTGGAAGGACAGATCGTGAAGCTGAGGCTCCAGTACTTTGGCCACCTCATGAGAAGAGAAGACTCCCTGGAGAAGACACTGATGCTGGGAAAGATGGAGGGCACAAGGAGAAGGGGGCGACAGAGGACGAGATGGTTGGATAGCGTTTTTGAGGTTACCAGCATGAGTTTGACCAAACTGCGGGAGGTAGTGGAGGACAGAGGTGCCTGGCGTGCTCTGGTCCATGGGGTCATGAAGAGTCGGACACGACTAAACGACTAAACAACAACAATGCGTTTACATGTACATTTTACCCTAGTATACACATTTTTTTGTACACGTTTCTTGGTTGGAGAATGGCATTGCCACTTCTGGATAAATGTGATTTTCAAGGTATAGCTATGTTTTGGCTTCCACAATGTTTCAAAAAATTCAGTTTATGCAAACTGCTGTTTATGGACTATGCACCTGTGGATCACGAGTATGCAAAGATGCAAGAGATCTTTTGTCCCATGCTATTCCCCATCACAACAACAACATATGTATTTGTCTGCTGTGCAAAACATGCTTCTAGCAAAAGCACACTGGCCATTGTTATTGCCTTCACTGGTGGCAAAGCATCTTCTGTTTCTAATCTCTGTGGCCTTTATGGCATTGTATTTAATGAATTATGCTCCTCAAGAGGAGGTCAGCGAAAGAATTAAGCTGCAAACCCCTAGCAGTGCCGTTGGCCAAGAGCCAGCTCTTTTTTAGGACGCTTTTCTGCATGAGGTCGGCTACAGCTGGAGCAAAACGACTTGCAGGTGGTTCAGTGGGCAGCAGATCACACAGTCCTGCTTGGTCCGCCCCTCGGCAGCAAGGAGGGAGTCACCTAGCCTGGCCGTTGGTGGCTGAAAGGGAGCAGGAAATGTCTGACAATCTTGATTAAGAACTCCCAAGCACTGAACTTTCTGTGAGGAGAAGGCACATTCAGATCCCTGATGCTCAGTCTCCCCCCACAAACGTGTGTGTGCGTGCGTGCGTGCGTGCACACACACACACACACACACACACACACACACACAATCTCTCTGCTCCTCTCCAATTTAGAATCTGTCTAAATCATTCATGCCTTTTCTGTGTCCACTAGACAAACTATTAATGGTCGTCCCCAAGTGTTGGTTCTCTGCTTTAAATCAAAGATTCCCTTTCAAGTTAATATCAAAAGCTGGTGCAAATGGTTGTTTGTCTTGCAGAAAACAAAAAAAACCAACCAACCAACCAACCAGTGCATTCACAAATTATGAACAGCAACAGTTTGCAAAGCTTCCACTTTGTTGTCAGACTCCCTGAGGGGTCCACACATGGTAACATGCTACTTAAGAACCTCCCATTAACAGTTACAGAGAAACATAGTCCAACGGAGACTACCAGGGCTGTTCTGACTCCTGTCCAATTTCCGACCACAGACCTAGATCCCAAGCAGAGTTGCTTCTGAAGGTGGAGAGGGGGTGGCGTTCTGTATGGCACAAGATACAACTGTCAAAAGGCGAAATCAACAGTCCACGCCCACATGCAGAGAAACACCTCGTTCACACACAAGATGCACCTTAGGCAGAGCTTCTGAGCAATAGAAGTGCAAAGAAGCATTGCAGTGTGGCATGCTCATGTTTACGTTTCCAGCCAGCGAGCTTGCCATTTCAGGAGATTCCATTCCTCCCTCCCTCTCTCTCTTGTGTTCTGTGTCGTCGTGGCCCCCCCCCCCCAACAATGATGCTCAATATTTTGCAGTCATTGTGCATAGTCAGTTCTCACTGGGCTGTGTTGGGAGTGTTTTCTTTTCCTGATATAGATTTCTACTTCTGCCAACTTTGGGGTTCTCTCATACATGAAGATACCTCCCTTTTGTTTCTCGACAGCCCTGATTTGTTGACACACCTGCCGTTACTCAGCATCTGAGTTTTCTATCAGGCTATACAAGGGAATGGGACGCGGGTGGCACTGTGGGTTAAACCACAGAGCCTAGGACTTGCTGATCAGAAGGTTGACGGTTCGAATCCCCATGATGGGGTGAGCTCCCATTGCTCGGTCCCTACTCCTGCCAACCTAGCAGTTTGAAAGCACATCAAAGTGCAAGTAGATAAATAGGTACCGCTCCAGCGGGAAGGTAAATGGCATTTCTGCGTGCTGCTCTGGTTCGCCAGAAGAGGCTTAGTCATGCTGGCCACATGACCCAGAAGCTGTACGCCGGCTCCCTTGGCCAATAAAGCGAGATGAGCGCTGCTACCCCAGAGTCGGCCACGACTGGACCTAATGGTCAGGGGTCCCTTTACCTTTACTATACAAGGGAAGCTCACCTAGTTGGGCAGAGCTATAGCAATACTGAACTTGGAGGTTGCCTGTAGCCACCACAACTAGTCACCACTGATAAACTGAATCTTCTATGAATTTGGCACAATCTTCACTAGACGTTTAAAGCAGCATCATGACACTTTAAGCAGTTGTGGCTTCCTGCAAAGCATTCTGAGAACTGTAGGTTATCAAGGGTGCTGAGAGTTTGTTAGGAGACCCCTTATTCTCCAGAGTGGCTAAACAGGTGATCCCTTTCCCCAGGGAACTCTGGGAACTGCAGCTTTGTGAGGGAAATAAATTAAAGTGGTATGATACTGCTTTAAATGTATAGTGTAGATAGAGCCAAAATCTAGTCCGCTCTTCAAACAATAGCTCATGTTTTGCTTTGTTTTTAAAGAACCAAGAAATGTATTGATTTCTCTGCATTGCTAATTGATGAGCACAACCAAAGATATTACTAACAGGCTTTGCTCTCTCAAATTTATTCACCACCCTCCAGTAAGAAGAGGAAGAGGGGGAGAAAAATAGGAAGGGTTACATTATTTTGACCTTACATTTTGGCTGACATCTAGTGCGGTACTAAATCAGCAACTTGACACGGCTTACAAGCACTTTCTACCTCATCACAGCTCTCCCGCAGCTACCAGTGGATGTCAGTAGAGGCAACGCTTGCAAGGAAGAGAGTCAAATACAAAGAGACAAAGGGGGAGAGAGGCTTCCCGATAAGCTGAGCAGAGGCAGAGCAAAACCCAGCCGGTACTCTGCAAAGCAATAACTCCTCCAACAAAATGATTTAGAGCTACCAGAGATCAAGAGGACGTTGGGAGGGGGGGAAAGAAACCGAGCCAATCAGGTTGCACATAATTCTTCATGCTTTCACCCTTCAAGAGCAATTGCTTTTCAGTTAATTTAAAAACAATGCACAATGTCTAAAGGCCCACCGTTCGAACAGTAGAAATGCTGGACACCAGATTAAAAAAGGCATCCAGCATACATCATCTGCTTCCAACCTGGCTCTGAAACAGCAACTGCTGTGTCGTCCACTGAAGCCAAGGACAGCATGAGGAGTAGATCCTATTGAGCTCAATGGGGCTGAGTTGGGCTGACAGGTGTCTGTCCTGCATCCAATGTTGTGCTTTTATGCCAAGCTTTAAAGCAGAGGTGAGGATCCTGTGGACCTCCACCAACCCCAACCAGCATGGACAATGGCCAGGAATGTTGGGAGTTCTAGTCCAGCAACATCTGGAAGACCACAGGTTTCCCCATCCCAGTTTTAAACTGTCACTCACTGAGTGAGTGGCACATCAGAATCCCTGCAAGTGATTGGACAGAGAAGTCTCATTCCCCTTGTCCCTCCATTACCTCTTCAGGGCCACAGGTGTCTAGTACTGGGATATGTGAGGTAATAACTTTTCTGGTCTTATTTCTGATCTGTATGGTATATAAGAAACTGTTTTGTATCAAGAAAGGCTTTGGTCTGGTATTATCTGCACTGAATGGTAGTCCTTCTCTAGGGCAGGCACCCCCAAACTCGGCCCTCCAGATGTTTTGGGACTACAATTCCCTTCATTCCTGACCACTGGTCCTGTTAGCTAGGGATGATGGGAGTTGTAGTCCCAAAACATCTGGAAGGCCGAGTTTGGGGAAGCCTGCTCTAGGGTATCAGAACATTGTCTTCCAAACTTGGAGATATCTGGCATTGAACATGGGGACTTCTTTGTGCAAAGCATGCATTCACTTAGCCTTGAAAACTGCTCCAACAGCTGAAATTTAGATGCCCCCACTTTCAAAATCACAGACTCTGAAGACCATTCAAATGTCCCTATTTTCCAGGAACTGTCCCGGGTTTACAGAAGCCATCCCGGTTTCTGAGTTGGTCCCAGAATGCCCCACTTTTCCTTAGGATGTCCCTATTTTCACTGGAGAAATGTTGGAGGATATGGAAAAGGACATCCCTATCTTCATCAGAGAAATGTTGGAGGGTATGAAACCACATATCTACTTACATATACTGTGCAACAAACCCAAAGGAAACTTGTGTATTGTTCTCTGCAGGGTTGAAAGTGAAAGATTATCCCACCTAAATATCTCCCATTTTCTTCATTCTTATCCTTTTGTAAACTGGGCTTCTCTCTATACCTGTCGATTGTTGTTTCAGTGTAAAATTTTATGGTAAAATGTAGTTGTTGTTGTGCCCCCACTCAACTGCGTGAAGAGGCAAGATGTGACCAAATAGCATCATTTGCCAATATGGGACTTCTGCTTCTTATAGTGCATTATACCTACTATATACGGACGCGGGTGGCGCTGTGGTCTAAACCACAGAGCCTAGGGCTTGCTGATTGCAAGGTTGGCAGTTCGAATCCCCACAATGGGGTGAGCTCCCGTTGTTCGGTCCCAGCTCCTGCCCACCTAGCAGTTCGAAAGCATGTCAAGTGCAAGTAGATAAGTAGGTACCGCTCTGGCGGGAAAGTAAACGGTGTTTCCATCTGCTGCTCTGGTTCGCCAGAAGCGGCTTAGTCATGCTGGCCACATGACCTGGAAGCTGTCTATGCCTATACAGCGAGATGAGCACACAACCCCAGAGTCGTCCGCAACTGGACCTAATGGTCAGGGGTATCTTTACCTTTACCTACTATAGACAGTGGTGGCTGGTGCCTGTTGGAACTGGTAGGACAGAAGGCAGGGAGGTCAACAGTAGGTGGTGCCACATCCAATGACTGGTGGAGCCAACTAATTTTAGCTTTGAGTCCTACAAGGGCAAAACTGAATCTAAACCTGCCCACTGTCCTGAACTGCTGACTAAAGTTTGTGGGGCAATGCCCCATTCACTCTAATGGACCAGCCTCCAATGATTTTATATATTATTCCATGATGCTTTAGTAGAACATGTAGGATTCCTGCCTTGTCCTCTGACATTATTGGGCCATGCCCTGTCTCTTCACACAGTTGGGCGAAGGGCAACTAAGATTCAGCCTGGTGTTTTGAATAATTATGGGGAGAATGATGATGTTTACCAGAGACCTAGTTTACAAAAAGGTTCTATAGTTATATAATAAGAGCTAATCTCCCATGGCAACTTGCAAAGAATGTGGCCATTCAAGTAGCTCTGCTAGAATTACTAGCTTTCGGGAAATATTGCCATTGTTCCCAAATTCCACACACAAATTTAATTTGCCCCCTGTTATTCCCAGGCAAATTCCAACAGGACTTAATACCACTCTCTTGGATGTGTGTAAAAGAGGCGGGAGGGGAGATACTATCCCTCCATCTGTAAAAAAAAAATCTCTGGTGGTTTTTCCATCAGGATCATTCTGTAGATCATCCAATCTGCCTACAAGTATACAAGAAAATTCAGGAATGGAACCGCATATTTTATTTCACAGGTATTGTCAAATTAAACATCTCTCTTTTTTGAAATGGGGAGCATGGAGTGGAGGAGAGCAATCTGGGAGACTGGAGGGAGGAAAATAGAGCACATAAGGGAAGGGGGGTATTTCTAGGAACCCCATGAAGGAGAGTGTTTCAGAATGAATGGTGGTAGCTTCTGAAAAGCGGCTGCTGTTTTAAGGGATGTTCCCGCAAGAGTAAAAGGAAAAGTTGTACAAGTTATGGGATGTTTACAGATCCATTAATCAAAAGTCACTTTGCTCCCCTAACATGATTCAAATAAGGCGCTTGATATCTGATACCAGCCCTTAGCATGCAGGTCTAATAAAAATTCTGGCTTCTGCATATATCTTTATAAATATGAAAGAAGAGTTGTGCAAAAGAAGTTGATTAATAATCACCCTAGTCAAGCAACCTTGGAACATCTGTGTATTACACTCATCTATTAAATTATACCAATCTGTATTTTAATAAGTAAAAGATACGTCTGCTGCCATCCATCAAAATAAACTCAGGAAATACTTAATATTATCATCATTTTTCTTGCTCGAACACAACTTATGAAATATGAATCCAATACAAAGAATGCTGTACTTGCTGTTATGATCAAATGTGTTTTTACAGGTGCACCAAATATTCCGTTTCCATTTCACTTTTCAAACTGTTGAAAATATAAACCACATTTTATGTTTCTTAGGTAGGCAATATTGCCTTTTCCTCCCCTCCCTTCCCCACATGGCACCCATTATTAGTGAGTTATTACCACATCTCCCTTTTCAAGTGGGCACTACAAGTTGCTTAGCAATGAAAATACAGATTTGTGTAACAAATAGGGTAGAAAACCAGTTAGGGTGCTCTTTAGAATTGGGTCTGGGACACTAATAACACTAAGACTATTTGATTCTAAGATAAGGTTTGTAAATTCTGTTCATATGTGTTCAGTTGGTTAGCACTCCCCGAATCTTGCATTGAAGAATTCTTGCTTTTCTCCATAATAAGATATTGCACATTTATTTAAATTCTTCATTATTCTATTTATTGAACAAAAGGGGATTTAAAAAATATTCCCGCAGAGAGGCAGGTTTATCGCATGCTTTCTTACCAAGTGGTTAGTAACATAGGCCCAAGCAAGAGGTGAATTTAAGGACATAAGAAGAACTTGACCCTCCAAGGGTCCCTATTTTCCCAGGACAGTCCTGGATTTACAGAAGTCACCCTGGTTTCTAATTTGATACCAGAGTGTCCCACTTTTCCTTGGGACATCCCTATGTTCATTGGAGAAATGTTGAAGGGTATGGTAAGATGCCCCTATTTACATCAGAGAAATGTGGGAGGGTATAGAGCTTCGAGAAGGGACGCAGGTGGTGCTGTGGGTTAAACCACAGATCCTAGGACTTCCCGATCAGGTCGGTGGTTCGAACCCCCGCGACGGGGTGAGCTCCCGTTGCTCAGTCCCTGTTCCTGCCAACCTAGCAGTTTGAAAGCACGTCAAAGTGCAAGTAGATAAATAGGTACCGCTTTGGCGTTTCCGTGCGCTGCTCTGGCTCGCCAGAAGCAGCTTAGTCATGCTGGCCACATGACCCGGAAGCTGTACGCCAGCTCCCTCGGCCAATAAAGCGAGATGAGCACCGCAACCCCAGAGTCAGCCATGACTGGACCTAATGGTCAGGGGTCCCTTTACCTTTACCTTTATGGAGCTTTGAAACCCCTGGACAATCCGGGATCAAATCAGAAACCTAGATGGCTTCTGTAAATCCAGGGCTGTCCCTGGAAAATAGGGACACTCGGAGGGGCTGTTGATGCAACTGGTTTTCCCATCACTGCATGTGGTATGGTGGGATACACCTGTAGAATAAAAATGAATATGTTTCACAGAAGCAGGGAGAAGAAATCCAGAAAGGTAGCACCAAGTGAGAGAACCATCATGGGGGGAAGCCTGAACCAGCTGGGAGAAGTAGGGGAATCCCCCCATACATATGAAGGAGATTAAACATTCTGTTGCTTCATGGACTTTTCCAAACACCTCATCTCTGTACTGGGAAAGAGCATCCGTCAGCTTACCGTATTTTTCGCTCTATAAGATGCACTTTTCCCCTCCTAAAAAGTAAGGGGAAATGTGTATGCATCTTATGGAGCGAATGCAGGCTTCGTGTGGCTATCTCTGGCTTTTGCGGGAGGTGGGGGAAGTGACAGAGCCGCACGCTCTGTCACTTCCCCCACCTCCCACAAAAGCCCCCAAGAGCTGTGCTCCCTTTAAAGAGCCGCACGGAGTGTGTGTGTGTGGCTCTTGGGGGCTTTTCCCCAAGGAGGGAGAAGGGCATACATGCACAGAAGCCATGCCAAGCAATGTGAATGAAGATAATCAGCAGAACTGCCATAAAACAACATTGCTTTCCATTTGCTGGACATCTGCTGAAGACCCTGAAAAGCAGATTAGGCTAGAATTTTCGCAGAACTCATACTACTCAAACCCTTTTTTTAAAAAACCCAGATCTTTGCTGTGTAAATCCTCTGTACACAGACCTTCCATTTACTCCAAGTTCTGCTTATTCAAGTGCCTTATTATCTGCGTGTTGTGAATCTCCCCAATTACATTTCCGTGGATCTCCATAAATAAGGCTTTTCAATCGGTTTTCGGTGACTCGAAATTTGGGTCCAACTCAAAAAGCCAAGAGGAAAGCATCAACAGCATTGCATTCACACACCATAAAAAAGTCATATATGAAAAGTAAATGTAACCACAATTTGTTTTAAAAACAAATTGAACTGAGGAGTGCGGAATCACTTCAAGGGTTGAGGGTTTTCTTTTTCTTTCTTTCCATTTTTTTACTTCTCCCTCCAGGAAGGAAAAAATAACCACCATCAAAGCACTCTTTGGGTACAGGTGCAACCAACATTTAAATTGCCACACTGCCAAAATTCCAGCTGGGGTGATGTCAGCTCTATTAACAGGGCACTTGGAAAACAGCTGATGGGAGGACAGAGAGGGGAAAACTAGAAAGTCAAGTTCTAGGGAGTGTGAAATAAAGCGATTGCCTGGTGACTAAAGAAATATCAGGACAGGGCTTCAGGAACAGAAATTAATTAACACCTTAGAAAGCTCAAGCCTATGTAGTTTACTCAGGAGAATACCCTAAATTAGTTCAGCCAAACTAGAAGGCTCAAGAGAAAGGTAATGTAATTAGTGCTATAAGCACTTACGTAGGTAATTTTCAATGTAGATAAATGTGAAACAGAAAGAAACATGAAAAGAAAAAGTTTCTTGGCAGCCATGCAATATCAGAACCATTTGTCTAGGTTGGTAGTTGCACTGTTTTTAAAGGGGGTCCAGTTCAAGATAAGAAGATAAGATACAGTGGTAC
The DNA here is from genome assembly GCF_964188315.1 of Podarcis muralis. Classification (NCBI taxonomy): domain Eukaryota; kingdom Metazoa; phylum Chordata; class Lepidosauria; order Squamata; family Lacertidae; genus Podarcis; species Podarcis muralis. The sequence continues at coordinate 101,866,591 of NC_135657.1, forward strand.
CTCGGGTTACATACGCTTCAAGTTACATACGCTTCTTGTTACAGACTCCGCTAACCCAGAAATAGTGCTTCAGGTTAAGAACTTTGCTTCAGGATGAGAACAGAAATCGTGCTGTGGTGGCGCGGTGGTAGCAGGAGGCCTCATTAGCTAAAGTGGTGCTTCAGGTTAAGAACAGTTTCAGGTTAAGTACAGACCTCCGGAATGAATTAAGTACTTAACCCGAGGTACCACTGTACTTTGTTGGTCCTGGGGGGGAAATGCTTTTACTCATGGACTGGCCAGACACCAAGGAATGGTGGCAGGAACCAGCTGGGGGAACCCCCAAGGGAAGAAGGCTCAGAGCCTGGAGACTGGTCAGAGGGAGAAGATCAGGAGGAGAAGGAGGAGGTATCATAATCTGAAGAGGTAGCAAGGTTTAGTGAGCAGGGAGAGTCTGTGACAGAGAGTAATCCCGAAGCAGAAGCCAGAGAAGACGGAAGCTAAGAGGCAAAGAGGAATTCACTGGGTGAATTCACTGGGTGAAGAGTCTCCGCCTCCTGCTCTGACAAGCTCCCTTCCCCATTGGTCTCCCAGGACCAAGAGAGGTATGAAGAGGACAGAACAAAGGCAGTTTGCACTGGCGTAGTCTCAGGTTGCTTGGGAAGGACCTGGGAGTGGAAGAGACTTAAGCAGCTCTGGGAAAGCAGTCACCACATCTGCCTCGCAGGGGCAAAACCTACCGAGAAGAGTTGGGCCTGGCACTCCTGGGCAGGCCTTGTTTCTTCTACTAAAGTGTGAACTTGCTCTGTGTGATTTATTGCTGGCTCGCTCCTGTCATGTAACTAGGGTGGTGTTCTCTGGCATAGATTACTTCCTTAACCACTGAATTAAAACAAGAAGTGGGAGGAACCTATTCCCTGAAAACCTGTTATAGTCTGCTTCATTCCACGCACTTAATTGAGGCCATTGTTCTGTTCATTCCTGGGTGCGTGTTAACCCACTAACCTTTGGAGGATTCTCATGCATGCAAATGTGTCCAACATGTAAGGAAAGGCCCTTGGATTCAGGAAATAGCTATCTGATTAACAGAAAGACATTGACCCAGATCTACATATATGATTTTGTATACAATACTGAGCTGGTAGACGTACACATTTACCAAGACTGTCACTTCCAAATTCTAGATTCAGGGAGGTAGCTGTGTTGGTCTGACGCAGTTGAAATAAAAAAAAATAAAAAAATTGTCCAGTAGCACCTTAGAGACCAACTAAGTTTGTTCTGGGTACAGTGGTACCTCGGGTTAAGTACTTAATTCGTTCTGGAGGTCCGTACTTAACCTGAAACTGTTCTTAACCTGAAGCACCACTTTAGCTAATGGGGCTTCCTGCTGCTGCCGCGCCACCGGAGCACAATTTCTGTTCTCATCCTGAAGCAAAGTTCTTAACCTGAAGCACTATTTCTGGGTTAGCGGAATCTGTAACCTGAAGCGTATGTAACCTGAGGTACTACTGTATAAGCTTTCATGTGCATGCACACTTTCAAATTGTCACTATTTTACAGAAGGGTTTCAATTCAAGTGGACTTAAGTACTTGGGTATTCTTGTGCAACAAACCCCCCTAAAAGGAACTTTTTGCAGTAAGGTAACTGATTGGGAAATGCTCGAGAAAGCATGGGATAATGATGCTTTAATGATGGAAAGTCATATATTCTTTGTACAAACAGATCAGGCAGTAAATAGTTGGTGTCATATAACCTTCACACAAACTACTCAGAACAAATGCTCAGTAAGTTGTCCAGACGTGACCCATGGCTGCATTCCTATACCAGCTTATTTGAGAATTAGTTCCCCTGAACTCAATGCAGTTGTCAGCCTTATTATAATAATTATTATTGATCAACTTTCTTTGGGAGACGGAATTTATTCCTCCTTCTTTTCCACCCCAAGAAGTGATTGATACAATCTCTAGAAACCTGCCTTATGCTTCCTGTTGGTTGCCTACATGGTTTTATATTTCACAATGAATTGTGTAGAATTCTGTTTGTCATCCAAACTGTCATCCAAAATGCAATATCTTTTCTATTTTAAAAATAGTAACCTTGAAATAGTATACAGAGCTGGAGATTTGTTTCCTAAGCCATTGTTTCATTTGATAACCAATTCAGTTATTTAGTTATTTGGTTGTTTTATATATCGCCCTTCATCCAAAGATTACAGGGCAGTTTACAATACAAAAATTAATAAATGTATGCCCTCTTTTGTAGAGAATATCATACATTTGAATATATTAGGCCTTATGATCCTTGTGTTGATTTTTGTCTGTTACTTTAAAACAAGTAAAATAATCAGCCTTAACATTTTTTTAAATGAGTAGTTAATCTTTAATTGACACATATCGCCTTCTTTAAAAATAAAAAATAAAAAGGAGCACTCTTTTATGAGAAAGCAGGGTTGTTATGTTGTTTTTTTAATATATATCGAATCATTAAATGACTGTTTTTAAACACTTCCTGATAGTAAAATGTTTCTAATCTATATTATGATTTGTAGGACATGACATATATATGTGTGTGTGTGTTTGTGTGTGTGTGTGTACACACACAGTGGTACCTCAGGCTAATTCGTTCCAGAGGTCCGTTCCTAACCTGAAACTGTTCCTAACCTGAAGCACCACTTTAGCTAATGGGGCCTCCTGCTGCCGCCGCGCCACCGGAGCACGATTTCTGTTCTCATCCTGAAGCAAAGTTCTTAACCCAAGGTAATATTTCTGGGTTAGCGGAGTCTGTAACCTGAAGCATATGTAACCTGAAGCGTATGTAACCCAAGGTACCACTGTGTATGTGTGTGTGTGTATGATGGCGTTGTATTTTTTTCCAAATTATCTCTGTTTGAAAGCTGCAAGGCTGTCTGATAGAGCTCAGTGTAAATCATCTCAAATGAATGATGTGTAGACTAACAGGTTTCAACCAAAAGTGACTGCTTGAGAAGTGAAGAAGGCTGGAAAATTCATCACGCCAGGCTGGCACAGCTCAACCCAAACAGCAAAACAATATTTACATGGAAAGAAAAAGCAGAAGAGGAGCCCCGCATGCCTAAAGCAAATATAGCTAAGCAGTGGCACATGATTTGTAAGGTCACACAACGCTAAATGCTTCCTAGACAAACACACACAAAAAGAAGGCTTGATTCAATCAACGTGTGGTGTGGAAATACATCTCTTGAAGTTGCAGTGGGCTTCTAGATGGAGGCATGAGTGCTTTCTCCAAAATAAAGGCAAAAGATGTCAAGGGAAGGTTTGCACGTAGCAGGAGAACAAAGAGAATCCTGTCTAAATTTTCTTAACATTATCACCAGGGCCAGCCCTATCATTGGGCAAACTTTTTTTAAAAAAATGCTCCTTCCCTAAAAAACCTGAAGCCTTTCTGCTAGGAATTATGGGTAATGGAATCCCCAAAAAGTTCAGGAGAGTCTTTATGTATGTTACAGTTGCTGCCCGAATTCTAATCATAAAAGGCTGGAAGGCGGAAGATATTCCATCTAAATTAGAATGCCAGAACAAAATAAGAGAATACGCTGAGCTGGCGAGATTATCAGCAAGGTTAAGAGACGTTACAGCTGAAAAATTTATCAGAGAGTGGGATATATACAGAGCATATTTAAAAGAACACTGTCCGAAGATCAATCCGTTGGCAAGTCTTGATTGAGCTTCGGTGTGTAAGTAGGATAATTTTATAAAATAAAATTTATAGTAAGTCAAATAACATAGAGAAAGTAAAGTTTAAGCGCGTATTTAAGGAACTTAATTCGGGAACACAAGGGGAAGATCGGTGGTCTTTTGTTAAACTTAATCACAAATGGATGTATAAAGCAAGTATTAGTTAAGAATGAATAATTGTTTATTTTGCATTTCTTATTTTGCCTGTAACATCTATTGCATATTTCTGTTATAAAGCTTTCAACCAATAAAGTATTGGGCAAACTTGAGCAGCCAGCAGATGATGGATGGGAAAACAGAAGCTGGTGGGTGGTGGAAGAGAATCAGGTGACTGAATTGTGTGACATGTGACCTGCTCTGCACCCCCAAAACTAACTTGCTGTCTCCAGGTTCAAAGGCGGACATTGTCCCATTGTCAGGGTTGAAATAAGATTAATCTGCAAGTCTAGTCAATTTCTATACATGGAATATGAGGAAACCATCTTGTCTTGTGCCTCAAGCTGCAAAATTATTTGGGCTGACCCTTATCTCAGTTCTGCACAGGTACCCAACAAATGCTCTCTTGATGTTGCTGGACTAAACCTCCCACAAGCCCTAGCCATCATGGCCAAAATTCATGAATGACATGCGTTATACTCTGACAACCTCTTGTAGGGCACCATACAATAACTCATGTTTCAATACATATTTTATTAAAAAAATAAAGGTAAAGGTAAAGGTACCCCTGCCCGTACGGGCCAGTCTTGACAGACTCTAGGGTTGTGCGCCCATCTCACTCAAGAGGCCGGGGGCCAGCGCTGTCTGGAGACACTTCCGGGTCACGTGGCCAGCGTGACATCGCTGCTCTGGTGAGCCAGAGCTGCACACGGAAACGCCGTTTACCTTCCCGCTAGTAAGCGGTCCCTATTTATCTACTTGCACCCGGGAGTGCTTTCGAACTGCTAGGTTGGCAGGCGCTGGGACCGAGCAACGGGAGCGCACCCCGCCGCGGGGATTCGAACCTCCGACCATTCGATCAGCAAGCCCTAGGCGCTGAGGCTTTTACCCACAGCGCCACCCGCGTCCCATTAAAAAAATACATATATAAATAAAAATGTTTTGAATGAAACATATTCCAAATTAAAGGTAAAGGACCCCTGACAGTTAAGTCAAGTCACGGATGACTCTGGGGTTGCGGCACTCATCTCGCTTTACAGGCTGAGGGAGCCAGCATTTGTCCCCAGACAGTTTTTCCGGGTCATGTGGCCAGCATGCCTAAGCTGCTTCTGGCGCAATGGAACACTGAAACCAGAGCAGCACATGGAAACGCAGTTTACCTTCCCGCCAGAGCAGTACCTATTTATCTACTTGCCCCTTTGGGCGTGCTTTCGGACTGCTAGGTTGGCAGGAGCTGAGACAGAGCAACAGGAGCTCACCCCATCGCGGGGATTCAAACCGCCGACCTTCTGATCGGCAAGCCCAAGAGGCTCAGTGGTTGAGACCACAGCGCCACCAGCATCCCTATATTCCAAATTACTTAGTTTTGATTCATTTTTGAACATTTCTGAGCAAAGAACTGTATTGCAATATCTGGGGTAGTGCAAATTTTAAGTATAATTCTGTTCCAATCCACGGATTCATTTTAGAGGTGTGAATTTGGTTCGTTTGCTCTAAAATGCGGACCGTAGGAAAGTCTTCTCCATCCTTAAATCCTACCCATGGATGGAAAGATGCCTGGTCCCATTCCACACATCTCCACATTTTCTTAGGGATCTGCCTTTCTCAAATGCACTCAGAGTTCTCTGGATGGGATTGCTGTGGTGGACCAACACTGATGATCAAGGCAGAGTATGGGTGAAAAAAATCTCTTGCTTAGACCCGTGGTGACTGCTGCTTCATTGCAGAGATTTGAGCCAGTTTGCAGGGCTGGAGCAAGGAAACACAGTCCTCTTTAACTTAGGCCACTCTGTGACCAATCCTACCTAATCTGAGCACAAGTTTGGGGGTCTCAGCACCATAGTCTGTATTCACTGAAACATTCAATGTGGAAAGTATTAAAATAACTGTGCAACTTTACCTGATTGGAAGCACATTTTTTTTTTGCTGCAGATATGATCTGTATTACCAACAAAATAAGTATGTATAGGGCCTGTTTTAAATTAAGTTATCCTTTTGTCCTTTTATTCTCTGCTTATTGTTATGTAACAGTTGTGAGGGTGAAATGCGTAATGACTATTCCGGACAGTATGATAGAGCATCATATGGCATTTATATTGGACTGTAAAGCGCGGTAAACATATGAAAGTCATTTACAGTTACAATTAAACTTCTAAACAAAGAACTTCATAAATATTTCATTGGCGGATGAAGCATCAAACAACTACCTGAGGGGTGATGGAACGGGGAGGGCTTGGGTGGTTTAAAAAGGAAAACCCTCTCTCTCACACAGCGCACGATAACGGTTTAATAATAATAAAAAAGGCAGCAACTCTGAACATAATACGTTAACTGCCCTTGACAGTGGGGCCATTAAAATGTATCCTTCAGTCAGTTTCCTCATAAGCTTTACACAAAACCAAGGCCAGCCCACCTATGAGGCAAAGCCATTTCTGAGCTCAGGAGGAGAGGGGGTTGCGGGCTACCCCCTCCCACACACGCGGGGGTGGCCTTTTGCCCCCACGAGATCCAGGGAATCCCCGGGCGTGCCTTCGACCCTGCCCGCCAATCGGCGGGCTGGTGAGGCGTGGCCTAGCCTATTTAAGGCCAGGCACGCCCGGGGATCGCCCTCTTTCCCCTTCCCAGCTGAGCGGGCACGCCCCCGAGGGGTGACACCCATGGGATCCTAGTTGGCGTACTTCAACAGGACTCCCACGGCTTGTGGATAACCCTTCCCGGTCTCCATGCCGGGTAGTCGATAGGAGCCAATGCCTAAGGCCAATACCTTTCAATTCTGTAATCAATAAAGTCGTGGCCTTTTTATGCCCATTAACCTTAAATACTGTGTCCAGTGTCTTCATTTCACATGGGGGAGGGGACTTGCCACGCAACCGCCTCAGGCGGCAGTAACCACGGGGCAGCAGATCTCAATGTATCAGTGGCATGCAGTGAAATTTTTCATTGGGGAACAGTTAGGGCCAGAGGCACCAGGTTGTGCGGGTGATTCGGGGGGGGGGAGCATTGCCACGTGTGTGGTGTCCCGATGTTGCACATGTGAGCATTGCGCCTCTCTAAGCCGGCTGTAAACTTCCTGGGCTTTGGGAAGGAGTCACGAGGCCTTTGACAAGATGTTCGAGCCTTCCTGCCTCCTACCCTAAGCTGGCTGGGTTTGGGGAAGGTGATGGAAGGGCCCATGGACCCCGTCGGAGCATCACGCTTCCCTTCCTAAGCCAGGCAGAAGCTTCCCGGGCTTTGGGAATGAGGCGCCAGGGTTTAATACTTTAATACTCTAATTTACAGGGACGTGGTTGGCGCTGTGGGTTAAACCACAGAGCCTAGGACTTGCTGGTCAGAAGGTTTGCGGTTCGAATCCCCGCAATGGGGTGAGTTCCTGTTGCTCAGTCCCTGCTCCTGCCAACCTAGCAGTTCGAAAGCACGTCAGAGTGCAAGTAGATAAATAGGTACCGCTCTGGCGGGAAGGTAAATGGTGTTTCCGTGCGCTGCTCTGGTTCGCCAGAAGCGGCTTAGTCATGCTGGCCACATGACCCAGAAGCTGTACGCTGGCTCCCTCAGCCAATAAAGCGAGATGAGCGCCGCAACCCCAGAGTCAGCCACAACTAGACCTAATGGTCTTTACCTTTACCTTCTTACTCTAATTTACACGGAACATTTAGGGGACTAGACTAGTCCCCCTAGTCCACTGACCATACACCACTGATGTAGGCCTTTATTTTCCCCTTTTTCCTGATACAGATGATTATTTATTTATTTATTTATTTATACCCCACCCAGCTGGCGGGGTTTTCCCAGCCACACTGGGTGGCTCTCAGAATATTAAAAACACAATAGAACATCAAACATTAAAAACTTATCTAAACAGGACTGCCTTCAAATGTTTTCTAAAAGTCATGTTGTTGTTTATTTCCTTGACATTTGATGGGAGGGTGTTCCACAGGGCAGGCGCCACTACCGAGAAGACCCTCTGCCTGGTTCCCCGTAACCTCACTTCTCACAGTGAGAGAATGGCCAGAAGGCCCTCAGAGCTGGACCTCAGTGTCTGGGCTGAACAATGGGGGTGGAGACGCTCCTTCAGGTATACTGGGCCGAGATCTTCACCCATACCTTCTTACCTGGTGGGAACGTGGCTGCCCAGACCGCCAGAGGGCACAAGGAGAAGGGGACGACAGAGGACGAGATGGTTGGACAGTGTTCTCGAAGCTAGTGTTCTCGATGAGTTTGACCAAACTGCGGGAAGCAGTGGAAGACAGGAGTGCCTGGCGTGCTCTGGTCCATGGGGTCACGAAGAGTCAGACACGACTAAACGACTAAACAACAACAACAAACTAGTGTTGTTTTCTCTTCTGGGTCTCAGTGTGTGTAGGTCTACCTTCTTCAACCTGGTGCTCCCCGCCCAATGCTTCAGACCACAGCTCCCACACTCCCTGACCATTGACTATGCTGGCTGGGGTTGGTAGGAACTGTAGTCCCAAACATTTGGAACAGCTTGCATAGGGTCTTTGAGGCTGAAAATGTATTCCAGGGAAGCTTCTGCACGGAGATTCAGATCAGCGGCAGTTCATGAAAGGCAAGGCTGATTGCGCGTTTAATCAGTCTCGAAACACATGTGAAAGGCAACCGTTTGAATTCACAAGGGCAACTTGTTTCTTCTTGCTTTGAAAAAATAAATAAATTCCAAAGCCTATTTTTAAAGGCATGATGGATGGTCCCTCGGCATTGTCCAAACCGCATGTTCCTAGGGAAAAAGCCTTGCCCTCAGTCTAGAGCTCCCTATCAGCTCAATCTTTATATCCGTCCTAATTATTTTTTATGGTGCAGTTTGTCCTCCAGATTTCTTAAGCTTCGCCAAACCATTTAGCTAGGACTGTTGAAATAAAGAGTGAACCATTAAATTTGCAACTGCTAATGTCCTTCCCAAAGACGGTATCGGGATAAGTGGAAGAAGGAACTTTTTGCAAATTCGCGCTGTACTCAGTGGAAGAAAATTTCATATGGAACCTGTCGTTTTTCAGCTACACACTCATATAATTCTTGTACAACTAATCCAGAATGTGGCAGCTAGACTGGTGACTGGGAGCAGCTGCCGAGACCACATAACACCGGTCTTGAAAGACCTACATTGGCTCCCAGTACGTTTCCGAGCACAATTCAATGTGTTGGTGTTGACCTTTAAAGTCCTAAACGGCCTCGGCCCAGTATACCTGAAGGAGCATCTCCACCCCCATCATTCTGCCCAGACGCTGAGGTCCAGTGCCAAGGGCTTTCTGGCAGTTCCCTCACTGCGAGAAGCAAAGCTACAGGGAACCAAGCAGAGGGCCTTCTCGGTAGTGGTGGAACGCCCTCCCACCAGATGTCAAAGAGAAAAACAACTATCTGACATTTGGAAAACATCTGAAGGCAGCCCTGTTCAGGGAAGTTTTTAATGTGTGACATTTTGATGTATTTTTAATCTTTTTTGGAAGCCACCCAGAGTGGCTGGGGAAACCCAGCCAGATGGGCGGGGTACAAATAATTTATTATTATTATTATTATTATTATTATTATTATTATTATTATTATTATTATTATTTACTACTCTATGCCTTCAGGTCCCAGGTTCAATCCCCAGCATCTCTTGATAGGACTGGAAAAGATTCCCTGTCTGAAAACGCTGCAGAGATGCTGCCAGTCCGTGTTGACCTTCCAGAGCTAGAGCTCCTATCTACCACTGCATCCTCTTTGAAGTTCTCTTCCCATTATCTTCCTGGGCAATCATTCCTTGGAACCTTTTGAAACAAGTTGTCGTTGTCGGTTTCACAAGCACATGATTCTTCTGAAAGTACTCTGCAAGAAAGCACCCGCATTCCCTGCGTCGTTTTATCATCTCCAGGCTTTCAACAGCCTTGCGAATCAAAAAGGGAAATGTCGTTTTCTGCCGCTGTGTTTCAAGTCGTATTCGGACTTTGCTGTACACACCAGAGAGGGGGAAAGGGGTGCCTTCACCCAATGTACGTCGCCTGCTTGGTGTCCCCATCCCTGCACCCCCATAATTCCTATTCATGAAGCTGTTGTCTGAGCAGGCCGTCTCAAATTTATCTGCTTCATCTGAACTGCAGAGTGAATGTGGCTTATGTTTTCCTTTTGGACTGAAGCCTTTGAGGGAAAATGCATCAAACAGCAGTGTTTCTCAAGAAACTACGGGATATCTATGGATTGTGGCTAATGGCAAGTGTAAGGTAAAGGTAAAGGTAAAGGGACCCCTGACCATTAGGTCTAGTTGTGACTGACACTGGGATTGCGGCGCTCATCTCGCTTTATTGGCCGAGGGAGCTGGCGTACAGCTTCCGGGTCATGTGGCCAGCATGACTAAGCCACTTCTGGTGAACCAGAGCAGCGCACGGAAATGCCGTTTACCTTCCCGCCAGAGCTATTTACCTACTTGCACTTTGATGTGCTTTCAAACTGCTAGGTTGGCAGGAGCAGGGACCAAGCAACGGGAGCTCACCCCGTCGTGGGGATTTGAACTGCCGACCTTCTGATCAGCAAGTGCTAGGCTCTGTGGTTTAACCCACAGCGCCACCCGCGTCCCTTTTAATGGCAAGTGTACATGGCTCCAAACATCAGTGGAAGTGCACTTGGGCCAGAGGAGATGTTAATGTGTGCACAGCCTCTGTTTCTGGACTCTAAATATCCTTGATCATAACGTACTGAAGAGGTGCTAACACTGTCCCTTCTCACTATGTACATCATCTTCTGAACTCACCAGTATCCACTGACAACTAAAATTCTCATTCTATATGCACGGCTCCCTACCCCTTCACCTGAATAGCTCCACACAGTTCCATTTCTTGCTTATGCTCACTGAATGTGACAAAGAGACAGATCTCAGAAACTGTAAATGTATGATTCCTCAGAAACTGTTTTTTAAAAGGCAAACTCAGCACTTTCTGGATTTTTGGTGCGTTCCATCATATTTCATTCATGGTTTCCCATCTGTAAGAAGTCGGGCAATGCATATTCCTTGAATTATGCTGTTTAGAAATAAGCACATGGAAACGATAAACAGTTAGATCATTACTGCGCTCATTTCCATAATGCATGCATGCTTCTCCCCAATTTTCCACATGGAATGAAGCTAATTCGTGTAATTTTCCTGGGATCTAGCCTCTGTCTAATTTTCCACATTTTTTTCACCAGTTGAGAAGTTGATTAATACTTTTAAGAAATGTATCACAATGGCATGCACTTATGGAAGAAGTTTCTTCGGTTTTGGACAAGCAACAATTCAGTGAAACCAACAGGACTGTCCTGAATTACATTAGAGAGGTATTTCAACAGGGTTCCCACCTCCTTCAAACTGCATGGCTGGGTACACACTCCTGTCTGCTCTGCACCCAATGTGCTCCCACTGCTGGTTTGGGAAGTGGTGTATACATGACATTAGCTACAATTCATCCCTGTCCTGTTGTTTCTTATGAAATGACATTTTTGGATGTGTTTCCCCTCAAACCAACTTGGATCTAAATTGAGGGTGGGAAATGACCTAGGCTTATGTATGCCTCAATTTGACTAACCGCTTTTTTCCACTGAACCCAATCTTTAGTGCTGAACTGGAACAAACGGCAATCAGGTTTTCCCTGGATTATCATTTGTTCTGATTTGGTGCTAAAGAGTGAATTTTCCAGAGGAAAGCAAACGGTACAAAGGCACAACCACTCATTATTATTATTATCAGCACCACGCTCTAACAACTGAGCTATCCAGTGACAGTAATGTGTACACAGCTGATATCAGCTAGGGTTTGTCAGCCACTATGCATGCTCAGAAAAAGCGTTTGGGCAAACACTCCTTTAGAGTTCAGGAATGGAATGGGCTTTGAAGAAAACTTCTGGCACATAGAAAACTGTATCTGAGAGAATGCTAGGTGGAGCTAGAATTTTCCTCTCTGACACATTCTAATAAAGAATTGCTGACTTTGCGTTGCATTCAGTCGTGCACTCCTGAGCTATCTACAAATCTCCGGAAAACTCTACCATATGTTTTTCCCTGAAAATGTGTGTAGCTGGGCTCTGATAGACTGTCAATCAAGCAGCTGATAATTCTAACAGCCAAAACGTTTGTAGCACCCTTAATTCAGAGGTGAATTGCTGTCTTTCTGCTACAACCGTTCAAAGTCTCAACCATCTTTCTTAAAAAACATTTATTACTTTTCTTGCTGTTAGGATGGTGGTGATAATCTTTTCTGTAGACAAAACTCACCTTCCTTTCACCTGAAGAGCCCATGCTAGAAAGAGGAGCGCAATACTGACTTGATAGGCAAATTGCCTCACCTGACATAGGGCAGCCTGCTGTATAAACATCATATACTGCAGGGGTCAGCAACCTTTTTCAGCCGTGGGCCGGTCCACCGTCCCTCAGACCATGTGGTGGGCCAGATTATATATATATATATATTTTTGGGGGGGATGAACGAATTCCTATGCCCCACAAATAACCCAGAGATACATTTTAAATAAAAAGACACATTCTACTCACTGATTCCCGGACCGTCCACAGGCTGGATTGAGAAGGTTGTTGGGCTGGATCTGGCCCCGGGGCCTTAGGTTGCCTACCCCGGATCTTTGTACCTGAAACCTGGTTCATTTCTTTAGAACAGATGTAGGTGCTGGATCAAAGTTTTCACTATTTAATGCATCAAAAGCTCCTGCATATGGAAAGCTAACACACTATAGAGAAGGCTAGTCACTGATGAGCTAGCTTTCCACATGCAGGAAGATGCCTGTGGCGATTAAATGATGAACACAAACCAATCATTCAATGATGCAAACACACAAACAGCACCTCTCAGAAGTTGTATCCCCCCCCCCCCACACCCCCACTGTTGGGGCTTCCACATCTGAATTTAGACATGCAAGGCTACTTCTTAAGTCAATTTTCCACTAGAAAAATGTCATTCGACTAATTAGTGTTTCTCATTACAGAGAATGTCCAGAGCTTTTTTATAGCGCTTCAGTCATCCCAAACATGGCTGAAGTGTTCTGAACAGTTGTACAAATTTCAAATGCACTTACCAGAGAGTAAGTCCCATTGAACACAGAAGAACTTGCTTCCGAGTCAACACGCACAGGTTTGCACTGTCGGGCCATTTACTGCACAATGCCATTTACTCCAGCTCTGCTACACTCCCACTGCTCATGTTTGAAGCTGGGTACGCACAACGTTAGCCACAATCTCTCTACAGTGGTACCTCGGGTTAAGTACTTAATTCGTTCCGGAGGTCCGTTCTTAACCTGAAATTGTTCTTAACCTGAAGCACCACTTTAGCTAAATGGGGCCTCCCACTGTCACCGCGCCGCCAGAGCACGATTTCTGTTCTCATCCTGAAGCAAAGTTCTTAACCTGAGGTACTATTTCTGGGTTAGCGGAGTCTGTAACCTGAAGCGTATGTAACCTGAAGTGTCTGTAACCTGAGGTACCACTGTATATCCTCAAGTACCTCTTGAGAGATACACCAGTTTGATGCACTTTCCCTCAAAACAGCTTCCTTCAGTTTGGGGGGAAAGTCACTGTTAAGCTGAGGTGAGTACATTTCAGTCTGGCATTATGAATGTGCAGATGATACTGTCAATGAATCAGAATTTGGCGCAAGGAAACAAATCAAGTAATGTGCATCAGGTGGAGATATAGAAATGCAACTTGAAATACAGAGAAGGAGGGGGTGGTCTTGAGGCCCTTCAAGCCGCTCGTGTGTACATAGCATTAGTCTCAGACACAGCTATGGAGAGCAGATAATTATGCAGGGGTTCAGTCATTCTTCCAATTCACACACCTAGTGAAGATGGAGGCCCACTCACATTTCTGATTGGTTGAAAGGGATGTGGTAAAATCTGATTGGCCGTGTGGGTAGGAGCTTTAGCTGAGAACTCACTTTCAAATGAAACAGCCTTAAATGAGCCCCAGCACTGATTATGCCAGTGTCAATTCTACCTTAAATATTCATATTCCTCCCTTCACTGGTTTCAGTATCCCTCACAGCAACCTTGTGAAGTTGGTGGTGCCAAGATGAAGTGATTGCCCAAGTTCACCCAGTGAGCTCCGTAGCTGAGTGGGGATTTGAACCCTGGTCTTCAAGGTCTTAGTCCAACACTCTAACCAAGCTTTTCTCAACCTTGAATCCCCAGATGTTGTTGGACTACAACTCCCATCATCCCTGACCACTAAGTCTTGCTAGCTAGGTATGATGTGGGTTGTAGTCCAACAACATCTGGGAACCCAATGTTGAGGAAGGCTGCTTTAACCACTACGCCATACTGACTCAAAAATAAATAAATTGGCCTGTCCTTCTGGCTTGTACTCTTTATAAAGACTTGAGGAATGTGGTTATCACCCCTCTTTTATTGTCCATTCCGGGTCACCCAACCTCTGCCACAGTGTCCTTTCTCTTGGCAGATCAAGATGAGCAGGTGACAGCAAAGCTTGCAAGGTTTTTAGCTGAGGCAATCAGAATGAGATCCACTATTTGACTATTGATTCAAAACCCTAAAATGTATTTCATATAATCAACTTTTTATTTGTATTTCTATTCTTTGTAAATCGTCTTGTTGTTTTATTGCTATGGCCGATGGCTGACGCAAATAAAGATTCATTCAAATTGGCCAAGAGAGGCAGGAGAAGGACTCAGCATGTTTTGTTGTGAAAGGACAGGATTCTATTTGCACGCTGTGGTGAGGCTTGGAGCAGGGTTGAGGGGTACGTAACTCTCCAAATGCTACTAAACTCCAACTTCCATCAGTCCTTGAGCCTGTTTGGAGGTTCTAGCAGGGGAGCGCAGCTATCGTATACCCTTGACCGAAGAACGGTACACTCCTTCTATCTGGGATGGTCGTCCTCTTCCACCGAGCGCGCAGCTTCGGGAGGGACGCACATGGAGCGGTGAGGGAGGAAGGGGACGCCCGCCTAGCCAGCCAGATCAGCCGAATCAACCCTGGCGATCAATGGGGTGACAGATGTCGCAGCCAGATCGCCCTCACATCCTATCCCTGGGTAACGGACCCCCTATATCTCTTTTTGCTTAATGATCCAGCCAGCTGCCCCAAGTTATCGGCAACAGTATTTGTATATGATCAAACTACTCTTATCCTTGCCTTTTCACATGTTGCCTTCCTCGTGGCTTCAAATGTACAAAATGCTCATTGATGTTTATTTTTAGGCCACTGGTTTATTTTCATATGGTAAGTTTTAACGCAACCCAAAGAATGAATATATATATATATATATATATATATATATATATATATATATGCCCTTCTTTTCCTGTGATCAAGTGCCAGTGGTCCTCCCAGCAAAGCATTATCTCTCTTCCCTACCATCCCTAAAGATTGTTTCATGAAAAGACTATAAAAATGTCAGCAAGGGGTTAGCTGCATCTCAGGGTTTAATTAGCCAATCGGCTGCGAAGGACTTTGCTTTCCGCCTGCAATCGATTCTGTGGTCGCTGCTCCGCTCTCTTCTCCTGGTACTGTGTTTATTAAAGGCTGTGAAGTGCGAAGCTAGTCCAGCAGCCGTCCTCAGCGCTGTGGCGAGCTGTTCGGCGCAGGTAGGTGGAAACAATCTGACCACAGAGAGCTCCATTCAGGTGTTATGATATCATCCTTCCAAACACATGACCTTAGAAAATGAGGTTATGCAAGTCGCATGCCAACTGCAGCAAATTAAATGTCACATCATATTTTTCTCCTCCCATTTGGTGCCCCTCGCAAACGGGGAGGAAAAAATAACCAGGTGTTTCAAGTGTGTTGGATTTTAGTGGACTTAAGTATAGAGGCTTTTTTGGCATTATTAACACTGATATAAACTATGGGCCTTCCCCTTGATCACGGATATGATCAAAGATAGAGTCTTTTATTAAGGATGGGCCTCCATTGATAGCTTCTTCCTGTTGTCTCTAAAAACGAAACAGTCCTGTGCAGGATTAATATACTTTTAATTTTGGTGAAGAAGCACACGCTCCAACGGCGTGTGGGTGGCATAAAGAGAGAGGGGTGGTGGAAGAAGGAGATAAAAGCAGTCAGCAAGAAGAGAAAGGAAAGGGGCTGGATGTAGAGAAATGGGAGGTAAAGGTAAAGGACCCCTGGACGGTTAAGTCCTGTCAAACTTGACTATGGGGTGTGGCGCTCATCTCACTTCAGGCTGAGGGAGCCGGTGTTTGTCCGCAGACTGCTTTCTGGGTCATGTAGCCAGCATGACTAAACCACTTCTGGCACAAGAGGCACTGTGATGAGCACCAGAGTGCATGGAAATGCTGTTTACCTTCCTGCCGCAGCAGTACCTATTTACCTACTTGCATAAAGATAAATGTAAAGGGAGCCCTAACCGTTAGGTCCAGTCACGGACGACTCTGGGGTTGCAGCACTTTATTGGTCAAGGGAGCTGGCGTACAGCTTCGGGTCATGTGGTCAACATGACAAAGCCGCTTCTGGCAAACCAGAGCAGTGCACGGAAATGCCGTTTACCTTCCCACCGGAGTGGTACCTATTTATCTACTTGCACTGGTGTGCTTTCAAACTGCTAGGCTGGCAGAAGCTGGGGCAGAGCAACGGGAGCTCACCCCGTTGCAGGGATTCGAACCCCCGACCTTCTGATCAGCAAGCCCAAGAGGCTTGGTGGTTTAGACCACAGCGCCACCCACTCCCAGTAGTGGTGAGAGGCACCAGCTGGGGAACCCACAGGGGGAGAAGGCTCAGAGCCCAGGGATTGGTGGTGGGACAATGATGAGAGGTCAGAGGGAGACACATTAACAAAATGCCAGAGAAAAGAAAACAGCAGAAGAGAATAACACTTCTCTGAGGAATTTTACAGAATTTGTGAGAATTCGTTAATATCTTCCAGTATTTGCTATGTATTAGCACAGCAGGTTATGTCTGTGGAAGAGCAGGAGGGACCGTAACAATTTTATTAGCTGATTCACTGCATTCTGCAGTTATACCTGGTACGAACGCACAAGAAGATAATCACTGTTCTGACAGGAGTTAATTTGCCTTCTGCATCGCCCAGATGGTAAAAAAATTCTTCCAAGAAACTATGCATTGAGTGGAGTTACGTACATAGACGTTTCAGAACAAAACCTCTATTTTGATTTTAAAGATTGCCTCATTTCTATGCTGAAAGCCACTCTTGTCATCACTTGGTAGACTCTTCCCTAGGGATGGAGGTGGAGATTCATTTCAGTTAGCATTTTAATGCAAAACTACCTTGATTTACAATCCGCGAACCAAAACACAACCATCCTTTCAAATTCACACGTTTCCAAATTTTGTGATGCAGTTCTCCATCCAAATAATGCATACATATTGGGAAAGTGTCCACAAAAATGCACATATTAGCAAAAACAAGTCACAAAAATGGCATTGCACATAGGGAAAGAGCATGCAAAAATGTGTTCATTAGGGAGAAATGTGTACTAAAAAAACTGATGAGTTTTTGTGATGATTTTTTTTTTTTAAAGTGAAAACTGATGTGGAACTGAATTTAAGATTGGGAAAATGAGAAACAGAAACTGAAACTGGCAGATTACTTTATCCCTGATCTTTCACTAAGTGTGGAAAACTGGACTAAGCTATTGTGACTTTTTGCTTTCTTTTCTGATTCTTAACACAAACACTTCCTAAAGATCCAGTTACAGATAGGCAGCCGTGTTGGTCTGCCATAGTCAAAACAAAAAAATTCCTTCCAGTAGCACCTTAAAGACCAACTAAGTTAGTTCTTGGTATGAGCTTTCGTGTGCATGCACACTTCTTCAGATACGGCATCTGAAGAATTGGTATCTGAAGAAGTGTGCATGCACACGAAAGCTCATACCAAGAACTAACTTAGTTGGTCTTTAAGGTGCTACTGGAAGGAATTTTTTTGTTTTGTACTTCCTAAAGATAAACCCTTCTGCATGAGTGCCCAACACACACACACAGCACATCATAAAAATCACAATGGAATCCACCTTCATATTGTGGTTTAATGTTCACTGGCCAAATTCAGAGCAGAAAACCTTGAGTCAATTTTTTTTAAAAAAGTTAATTAAAAACGCAGTATAATGGCTACATACAATTTCAACAAAACAGAGAATACAACGCAAAGTATTACACAGTGTAAAAGTAGCAGTTCCAAAGCAGCTCAAAAACCAGGCACAAAATATTGATTAAACTTTGAGAAAATAAAACAGTTGAGTCTCAATAGGCAAAGGATGGATGCTTTAGTATGAAGGCTTGGGGAGAGGCTGAGAAGCTCATTTCCCCCTCCTCTATTTTTATATTTCCCCCAAATTCTTCACATCACTATTCCATATAGGACAAGATAAAACCTGGGAGCCGAGCCTAGATGGGGAAAATATTAAGAGCTCCTTTTTACAAAACCTCCCCTAAGGAAAATATTTCTCCTGTTTATACTGTAGTTTGTATCTGAATAGAGTGCCTATGTTTCCAACAGAAAGGGGTCCAATGTTATTAAAAGTTGAGACATTCTGAAAGCTGTTCAGGAAAAGTTTCATAGTCACAGACAATTCATCATGATGATGGCAAAAGATGACTTTCTGCACCTGTTCTGAGAGTCAAGCATAAGAAACCAGGCCAGACATTCTTCAGCAGACCTGCCTTTGCAAGACAAAAAGCCAGTTTTGTTTTATGACACCAGTTATTCATCCATGGCGTGGCACAAGTGTGATACGGATAAAACAGGTTATGTAGACTCTAAGGTCACTACACATTACACATTTGCTTAATTCCAACTTCTTATACTGACAGTTTGGGAATGTGGAAAGTCACCTCAAACTCAGTCGAGACGATGGTCCATCTAGCTCGTCTGTTGTGTCTGATTCTTCATGACCCCATGGACCAGAGCACGCCAGGCACTCCTGTCTTCCACTGCCTCCCACAGTTTGGTCAAACTCATGCTGGTAGCTTCAAGAACACTGTCCAACCATCTCGTCCTCTGTCGTCCCCTTCTCCTTGTGCCCTCCATCTTTCCCAGCATCAGGGTCTTTTCCAGGGAGTCTTCTCTTCTCATGAGGTGGCCAAAGTACTGGAGCCTCAGCTTCACGATCTGTCCTTCCAGTGATTTCCTTAAGGCTGATTTCCTTAAGAATGGATAGGTTTGATCTTCTTGCAGTCCATGGGACTCTCAAGAGTCTCCTCCAGCACCATAATTCAAAAGCATCAATTCTTCGGCAATCAGCCTTCTTTAGAAAGCACGCTGAGGATTGCTTCCTGAGGTTACAAGCTAGTTTAAAAGGTAACGGCAAAGGTACCCCTGACCGTTATGTCCAGTCGCGGACACTCTGGGGTTGCAGCACTCATCTCACTCTATAGGCCGAGGGAGCCAGCGTTTGTCCGCAAACAACTTCCAGGTCATGTGGTCAGCATGACTAAGCTGCTTCTGGTGCACCAGAGCAGCACACAAAAATGCCGTTTACCTTTCCGCCGGAGCGGTACCTATTTATCAACTTGCACTTTGACGTGCTTTCAAACTGCTGGGTGGGCAGGAGCAGGGACCGAGCAATGGGAGCTCACCCCGTCTTTGGGATTCGAACCACCGACCTTCTGATCGGCAAGCCTTAGGCTCTGTGGTTAGGAGCAATTGCTTTCGAACTCAGCAAGGGTGCCATCGCCTAGGGGCCCAAGCTCTTTTGGACCCCTCTAGTATTTAGGGGGAGGGGGTCAGGGGCCCCCAATGTCCCAAAGTGGCTGAGGTGGCCACGCATGGAGCCAGGCGCTCTGTGGCCAGCTCCTCCTGCCACCAAGGGGAAGAAGTGGGGAAGCAACCAGTGGCGGAGGCAGGAGGAGGAGCCACACTGCTGCTATGTTCGGCTTTGCCCTGGGTCCTCCAACGTCCTGACGTCACACACACGACGTCATGCACCCCAATTCTCCTTAGGAAGCTGGCGCCTCTGGAACTCAGCAAGTCTTAGGTCTGAGTAACTATGCTTGGGGTGAGGTAGCAGAAGTGTGAAATGATCCACAACGAAATAAAAAAATTGATAAGGACATCACACACAAAAAAGGCAGAAGCATATCTATTAGGAATTCTAGATAAAGATATCCCAAAAGCTAAAACTAACTTATTTCTATACGCGACAACAGTGGCAAGAATTTTGATTGCTAGCTATTGGAAAGAGGACAGCATCCCAACAAAAAGAGAATGGTTGGGGAAACTTTGTGAGTACCTGGAACTAGCAAAACTGACGGATATAATAAGGAGAAAATCCAAAACTATGGTTATGAAGCAATGGGAGTTCTTAAATGATTATTTACCAAACCAGGACTCGACTACAAAAATCTGGTTGTGTTTAGAATAATCTTATGCGTAATATAAAAAATACAAAGTGAGACATTAAGGAAATTCAAAGGGGAAAAAATGAAGAACAGAGGATCCGATGAACGGATTATTAAAAACGCGTAAGGCAAATGGTGGAAGTCTTTTTTTTAAAAAAAACACACTTTATTTAAGGTAGATAAGGACAAGATGAAACTATACAATTGAATATAAATATAGATGGGAAACGGCTATGTATTGTGAGTACTTATCTACTTTTAAAAATTTTCACCTCTGATCTTTTTCTTTTACTTCTTTATTTTTTCTTTGTCCTTTTTTTCTTTTTTCTGATATCTTATCTTTCATTTCACTCCTTTATTGTGAATAGCATTTTATAGAGGTATAAATAACTGTAAATATGAAAAGAGACAAAATATTCTCTAATTCCCCCCCCCCCTTGGTTATATGTATTTTCTTTTTCTTTTGTATTTTCTTTTGTTGTAAATATGTATGTTTTCTAATTTGTACTTAATAAAAATATTATTTAAGAAAAGAAAAAAAAAAAAAAAGAAATGGAAGCCACTGTTTGCTTGTGCTGCCAGCTCAGCCAGGTACTGTCGGTAGAATGAGACAGGCAACCATATTGCCCTTTGCCTCAGAGAGCAAAATGAATTGGGCCAACCCCAGCTATGTGGCCGACCTACCTTAAAAGTCTGTGGTAATGATTACTGAGATAAATTGTGCAAAGCAGGCACGGGCAAACTTCAGGCTTTTGCATGCTTGTCATTTGTTTTTACTGGAACAGGGAGAGCCAATTATTATGTTTTTTAGATATGCCGTAAGCATCCCAGAGCGGTTGGGGAAACCAAGCCAGATGGACGGGATGTAAATAATGCAATTATTATTAACATATTCCAATAGTGCAGTTATTATTAACATATTTCCTAAAACTGAACTGAGGTTACAGTGTCATCATATGAAAACCCACACCTCGATAACTTCCTAATGTCAGAGGTAATGTCAGGGTGTGTCAGTTCCTTGCTGCTGTTACTGTCATGAGAGGAGGAAAACCTTGCCAATCTAGGAGTTCCTCATCTACCTCCTCCTCATTCTGCTGCAAAGCATGCTGAATGTTTAAACAGCTAGCACATGAAACAAAGGAAAACCGGGTTTTCATTGCATCATTGCACTTTGTTTTATAGAGATGTTAAATTGATTGTGCTTCTCTTTGTCTAAAAATTAGGAGCGGCAAGGATCCTAATTGCTAAAAACTGGAAAAAAGAAACTGTGCCAACAAAAAGGGAATGGCAAGATAAACTGTTAGAGTATATTGAATTGGCTAGATTAACAGAGGCAATTAGAGATCACACTAGAGAAGAGTTTCAAAAAGCATGGGGGAAATGCAGAGAATACTTCACAAAACAGTGCCCTAAAAGACACACCTGGACTTGTTTTGATTTAATGTCTGCAGGAGACTTTGTGGATATGAAAGTTATAATTAGAAAAATCTTAATAATTATTCATAAAGGAAACAGCTTATAAGAAGTAAATAAGGAGGCCAGATACGGGATAAAGAAATTCTTTTATTTGGTTGTTTGTATTGTTGTATGTTATGCTCATTGTATGTTATGTTCACGTTTAATGAGGGTGGATTTCTGTATTGGGGGGTGGGGGGTTTATGTTATGTTGTAAATAAAATTTCCAATAAAAATATATTTTAAAAAAATGAAAATGAAAGTTTTCTGTTGCATTTTATTGTGGTGGTGGTGATGCATTTAATTTTTGCTTTGTATATTAATATTGCATTTTATTCTTTGCCTTGTAAGGTGCTCAGGGGGGATGGGTTGACTGGCAACATGAGCATGTCAAGGTTTATTGTTGTTGTTTTGTTTGCTTTTTTGCAGGTGTCCAAGTAGAAATTTGAATAGTCAAAATCACTTGTGAACTTCCTTTTTTTACACAGATTATCAGTGCATGTTACCGGTACCATAAAATTCTAGTTAGGATATCCTGAATTTAAAAATCGGGTGCGTGCAAAAGCCAAAAGAAATGAGCAGGCTTCAAGCACAGCATAATGTCTTGATATATTCCTTTGAAAAATAAAACAATACATGCTGTGTCCCATCTAAGCTATGGTTTCCACTCCCCCACTCCAGTTGAATGGTTCCTCTGTTTTTCTCTCAAATTATCACTCCATTTCCTTCTTTGTTCATCTCCGTATTGTTTCCATATACCTTTCCAAAGCTGTCTGCAGGGCTACTAATCAAAAAAAGACCAAAGCGAGGAACAGCATTTGATAGCTTGCCCAGTGTATTAAGAAATATGAGTTTGACATCTTGCAGCATGTCTGAACAATTCTTTTGCAAATTACAGCATAGCTAAATACAATTAAATCCATTCCATTGCGCGCAATAACTGTTTCACATATGCGGCAAAGCTTGTACACAGATCGTAATGCTGAACTGTTCTTCCTTTTGAACAGCTGTTATTCTGCAGTCATCTTTAATGTGCTGAGCTCTCATTAGATTTCCTTAGATAAACAGGGATAAGCCAGGATTTGATTTTGTTAGTACAATGGAAGGGAGGAAAGAAACACACACCATGATATATTCAAAAGCGGCATTCCATAGATAGAGCCCTTTCTTCTATCTTCCGTTAAGTAGGAACCACAGGGTGGTTCAGGATGCTGGTTTTCAAGATCTGTCCACACGTATGAAGTTGAATGCTAAAATGCATATAAAGCATTCCAGAACTGGAAGTTGACACATCAAAGAAGTGTTTCAGTTAAATGCGTGGTAAACTTATACATGGAAATCCGGTTGGGAGAGATGGGACTCCACAGTGCCATCTGGTGTCACAGTGTTATATTGCATATAAAACACACTGTTGTTGTTGTTTAGTCGTTTAGTCGTGTCCGACTCTTTGTGACCCCATGGACCAGAGCATGCCAGGCACTCCTGTCTTCCATTGCCTCCCACAGTTTGGTCAAACTCATGCTGGTAGCTTCCAGAACACTGTCCAACCATCTCATCCACTGTCGTCCCCTTCTGCTTGTGCCCTCCATCTTTCCCAACATCAGGGTCTTTTCCAAGGAGTCTTCTCTTCTCATGAGGTGGCCAAAGTATTGGAGCCTCAGCTTCAGGATCTGTCCTTGTAGCACCCTGCTTGTGGTTAACGCTTAGCTGGAATGAAATATTCAACGCAGCAATAGAGAAATTAAAATAATAATTTATTTGTCAGACAAATAAATGAGAGGCACAGTGGTATATGGTTACCAAGCTCTGGCCTGGCCTCCTGCCATTATGGCCAGCACTTATATTCCCTTAATCCAGCCCCCTTTGCTCCTCCTTGGCTGCATCTGTCCAATCAGCCTGGTTGGATTTTCTATTGGCTGCCTGCTATATCCAATCACAAAAGATACACCCACATCCTCCTGTCCTTATATGGAGCACAAAGAGCTATATATTGTTACATCTATAAATGACAAATAAGTAGTAATATATCTTACATGTGTCTCAACAAGGATTATTAATTACCAGCTCACCTCTTGCCCTCTTCGCCCTATTGCCTTCTAAAACAAATGGTTAATCTTAAATTTTTATCTTAAACATATGTCAAGGATCTTGAGTTTCACATCAACATTGAAAGATCTCCTTCATTTGAGAGTTTCTAAACAAATGTCTGACAGCCATATATCAGGACTGCTTGGATGGCTGCTTGGATGGCGTCTTCTTGTCTGACAGGGGGCTGGGCTCAATGGCCCCTGTGGTCTATTCCAACTCTAGGACTCTATGAAATAAGAATCTAACATCTAAATTTGTTACTTTCTAAATCCTTTGCATAGTTACATTTAAGCCAATATATTTAAGCTAATATATTTCATACATTATCATAGGTAACCTTTTAAAAGAATAAAGCTTCTCAAAATAGAAAGGAAGGAACTCAGTAAAAAACAGGTTTTAAAAGGAACCCCTTCAGTTTACCCCCCCTTCAGCCATCTGCTCTCCTCTTTAGCTGTTCCCAATATTTATTACCCTTAAACTCTCTCAGTTTAAGAAAGAAAACAGCTTTAAAAAAAGACTTCCCAAAAATGCTTTCTTTCTGCCAGCCAGATGCTTCTCCATTTGGTCTTTAACCTTGGAAAGAAGATCTAGCTCATTTTACTGGGAGGCACATTGGTATAATTTTACTATTTACTCATTCCTAATTATATTTATCTCTGCCTTTGTTATCTTCTGTAACATGTAGGATCAGTGTCCGTTCTCAGCCTGTAATTTCAGCTTTTACGACTTTGAGAATTGTTTTCTGCTATCAATCAAGGGGCCCCTTGTCTAGGAAGAAAACACTGTCAGTGTTTTCTTAAGCAGCTAGCCTTCTTGCCTGGCGTGAAACTTTTAAAAATCTAAGCCCTCTTTAATATACAAGCCTTGATCAAACATTAATAAAATGCAGGCTTATGCCTGATGCCTCATTCCCCCCTTTCAAGCTCAAGGACCTTCGTCCCAAGTGTCCTTGATAGCTTGACCTTCATCATATTCCTGAGGTAAAGCTCTGTATAGGGCCATGATATGAGGTAGAGTTTCATTTGAAACCATCTTGCTAATTGTACTTCTAAAACATGAAATGATACATGGCATCATACATAAAACCATTACCACTACTGTCAAGAAAAACAAGCAAGACAATAGTATCCCTTTGAGTCCTGTGACATTAGGTAACCAATTGGTGAGCCATCCCATATCCCATCCTTCCCATGTTTGTACTGGGACATGTGCTATATTCTCCATCTTTGTAGCCAACACACGGATTGCCTCACCATTATCAGAAATGTTAAAGCAACAGGCATTCCCTGTCAAGTTCAAGACTCCACATAGGCCTCCCTGCTTGGCAAGTACATAATCCATTCCCATTTTCAGCTGCAAAATGGCGGCTCTACTTTCATCCAACTGTTGTGCAATAAGTCTCAAACTCTGGGCCGTTGCATTGGTTACAAGTTCCACTACTGCTTGCAATCGAATTATTCTGTTTAGATTATAGATAGGATCCCGTGCCCCTTGTATGAGCTCACCAGGATTCCAGGAGGCAGGATCATAATAGGCTATAATGCGCTCTGGTGGCCAATCATCAGTACCGCTCCAACTTTGGGTACTTCCTCCTGCTATATGAGAAATATCAGCGTTTCTTCGTGTACGCTTGGCCAAATTAGTAGGCATAATCCACATTGGTGGTAATACCCATCCCAGGAAACAAGTCCCACTCCATTTGGAAGGGAGTTTCTTGTATGCCCATTCTCCACATATCCACCACAACCATCGGGTCTGAGGTTTTTGGTACGTGGAGTACAGAAGGCGAAATATCAAAAGAGGTAGAGAGTTCACAGTGCAGTATGTTAGATTGCCTTTTTCTGTCACAGTTATGTTCCATACCACTTTCCATGCATGAATAAAAGGAGGTGCACAGGGCAAGGTATTCCGAGTTCGATAGGTAGTACCGTGTGCCCAGGTATGACTATTCTTAAAATAATCCCAAGTATAGTGACAATGAGAAGAGCCTATCATGATAGAATCAGCTGCATCTGATGATTTATGTACACAGAATTCCCCTTGTACAGGTATAACTCGTAATGGTTTAGTTGAGTTCCATCCGTGGAAATTCTGTAATTCTGTTTGGTGTGGTATTTCGCTTACCATACCAATGGCATCTAATGGTATCGGTAATAAGGGCATACCTCCCTCTGAATCATCTGGCCCAAGAGAGCAAACAAGGCAATTGGTCCTATTTGCAACATTGGCTACCATTTCAGCTAAACCTACCCACATATTGTGGTCATGGCGGAATCCATATTTAGTCAATTTGGTCAGATTCAAGGACCCTTCCCCTTCCCAAGGGATCAGGATTAATAATAGAATCATGTTGATGTCTAGCATATGCATTCCTTCCACAGAAGAGTACCTTATTGTGATAGCAAATAAATATTAGTCCCAATATAATTCCCCCAGTGACAGAAATGGGGAACCACCAAGACCAAAACATATATCCCGAGGATCCCCAATGAGTAATATCTCTGATAATTGTTCCACAAGGGGGGGCCAGTCAATTAATTGTATAAGAGAATCTTCCCGTTCACAGTCGCTGGTTCAGACGCTCCTCAAGCTTCAGGCGTGCGCAGGTCAGCCAGCTTCCAGGTTGTGGCTGCAGCAGGCCGGTCGTCTAATGTTGCCCGTGACCTAGCCCGTTCCCGGTAGGGCTAGATACAGGGGTTTTTGGAGAGAGTCAGTTTTAAAGGATTAGAGGGGTCACCTTTGCACGTCCAACTGCCTTCGGACTTCTTCAAACGAGAGTGATGAATCCAGGGGGTCACCTCAGCTACCTTCACCGCTGTTGGAGTAGAGAGCAAGACGGTGTAAGGTCCACGCCACTTAGGTGCGAGTGGATCACGTTTCCACTCTTTCACCCATACGCTATCGCCAGCCTGGAACTGATGAATCGGCTCGGCAATGCTGCACGGCGTGCGCTCGAGGACCCACCTGTTAAGAGAAACAAAAACACGGGAGAGAGATTGCACTTGTCCCTGTGTCACATGGTCTCCTAGTTGTTTAAGGTCAGCTGGAATATCCTGAACAAAGGAGGGCGGTCTCCCATACAGGAGCTCAAAAGGTGACAACTTAAGTCTTTTTGTGGGTGCACACCGAACACGAAACAGTGTTATGGGTAACACATCTACCCATCCCAATCCCGTTTCCTGGGTTAATTTTGCCAATTGGGTTTTCAGAGTCCGATTCATTCTTTCAGTTTTCCCTGAACTCTGAGGCCTATATGCTGCATGCAGTCTCCATTTCACTTGTAGGACTTGACATACTTCTTGTACTACTTGATCAATGAACGCTGGCCCATTATCACTTCCAATGCATCTAGGTAATCCAAACCTCGGGATCAATTCAGTGAGGAGTCTCTTAGTTACCTCTCGTGCCTTTTCAGTTCGGGTGGGAAAGGCTTCAACCCATCCGGTAAGAGTGTCTACAAACACAAGGAGATACTTGAATCCCTTAGAAGGGACCAGCTCTGTGAAGTCCACAATTAGACTTTCCATGGGGACATATCCCACATGTTGGATTCCAGGAGGTTGTACCGGTCCCTGCCTGGGATTGTTTTTAGCACAAAGAACACATTTCTGTGAAATGCAAGTTGCTAATTGTGATAGGTTAATAATATACAACTTCCGACTGAGACTCTCTCTGGTTGCAGTACCGCCAAGGTGAGTAGATTCATGATAATTTCTTACAATTGTGCCTGCTAGATGATGAGGTACATAAATCCTATTGTCCGGCAGAATCATCCAACCGTCCTTCACAACTGCTCCTTCCTGTTCAGCCCACTTCCTCTCTTCTGGGGTATAGTGAGGTTTAACTTCTTCTGGAACTACCTCTGGTATGAGGGCTGCTATAAATCCTCCCACAGGCTTTTGGGCTGCCTCTCGGGCTGCTTTGTCAGCCGCATGATTTCCTCTGGTTATTGGATCCCTTCCTCGTCCATGACCTTTGCAATGCATTACAGCAATCTGTTCTGGAGCCCATACTGCTTCTAACAGGATTTCTACTTCAGGTCCATATTTCAAGGCCTTCCCGTGGGCTCCTATTAGACCTCTTTCTTTCCATAGAGCTCCATGTGCATGCAGGGTTAAGAAGGCATATTTAGAATCAGTATAGATGTTTGCCTTACATCCGGCTGCCAATTGCAGAGCTCTAGTTAAACCTATAAGTTCAGCTTTTTGTGCTGAGGTGCCGGCAGGCAAAGCTTCAGCTTCCACAACTTCCTCATTGGTGACCACAGCATATCCTGCTCGTCTGGCACCTTCATGCAGGTAACTGCTACCATCAGTATAATATACAACATCTGGATTTTTCAATGGTTCAT
Source organism: Podarcis muralis (assembly GCF_964188315.1). NCBI lineage: Eukaryota > Metazoa > Chordata > Lepidosauria > Squamata > Lacertidae > Podarcis > Podarcis muralis. Next base: position 101,894,629 of record NC_135657.1, read on the forward strand.
CTTTCAGATCGGGTCTACTGGAATAAACTTCATCCATTACTTGGAGACAATCATGTGATTCCTCATCATCTACCTCTGGTAGGGGCAGCAAAGTCGCTGGATTGAGCATATTCACTACTCGTAGATGAATCCTGGGATTTTCACACAATAGGCCTTGGTATCTAGCCATCCTTGGGTTCGTTAGCCAATAACTACCCTTATATTCCATGAGTGTCAGAACAGCATGAGGTACATTCACATACATCGTCTGGCCGAAGGTAAATTTATCAGCTTCTTTGACAAGGCTTGCAGTGGCCGCTACTGCCCTTAGGCATGGAGGCCATCCTTTTGCTACTGAGTCCAATTGTTTTGACAAATAAGCTACTGGACGGTTCCAACTTCCTAATCTCTGGGTCAGGACTGCCGCTGCAATCCCATTCTGTTCATGTACATACAGCTGAAAGGGTTTTTCCGAATTAGGCAGTCCAAGGGCTGGGGCCTCCATAAGTCGTTGTTTGATAACTAAAAAGGCTTGTTGCTGCTCAGGTCCCCATACGAATGGGTCCTTCTCTGCACCTCGAGTGCTTTCATGTAAGGGCTTGGCCAGACTGCTGAAATCAGGTATCCATAGTCTACAAAACCCTGCTGTTCCTAGGAATCCTCTAAGTTGTTTCCTTGTGGTAGGTTCCTTGATAAGGCAAATAGCTTCTTTCCTCTCTGGTCTCAATGCTCGTTGTTGGTGTGAGATGTCAAAGCCCAAATATTTGACCTTTTCTAAACATAACTGTGCCTTTTTCTGGGAAACTCGGTAGCCAGCTTGCCAGAGCAAGTGGAGCAGTTCCTCTGTCCCTTCTTTACAGGTATCAAAATCCTTTGCTGCTAGTATAAGGTCATCTACATATTGCAGAACCACCTTTTCTCCAGGTATTGAGGGGTAACTTGTTAGATCCTTCGCCAAGGCAGTGCCAAACAAAGTTGGGGAATTTTTAAATCCCTGGGGCAATCTTGTCCAGGTTAGCTGGCCTTTTGTTCCTGTTAAAGGGTCTTCCCACTGGAAGGCAAATATAGGTTGGCTCTGTGGTGCCAGCCGGCAACAGAAGAATGCATCTTTCAAGTCCAATACAGTAAAAAATGTTGCTTCTGGTGGGATCAAACTCAGCAAGGTATATGGGTTTGGTACATTTGGGTGCAAGGTCTCGATAGCCTGGTTTACGAGCCTCAAGTCCTGCACTGGCCTGTATTCATCTGTCCCAGGTTTTCGAACAGGCAAAAGGGGTGTGTTCCATTCTGATTGGCAGGGCTTAAGCAGACCATATTTTAATAGGCGGTCCAAATGTTTCTGGATGCCCTCTGCTGCTCGCCGGGGTAAAGGATATTGCTTTACAGATACAGGGGTAGCCATAGGTTTTAAGGTTACTACAATTGGAGCTATATTCTTGGCCATTCCTGGTGGGCTATTTTCGGCCCATACTCCTGGTGGCACCTGTAGGGTTTGGAGGAGCTTGTTTAATTCTGTATCCAATGTGGGTTGGACTTGCAAGGCTGACATTAGGCGCCATGATTGTTCCTTAGGTACTGAAAGGGTAATTATTCCTGCTGCCTTTGATGGCAGTTTCATTTCTGGACCTCGAGGAGTGAAGGTGATTTGGGCCTGCAGTTTGGACAGCATATCTCTACCTAAGAGAGGTATTGGACACTCAGGTATATACAAAAACTGATGGGTTAAACGATGTCCCCCAATCTGGCATTCCAAAGGTTGGAGGAAAGACCTCTTAGCTGACTGACCAGTGGCACTTTTAATGACTACACTTTTGGATGCCTTTTTCTGCAATAGTTCTGGGAGTACTGAGTATTCAGCCCCAGTATCAATCATAAAGTCTATTAAATGGCTCCCTAATTGAATCGTGACCGTGGGCTCCTGGAAGCCTAACTTTATGGAGTCCGGTCGTTCCTAGTCTTGAGTAAAATCCTCCTCTGCCAGTCCAATGAAATTGTCTCTACTCTGTCCTTGTCCAGGTCTCTGATATCTTCCATTTCGGATCATTCCCCGTCCCCGTCCCTGGTTTCTTGGGCCGGAGCCTGGGCCTGGGCCTGGGCCTGGGCGTACTTCTTCCAACCTCAGGGGTTCAGGACACTCCCGCTTCCAATGACCCTCCTTCTTGCAATTCGCACATTGATTCCTTCCCAGTGGTGGATTCCTTCCCCGCCCTCTTCCTCCATTTAAGGGGCGGTAGTCTTGCTTCACTGCTGTGGCTAGCATTACCATCTTTTCCTTCTGCCACTTCTTCTTCTCTTGCTTCTCAGCCTCATCCCTATTCCGATAAACTCGGCGTGCAATGGCCATAATTTGGCTCATCAGCATCCCTTCCCATCCTTCTGATTTCTGAATTTTCTTACGAATGTCAGAAGCGCACTGGGCCACAAATGTAGCAGTAATCATTCTGCTGTTTTCAGGGGCTTCAGGGTCAAAAGGAGTCCATATACGATAGGCTTCTTGCAGCCTCTCTAAAAAGTCTCCCGGACTCTCATTTGGTTTCTGTTCTACTTCTGAGACTTTAGACATATTAGTGGGCTTCTGGCATGCCCTGCGAATACCTTGCACAAGCGTCTGGCGGTAAGTGGTAAGTCTGGCCAGATGAATTGCATTGTTTGGATCCCAATTAGGATCTTCCAAGGGAAAGTTATCTTGGAGATGACGGTCAATATTAAAAATATTTCCCACTCTGGCCTGCTCACGCAAATATATCTGTGCCTTTTCAATTATGTCTCTTCTTTCCTCAGTGGTGAACAGAGTATTCAGAAGCTGGCGACAATCTGTCCAAGTAGGACTATGAGTATTTACTATTGAAGTCACCAAGTCCATCATAGCCTGAGGTTTTTCTGCAAAAGATGGGGTGTGTGTTTTCCAATTCATCAGATCCGTAGTTGTGAATGGAATGTACTGAAGGGTCGAAGTTCGAGGTGGCCTTGGTCCGAGTTGCCCGTTAACCAGCACAGGCTCCTCAAGTGCATCAAATACTCTTCTGAGAGGGGCTACTACGTGATCTTTCTCTTCGCTTTGCTCTAGGGGCCTCAAATCATAGGGGATGGTATTTGTCCCAAGGCGTTCTTTTAGCAGCTTAATACGCCTGGCTGTATTGCTTGCTGACCGATTAAGGTCTCCCTGTAACTTCTGTAATAATTCTCTAGGACTTGGATGTACAGGGGTTTGGGGTAGGCAATCAGTTGTTCCACTAAAAGAGACTGTAGATGGAGTTCTACTGGGACTCACAGATGGAATAACCACTTCTGCTTGGGCTTCATTATAGGACTCCAATGCCTCCTGAAGATATTTATCATAATCTATCAAGGAGTCAAGTTCTGTGTCTCTACCCCCATTATTCGTTCCACTTTCTTGCCTTGGGGTTACAACTGGTGGAGGGTTTGGATTATGCTCCCTTCGATGTGGAGCATAGGGTGGAGGTGGAAGCACCTCTTCCTCTGGTCCCTCAAAAATGGGTTTGAGTTTATTTGGCAAGATTCCTTTCCTAGCTTCGGCTTTTACAGCCAATAATTTGCATCGTTGGACTTTGCATTCCCTTATCCATGGAGGATTTTTATTTAATGTGCTCAGCCAGGAATCTATATATGAAAATTGTTCTGGGCACCCTCCAGTTTCTTTGGTGATGTTAGACCAAAGTTTGCTTACTAAATTTATATCAAAAGTTCCCTGAGATGGCCATCCAGTATTTTGTTTTGGCCATTCTAGTTCACATAACGTTCTCAAGCGCTCTGGCGTCATTTTGACTCCATATGCCCCTGAGAAGGCTTTCTTAAAATTATTTAACATACATTCAAGAGGTGTATTTCCCCCCTTTGAACCCCCAACTCCCATTGTATGGCCCTGTGAAGTATCCACTCAGTCACTCACACACACGCTTCGTGGGTTTCCTTGCCCAGATGGAGTCGCCTCACTGGGAACCGAAGTACTACCCACTCCACACTCAGGTCAGCTACAGATTGCTCTGTACTTTCTCACACATACAATGCGCAAGATACTTCACCACACTCTACCTCCCATTCTTCCCTTTCCCCCCACCAGACCACCATCTGATATACCCAACCACCTAGCGTACTCAGTTCCCACTTACTGAGACGCAGAAGTTTGATCAAGACTTCTCTTCCTCCCAATTAATTGGAGGGCCAAAAATCCCTTTGTGCACTTACCCCTTGGTTGGTTCCGTTTCCCCCCGGTCCGTCGCTGCCAGTGAGCAGGGTATCAGACAGACGAGACTTCTGCGTTCCCCTGGAAAAAATTTTTCCATGCGCGCTGGGTAGGCAGTTTAGAGATCCTCTCTCTTGTACCCTGCTCAGTAGAGCGAAGGGGCTGCGTTCCAGCAGACCACTTATCCGAGTCACAGGAGCACCATAAAATGTAGCACCCTGCTTGTGGTTAACGCTTAGCTGGAATGAAATATTCAACGCAGCAATAGAGAAATTAAAATAATAATTTATTTGTCAGACAAATAAATGAGAGGCACAGTGGTATATGGTTACCAAGCTCTGGCCTGGCCTCCTGCCATTATGGCCAGCACTTATATTCCCTTAATCCAGCCCCCTTTGCTCCTCCTTGGCTGCATCTGTCCAATCAGCCTGGTTGGATTTTCTATTGGCTGCCTGCTATATCCAATCACAAAAGATACACCCACATCCTCCTGTCCTTATATGGAGCACAAAGAGCTATATATTGTTACATCTATAAATGACAAATAAGTAGTAATATATCTTACATGTGTCTCAACAAGGATTATTAATTACCAGCTCACCTCTTGCCCTCTTCGCCCTATTGCCTTCTAAAACAAATGGTTAATCTTAAATTTTTATCTTAAACATATGTCAAGGATCTTGAGTTTCACATCAACATTGAAAGATCTCCTTCATTTGAGAGTTTCTAAACAAATGTCTGACAGCCATATATCAGGACTGCTTGGATGGCTGCTTGGATGGCGTCTTCTTGTCTGACAGGGGGCTGGGCTCAATGGCCCCTGTGGTCTATTCCAACTCTAGGACTCTATGAAATAAGAATCTAACATCTAAATTTGTTACTTTCTAAATCCTTTGCATAGTTACATTTAAGCCAATATATTTAAGCTAATATATTTCATACATTATCATAGGTAACCTTTTAAAAGAATAAAGCTTCTCAAAATAGAAAGGAAGGAACTCAGTAAAAAACAGGTTTTAAAAGGAACCCCTTCAGTTTACCCCCCCTTCAGCCATCTGCTCTCCTCTTTAGCTGTTCCCAATATTTATTACCCTTAAACTCTCTCAGTTTAAGAAAGAAAACAGCTTTAAAAAAAGACTTCCCAAAAATGCTTTCTTTCTGCCAGCCAGATGCTTCTCCATTTGGTCTTTAACCTTGGAAAGAAGATCTAGCTCATTTTACTGGGAGGCACATTGGTATAATTTTACTATTTACTCATTCCTAATTATATTTATCTCTGCCTTTGTTATCTTCTGTAACATGTAGGATCAGTGTCCGTTCTCAGCCTGTAATTTCAGCTTTTACGACTTTGAGAATTGTTTTCTGCTATCAATCAAGGGGCCCCTTGTCTAGGAAGAAAACACTGTCAGTGTTTTCTTAAGCAGCTAGCCTTCTTGCCTGGCGTGAAACTTTTAAAAATCTAAGCCCTCTTTAATATACAAGCCTTGATCAAACATTAATAAAATGCAGGCTTATGCCTGATGCCTCATCCTGAAACACATATGCAATGCTTTTACTTTACCAATCTAGCTGAGTTCCAGGTCTACTATAGCAGGCATGTCCAACTTCCAGTAGGCTGCGATCTACCACCCAGTATAAAAAACTGGCAGTGATCTACCCATTGCCATTGTCATTCACTTTGATTTGTGTGGTCGGATGCTTAGATGATGTTGCGTCAAAGCAAGTGTCAGCCCACGCTTCCCAGCACAACACTCACCCTGTCACAGAAGTCTAAATTTGGCGGGAAGTGTATTCGTTGCACAAGACCGACGAATGAACTGTAATTGCACAACCTGAATTTCCTGGAACCCCACCAGAAAAAGAGCAGAGGTTTGGGAGCACTCTGAGGCTACATTGTGGGTTAAAGAGCACAGTGCAGTGACAGTTTTGCAAGCCTTTCTGTCAGAAGGTGGATAGCAGGCCTGGAAAAATACCTCTGCATGAGGCCTTGAAGAGTGAGACTCAAGCCAGTCACAGTAGCCAAAAAGGCTTAAAGAAGAAAGCCAGTACAGTGGTACCTCGGGTTAAGTACTTAATTCGTTCCAGAGGTATGTTCTTAACCTGAAACTGTTCTTAACCTGAAGCACCACTTTAGCTAATGGGGCCTCCTGCTGCCGCTGTGCCACCGGAGCACGATTTCTGTTCTCATCCTGAAGCAAAGTTCTTAACCCGAGGTAATATTTCTGGGTTAGCGGAGTCTGTAACCTGAAGCGTATGTAACCTGAAGCGTATGTAACCCGAGGTACCACCGTACAAGTGGTGGACTTGTACTAAGGTCAAAGCCTTTTGGGACATTATATATAATGAACTGAAAAAGGTATTTAAGTACAATTTCAGTAAAAACCAGAGGCTTTTCTGTTGGGGCTAATTGATGAGGAAATTCAAAAGAAAGATGTAAATTTGTTTATGTATGCCACAACGACTGCAAGAATACTCCTGGCCCAGAAATGGAAGCATCAAGAACTTCCTACACTGGAAGATTGGCAGATAAAGATGGTCGAGTACGTAGAGTTGGCAAAGCTGACGGGGAAGATCCGGAATCGGTGTGATGAACTGTTTCAAAAGGACTGGAGCAAATTTATATTTTATATGAAAGAAAATTGTAAACAGTTGAAAACGTTTGTAGGTTTGACACAAGATCTACCTACTCGGGAAGAATGGCAGATGAAGCTGATGGACTACATGGAATTGGCAGAAATGACTGGCAGAATCCGAGACCAGGGAGAAGAGTCGGTGGAAGAAGATTGGAAAAAAATTAAAGTATATTTACAGAAACATTGTAAAATTAATGAATGCTAGAAGGATGCTGGAATGAAGTTACATGGTTTTAGTAGAAAGGTTATAAAGAACTAAGTAAAAATGGATTGTTAATGGGTCAAAGTGTAAAATTTAAGGTTAAATTGTGTTAAGATAAATTATAGAACAAAAACTGAGAAAGATGGAAAGGATTTGCTGAAATAGCTATTTGAATTAGAATACAAAAAAGGGAGGTGTGAGGAGGTCGATGAAACAAGTAAATGAAAGATAAAGATATGGAAATACTGGATGTGTTTTTAAATGTTTTTGTTTTTAAATGTTTTTGTTTTTCTTATTGTTTTGTTGTACTGGTTTTTTATTGTGCTTTTTATTTTTGAAGTATTGTAACTTTTTATTGTCTTTTTTCTTTTTTCTGTAACTGTTAAACCTTTAATAAATATCATTTTAAAAAAAGAAAAGAAAACGTTTGTAGGTTTGAGTTGAAATGTGTGGTAATGTGAAAATAAGGAGCTGATTTACATATAAGAAGGTGAATGCTAAAAGATACAGTATAAGGCAAAAAAGTGGTAATAGAAATGTGAAGAAATTGGGAAAGTTGTATGGAAGTCAGTTAGAGGGAGGGAAGGGAGGTCGATGCTTTATGCAAGCAATGTTTTAAGTTATGGATTTATGATATGAAAATGTAACGAAACATGGGAAACCTAATAAAAATCATGTTTAAAAAAAGAAAGAAAGAAGAAAGACGGTAAGTAAGGCAATCCCAGTCCTTAGGCAGACAACCTCCACTGAGGGAAAAGAGCTGTGCTGGCCTACCAAGTGTCCTTATTTTCCAGGGGAAAGGCAGTCCCAGATTTACAGAAGACGTCCAAATTTCTTAGTGCAAAGTCGGATTCCTCCCTGTGTTTTCAGAAGCCCTGGACAAAGCACACACCTCCAGTCAACCATGATTCCCCGAAACTCAAAGGCACCCAATGTTCTATTCAATATGCAAAACCAAAAGCCTAAAAAGGTTAGCAAATTAAAGAAGCATGGGAATCCCAAGCTAGCTTTGGAAACGGAAGGAAGTATTATGACATACAATTTTGCAGAACACAGGATGTTTGGACTGGAGGCCTAATTTTAATAAAAGATGGCACGTATTACATGTAATTGCAAAAGCGTTGCATACAACACAGGACAATATCATACATAAAAGGTCTTGTGCGATATTTATGGAGAGTTTTTGTAATTTTTCGGATGAGAAACAGATATTTCAGTGATCTCCCGCAACTTTTCTTCCTTTCCTTTCCTAGCATGAGACATGTTGCTTTGGAGCCTCAGTTTATGTGTCTCTTCAGCACCAGGAAATGGAAATAGTTCCAAAATGTAGGCTGCACTCCAGACTTAATATGTTTATCACATGGATTTCAGCAGGAGAGTTAAGGACATTTGGGTTGGATCTCCCTGTGCCCTTTGGTCCATTCACATGGACAGCTCTAACCTTGAAGTCGCCATTCTTGAACAAAGGAACTTCAGACAGAGGCTCCAGCATGAAATTGCTGAATTACAAGAAGTTGTATCACCTGTGGCCTGAATAGAGATAACTTGCTTTTTGTTTATCCCACTGTGGGTGTTAATGAACTTACCCATGCTATGATATTCGTGTTATCTTCAACATTCCTTTTTTGAATGGTCACTGTAACAATTTTACATACTTTTAAGCTTCAACTAAATGTCTGTCGTTTTTGCATTTCATCCTCCTTGCTTCTTAACCCAACTTATATAATAAATATGACAGTGGAACCTCGGGTTAAGAACTTAATTCGTTCTGGAGGTCCATTCTTAACCTGAAACTGTTCTTAACCTGAGGTACCACTTTAGCTAATGGGGCCTCCCGCTGCCGCCGCGCCGCTGGAGCACGATTTCTGTTCTCATCCTGAAGCAAAGTTCTTAACCCGAGGTACTATTTCTGGGTCAGTGGAGTCTGTAACCTGAAGCGTCTGTAACCTGAAGCATCTGTAACCCAAGGTACCACTGTATAAGCACATTTACTCAAAAGTCACACTTTTATAGCTTTGTCCACTGCAATAATACCACAGAACAATCACTCCAATCACTCAGTCCCTCATCACTGTCATGTTGTCTTGCCAAATACTCTTAACAGGAACACAACTACCAATCCGGTTTACTAGGTTCTGTGGAGGGGATATATTTGATTGATAATGTCTAGTATAGGGTTACCAGATGTCCCCGTTTCCCAGGGACAGTCCCTGGATTTGGGAATAAGTCCCCGGACAAATTCCATCCCCGGAACGTCCCCGGATTTCATCTAATGTCCCCAGGAAATGCAGCTGCGACAGTCTCAGCAGTCTGGAGCAGTTGGCTCTGGCTGGCTTCAGGAGCTGCTCGGAAGTCCACGTATGATGGTGGTGCAGGGGCTCTAAGATGCAGCTTCCGGGCTGCCTCTACCTTCCCTGACCCCAGCAACTAAGCTGTGAAGAGAGGCTTCATGCTGCCTTTCGGAGCAGCCTCCCAACTCCTACTTGAGTGCAAAAAGGAGAGGGACGGGGATCTCTCAGCTGTGAAGGGAGGCTTCACGCTGCCTATCAGAGCTTGCGTGCAAGCAGGAGGGGGCCGGGGGCTGCTCCGATGGGAAGGGAGGCATTGCGTTGCCTGAGAGATCCCTGCCCCCTCCTGTTTGCACACAAGTAGGAATGGGATTGGGGCTGCTCTGATGGGAAGGGAGGCATTGCTCCGATGGGAAGGGAGGCATTATTTAAAGTGTCCCCGGATTCATTGGAAAAAATCTGGTAACCTTAGTCTAGTAAACATGGTGCTCCTGATGGAACATGGTGCTGCCCCTTTCTTGAGATGCCACCTGCCTTATCTCAGGTGTTGGGAAACTGCCAGGGAGATATTGTCCATCATGGCCCCAAGCCGGCTGTCGGACGTCCATCGATCTCCCGTAGCCAGGCAGATCCAGCAGTTAGCGACACGAAGCCTCAGAAATAGATTGCCACATTCCAGGCTTGTGCACACTGTTCTTTATCAGCAGAAACCACAGCCAGAAAGCTTGCACCGCAGAAGAGAGCATAATTTACAGACTTTATTCAGCGTTGAACAGAACAAAGGAAAAACATGACCGTTCTGAGTCAGTGACTCCGACCGACTGAAATCGAAAGGAAACAGCAAGCATAAACATCCTGTGACTAGGACATGCGCAGACTCTGTGACTCTCAAAGCCTGCTCTCTCTTAAGGTGGAACGGACATATCCTAACATCCTCCCCCTTTCCGTGTAACCTGTAGTACCTGTGGTTCACTCAATTGCAACCTTTGTACATAAACCTTATGTTGTTTTCTGTTAACAACCTTAGACAACAGATCAGCAGGAATTTCATTTCCTGGCATGTAGGACACCTGAATCAGTCCTTTCTGAATACACTCTCTTGCACGATGTAGCTTAATCTGCAAGTACTTGGTTCTCTGCTTGCAACTCTCCGAGTTCAGCAAAGCCAAACACGATCTATTGTCTTGATACACTTGTATAGGACATTTCACAGAAACCCCGATGTCCTTAAACAGTTGCATCAACCATTCACAATCCATGAGTGAAAATGACAGAGCATTGAGTTCTGCTTCACAGGAACTTAGGCTCACTGTTGTTTGCTTCTTGCACAACCAGTCAAACAGGCAGTGGTTGTACATGTAGCATACTCCAGAAGTGCTTGTACCATCTGTGGTGTCACTTCCAAAACTTGCATCTGCAAAGATTTCAAGACCTCCAGTCTTCTGACTGCTGAACCTCAGCCTGTAGTGCATAGTCCCTTTCAAATAGCGGGCTATGCGCTTCAGAGCTTTCCAATCCTGAACCGTAGGATTGTTGGCATGTCTGCTAAGCAGATTACAGCTTACAGCTATGTCAGGTCTTGAACATCTGGCAATGAAATTCAGCTTGCCTAGAACACATCTGTATAGCGTTGTGTCAGAAAACGCTTCAGCAGTACTGTCTACCTGGTAACCTGTCACCATCGGTGTGTCTGCTGGGTTTGCATCAACCAAATTCAACCTGGTTAATACGTCAGCAATTTTCTGTGTTTGGTGTACCAGAAAATTACCTGCTTGGTCCTTCTCCACCTGCAGAGAAAGATAGTTGGATACCTCACCAAGATCCTTCATGTCAAAGTGCTCCTTCAGCTGAGCTAGGGTGCTTTGGTAAAAAGCCTGATTCTTCCAAAACATCAGAAGATCATCAACAAAACATAAACAATACAGTTTGTTTTGCCCCTCCTCCTTGACAAACACACATGGATCAGCTTTGCCCTGGTGAAAACCTAGAGAAAGCAACGTTTCAGTGAGTTTTGTGTTCCAACACCTAGCACTCTGCTTGAGACCATACAAGGATTTCCGCAGTTTACAGACCATTCCCTTCTGTATCTGCATTCCATCAGGTGGAAGCATAAACAGCTCCTCGTTCAAAATCCCGTACAAAAAAGCTGTATTAATGTCATGATGGGAAACATGCAGTTTCTCCTCCGCAGCGATCTTGAGCATCAGCCGAATGCTCTCATATTTGACTGTGGGTGAGTAGGTCTCGTGGTAATCCTGTCCTGGTACCTGTGAAAAACCTCTGGCAACCAATCTGGCTTTGTGTCTGACAACCTTGCCATTCTGGTCTGTCTTGGCCTTGAAGACCCATTTGCTGCCAACCAGTCTCATTTCTGGGACTACCGGTACCAGTTCCCAAGTTTGGTTCCTGTTCAAGGAATCAACTTCAGCCTTCATGGCATTTAGCCAAGGCTCAGCATCTTTAGAGGTTAACTCCTGAACCTCTTTGAAGCTTGAAGGTTCCCACACCTTCTCTGAGCTACTAAGAACAGCAGTTGCAGTCTTAGCAAACTCATCAGCAAATCTCTTTGGAGGTCTGCCTTTGGTCGCCCTTTCAGACCTACGTACTAGACGCAAGTCTTCTGGACTCATCTCCTCTTTCTTAGGAGAAAAATGACCAATGGTGAACAGTGGTTCTTCCAGTTCATTGTCAGATGCATCAGATGGTCTGACTGAGGCCTTTGCACTCTTGTAGTCTGCTGTGTCATCACTCTCACTGACATCAGCAGCAGCGCCGCCCACTGAACTGGAATCCGAACTCCGATCATCATCATCATCATCATCCTCATCATCATCAGCAGCTTTAGCTGCTCGCTTGACATCACCTTCATCCTCCTCTGGGTAACTCTGGAAAATTCCCACATTTTCCCCCCACTTAGGATTGTACTCAACACTCCTTGTGAACTTTATGGACTTAGAGTCAGTCATCCATACCCTGTATGCACCTTTTTCGTACCCCATGAACAAACTCTTAAGGTGGAACGGACATATCCTAACAGCCTGGCACCTAAAAGGCAGCCAGAGAAGGTCACCTCAATGCACAGGCTTATGCAAGCAAGCATTCCTTCCAACAGGCTTGGCCAAGACCGGCCTGAGACATTTTGCCACTGTAGGCAAACTACCCCGCAGCCAGCCCCGATACCCTCCTCTCCCTGCCCCCACACTTGCACTGCCGCCAGCTCCATCACCACAACTGTACCCTCTCCTGCAGCTGCACCTGTGCCACTGCCACAATGCAGTGGCATGAATGCAGTGGTGAGGGCAAGGGCACTGAGTCGGTGGCCTGGGAAGCCTCGGCAGGTTGCCAGTGGTGCAACGGTAGGGGCAGGGGCAGATCCGCCTCCTGAGGCATGTGGCTTCACCTCGCCTCGTGCACCTCTGTTATCTCACTAACACTCACGTGTTATCTCACTAATCTTGTTGTTGTTTAGTCATTTAGTCGTGTCTGACTCTTCGTGACCCCATGGACCAGAGCACGCCAGGCACTTCTGTCTTCCACTGCCTCCCGCAGTTTAGTCAAACTCATGCTGGTAGCTTTGAGAACACTATCCAACCATCTCGTCCTCTATCATCCCCTTCTCCTTGTGCCCTCCATCTTTCCCAGCATCAGGGTCTTTTCCAGGGAGTCTTCTCTTCTCATGAGGTGTCCAAAGTATTGGAGCCTCAGCTTCAGGATCTGTCCTTCCAGTGAGCACTCAGGGCTGATTTCCTTAAGAATTGATAGGTTTGTTCTTCTTGCAGTCCATGGGACTCTCAAGAGTCTCCTCCAGCACCACAATTCAAAAGCATCAATTCTTCGGCGATCAGCCTTCTTTATGGTTCAGCTCTCACTTCCATACATCACTACTGGGAAAACCATAGCTTTAACTATACGGACCTTTGTCGGCAAGATGATGTCTCTGCTTTTAAAGATGCTGTCTAGGTTTGCCATTCCTTTTCTCACTAATCTTACAACAGTTTTATCTCAATACTGCAGGTGACTACATAAGTGAATGCTGCACCCTAAGGCACAAATTGCACAATTCACCTGTTACAAAATAACAACCTGCCTTTCTGTTGCCCTTCACACTTACCTCTCACAGATTTACAGTGGCCATTTGTCTCCACTCCTGAAGTGTTTGGACTCGGTGCTGACGGTTCTGTGGCAGAGATGGGGAAGGCTTCTTAAGGATCAACTGAGCAGATGGTGCCAGAAGTCATAATTTCAAGCCGAAGAGGTTTATGACTTACTTCGCGATGTTCCAGATACATAGACGGTCAAGATGCCCTTGGACTGAGTTGGAAAGATCTGTGGCTTCTTTAAATATTATCCTCATTTCTGCACCTGCATAGTGTGTATCAGTTCCATCAGAAGCTAACCACACAAACACCACCCAATGATCACCTGAGAGTCAGGTTTTGTTGGGCTATAGAAGTTAGTATCTTTCCTGAGCTGCACTAGATAGAAGCAGTTGTGTACGCATGGACATGGCAGATTTTAAAATCATCTTTTTTCCTTTGCAAAACTGTCATTTTAAGAGGTTTACTGTTGTTGTTGTTGTTTTAGTTTTTATGGCCGCCTACGATATTATTCTGCACATTTCATTCACTCATTTATATCCTTCCCTGGGAACCTTCAAATTGAAGGGCAGGTTATAAATAACAACGATGACTATGATGATGAAAGGGAACAATAATGTGCTAAGAAACCGGCTGGAAATTTAATTTCCCTATGACCAGGGAAAAACTAGACATCACTTTAATAGAGCGATTGCTAACCACACTTGTGGTTTTAAAATTATACTGCCAGGTGGGTTGTGCGATTTTCATCAGCTTCACAGTGTATGGGGAGGGAAGGTTTTAGTCGCCCCTCCTTAGCTACAGTATTGTCAAAAATCCCCCCACCCTTTGAAAAGCTCCTTTTCTTTTTTTCTTTCTTTTACAATTTCTTATTGATTTTCATACAAGTTAACAAATTCTATACAGTATTCCCTTAGTAAACTTCCATGATGTAAGAAGTACTAAAAGCTCCCTTTCTGACTGGACTCCTCAGAGCCTATTTAGTTTCTCTGCAATCTCTGAGAGAACTAAATTTCTTCCGGCCTCAACCATGACTTAAGAAGAGCACATTCTAAACACTGAGGTCAAAGATTTCATTCTGCCCACTTCCAGTGCTTTTGGGGGCAGGGCATAAAAAAATGAGGTTTTCGATATATTGATAATTGCCCAAGCACCCACAACCCCCTGGAGTTAGCTCGTATGGTACAGTGGGTACCAGCACAAAATGGCTGCCATGGGAAGCAAAAAGAAGGTCAGTACTTCGCATCAATAAGTGCTCACTCACACATATACACACATCCTCTGTCTACTCCACAGCTCTATAAATTTAAATCAGTGGAAGTAGAGAAATAGCTACTGCTGCAGAGGGAAGGTAAATGGCGTTTCTGTGTGCTCTGACTTCTGTCACGGTGTCCCGTTGTGCCAGAAGCGGTTTAGTCATGCTGGCCACATGACCTGGAAAGCTGTCTGTGGACAAATGCTGGCTCCCTCGGCCTGAAAGTGAGATGAGCACCACAACCCCATAGTCACCTTTGACTGGACTTAACCGTCCAGGGGTCCTTTACCTTTACCTTTAGGTTGACACTGGAACTTACAAAAGTTAGGTGTTAGGTATTCCCACATTGCCATTCTATTTGGTAGTCTGGTTCAGAAGCTGCAGTAGCTACAGCCTCTGTACCATCTTCAAGAGCTGTCCCACATAAAGGTCTTGGGCTCACTGGAACATAATCAACACAGTCATGCTATCCCAATCTAGGAAGGGGCACAGCTAGTGAACCAGCCGAGGCTGAAATAATGGCCTCAGATGGCAATGTTCGATTAAGAAGAACTCCCAGGTTGTCTTCTCAACTCCCAGGCCTTAGCAGGATGCACCTTCAGTTTGTTGGCCCCCATCCATCTACCTCACCACTGCGTCCAAACAATGGTCCAGTACTGCTTGCACAACCACACCCGTTTCAGATGGTGTGTGTCAGGGAACTGCCATCAGTGCCGGAGGGAGAGAGCAAAATCCAGAGGGATTCCGGAGAGCGTCCAGGGATTGGGAGAGGCAGCCCATCTTCTGGGGAAGAGAATCAGTGTAGCACCAGTGGAGAAGGGGGGCAGCTGGGGGAAGCGGCGAGGCGGTCCCATGACTCCTTGCCGGGGACCAGCGGGGAGAGTAGGGGTCCTCCGCTGCCTACGCCCTCCTTGCGCAGAAGGCTTTTGCGCAGAGAGAGGAGGAGGAGACTAGGCGTCAAAGAGCTTCTTTGCTGGAAGAAGTTTAAGAAACGCCCACTGACGGATTCCGCCAGCGATTGAGACAGCCACGGGTGAGTGGCTGTCCGGACAGAAAAGGTTCACTCAGGCAATCCAGCCAGGTGTTTGCACCGGCTTACGCACGAGCAACCCCTAGAACCATTACAATGTCGAAAGGCAAAGCTGGGTTTCATAATTATTGCAACCCAAATGATCAGATATCTTTCCCAATAGCTTCATGATCCAATCAGATACCACCTTAATCTTTTAGATAATCTTGGCTTTAGAACTGCTCTTAAACATGCCCACACACTGTTAACAAAAGAGCGCTTTACCAAGAGGATTTCTTCCCCCCTGCCCAGTTGCAAATCAACCGACGCACATCCTAGCATCCCTTCTGGAGAGCCTGCTAAAAATCTTTTGCACTTTATGCATAAAGACCTCCTCAAACTCAAAGTAATATGCATGCAGTTGATCTCAAAGGCATAAAAGCCAGAAACAACAACTGCACTAGATCAAACTCTGGGAGATGTAATGGGACTAGAAAGGGATATTTTCTAAAAATCAAAGTTTGTATTTCATCTGTGATATTGCTGAAAATTGAAATGCTACCATGTGAAATCTGAGCACATTTTTGGCTAGGGAAGCTACCTTATTTATGCAGTAAGTCTGGGTTGCATTGCTTGCCAGATTTAGATCATGCATAGATTAGGAAGGATTGCTTTTAATGTCCTAATGATCTCTTAATGAAATACATTTATAATCACAAACGTTCATGAGAACTCACTGAACATCTTTCATACCAGAACATGCTGTTTTAAGTTTGTTTCTACCTTGTGTTTAAGACATACTCAAAACTTTCCCCCGAATATTGTTATAGCCATTATATTTAATGATGTATTCTTCCCCAAACCAACATGGTGTTTCTCTCTCTCTCTCTCTCTCTCTCTCTCTCTCTAGCTAGATGCCAGGAAATCCTAGATGGTTATGGTTGGCTTACACTAAGAATTCCTCTATGCAATCACAAACTTCTAACTTCCTCATAGAAGAGAGAACATACAGCAAAGCAGACCAAAGCAGATCTCCACCTGTGTCATCTGGGAGGATGCAAGATGGCGCTAACATAATAGCAGCAAGCACTGAGTAATCTGGCACATAATAACCAATTCGTCTAAAGCTGTTCAGATATAAGTATGATAGATGCTATATTTATAAGTCTATAAACATCTGATTTTTTAAAGTAAAATGTATAATAAATAGGGCATACCACGTGTCTTAATTCCCGAACCTGAATTTTCAAAAATTCTCTCATGCCGCAATTCCCCCACTCCCTTCTCTTGAAACCATCAACCAGCTATACCGAGTTATAAACACAGCTATCCTTTGCATTGCTTTCACATCTCCTGAACAATGCGTCCGCTCACTGAAGGAAGCAGTTCCAGGAGATCTCCCAAATCTAAAGCAGGAAATTCTTTTCAGTACAGCTGTCAGCAACCCAATGACCTGCCAAATTTCTTCCCATGAGCCTCTCCTGGAAAGTCAGAGAAGTTAATAATATTCTGTGTTCACTCCAGGCAAGCAAGTTGACTCGAACCCACTCATCTCCCTATTCTAAACTAGTAATAATTGCTGGCATGTTTGTCTTCCTCAATCCTACAAGATAACTTTCAAATGTCTGCATGAATGAAGTCCATTGCAACTACCAAACGCCGGGTTTCTAAGCTCACCTGCTGCTTATGGGCTTCCTATAGGCATCCGGTTAGCCAGTGAGAGAACATTATGCTGAACTAGGAAGCCTTTGGCTTGATCCTGCAGAACTCTTCATATTTGATGGAACTCTTCATATTTGATGGAACTCTTCATATTTGATGGAAGGATGCTGTCACTGTGCAACACAGTGACAGCATCCTTCCATCAAATAAACTTTCCATTTTGTTTGTTTCCAAATATATTATTCAAGGCCATTCAGGCTCGAATAGCTAACAATTGTCCAGTACAGTGGACCTTGGTTCTCAAACTTAATCCATTCCAGGAGTCCATTCGACTCCCAAA
The DNA here is from genome assembly GCF_964188315.1 of Podarcis muralis. Lineage (NCBI taxonomy): Eukaryota > Metazoa > Chordata > Lepidosauria > Squamata > Lacertidae > Podarcis > Podarcis muralis. The sequence goes on from NC_135657.1 coordinate 101,912,298, forward strand.
ACTGTTCGAAAACCAAGGCGCAGCTTCTGATTGGCTACAGGAGCTTCCTCACTCATGCGGAAGCTGTGGAAGCCGCGTCGGATGTTCAGCTTCCCAAAAAAGTTCACAAACTGGAACATTTACTTCCGGGTTTGTGGCGTTGGGGAGCCGATTTGTTTGGGAGCCAAGCCGTTTGGGAACCAAGGTACTAATAATATATCTTTGGCACTTTTCCAAATCTGCCGGAGGAGTGAAACTGCCTCAGGGCCATGCCAAGGAATGTGGGCCTACCCCAAAATGCTGACCTACTGAGGCGGCTATCCTAAGGCTGCCGCTAGAAGCTCTATGGCCCATCTGCCCCATGCTTGGCTTCTAGGAAGAGATTCCATCAAGACTGCAGCCAGTGCCCAGCCAGAAGACAAGGCACTGCCTCTCCAGTGGCCCATTTTATCTTGACTTTCTGGCAGGGAATCCCTCTTGGTACTTCTGCCAGCCGGGGAATTCCCTTACCAGCCAGCCAATCCATGGGCTTCAGCTGCTGGGGACAGTGACTGGTGTGAAGCAACTGCCGCCCACCTGAGAAGGGTGAGCAGCCATTCACAATGTGCAGAGCTGACTCGAGTCACCCTAAACCAGGGGTAGGCAACCTAAGGCCCATGGGCCACAAGCGGCCCATGGGGGTCGTTTAACCAGCCCATGAGCCTCCCCCAAACTGAGCCACCCGCTCGGCAAGTCCCTGCATGCTGTGCTAAACCAGCACAGTGCGGCACAGCGACTCACTTTTGCGGTGCCGGAAATCACATCTGCGCAGACACAGATGCCGGAAACCATGTCTGCACAGACGCATATGCTGGAAATTGTAACTGCGTGCGCTTCCGCTCGCTCGCAATCCAGCCCACAGAGGGATCTCTGCTGAAGTGAACTGGCCCAGGCGAGGTAAACCTTGCCAACCCCTTCCCTAAACCGAGAAGACAACAATACCCAACCTTTTTCCCAAGCGCACCTCAAATCAAGCACAAAGATCAACCGTGCCCCGAAGGAAGGGCCAAAGCCCAAATCTGCTGGAAGCATGGCGTTGTTTCTAAAGCATGCAGTGTCTTGTTTCGTTCAGCAGTTCTTTGGTATAAATTCAGAAAAGTTAATATACGAGTTGTTCCAGCACATGCAGCTGCGTTAATTAAACAGCAATCTCCACATAACTTTTTATGCCCCTGGATGCTTTGAAGACCAAATGCTTCTCTCTGCTGCTATTTTATTATGTATTTACTCAGTTCGAGCTCATTCTGCATGTTTCTTACTGCATATGTTCGATTCTCCCCCTGCCCAAGTTGCTTTTAAATTTATTTTCCACACATCCATGGGGCAAGATTAACAAAGAGACTGCCATCTGTGCCCAGATGGAGTTTTCTGTCACAACTGTTGACATGTAAAGGGAATTTTATATTTTGCTTGGACGCCACTTCTGCTTTTTTTGGATTAGGTATTTTGAGCTGGACTATAAAAATAGACTTAAATGTATAGGCTGTAGCAATTAATGCATTATTTACATTACTAAACTACAAACACATAGAGCCTATTGGCCCCCAGATCTTTGGCCAGAATAACCTATCTCCTGTCGATTTGATGCTTTGAGATACTACCAGCAAACTTCTGAAACTGTTCTGTATGCCACTGTGCCGATGGTTTGCTGCCAGAAAAAATACCCCAAAGCCAGGTTGTTAGGACACTGATGTTTCTCATGCCTTCATTGGTAGCGGAGCATTGAAAATGTTCACATCGAGCCCTGCTGACACTGAAGTCATGCAGAAATCCCAGTGGGCTGATGCAGCAGGAGTTGCTGATCAAGAAGATTAGGCTGGTCTCGTTTCATTTCTTGTCTAATGCTGTGTTCCACATGGCTGCTGTACCTTGAGAAGTGATGTGGAGCTTGATGGCAGAATGAGAGGATAGATAGCTGCAAAACAAGCTATGCAAGAGTGCTGCAGCCATAGAAAAGTGAACGCTGTTGATCTCCTGTCTTCTGATAAAAGCCCTGTTGTTCTTCACACCTGAAGAGATCCAATTTGGGCAAAGCAATATAAAATTATAGAGTCACAGAGCTGGAGGATCATAGAGTCCAACTACCTGCAATGTAGGAATATGCAGCTGTTCCATACAGGCATCAATCCTGGTATCTTGGTCATGTGATCAACACCATGCTCTAACCAACTGAGCTATCTAATTAAAAGCAAACCCATTGCGTGGCGAGTTCTCGTCCCATCCCCCCAATGGAAATAAAGACACATGACACAATTATTAAGGTTAATGGGCTAAATAAGGCCACAACTTTATTGGTTACAGGCGGTGAGCGATATTGGCTTAGGCATTGGTCCTAACTGACTATATCCGGCTTCAGCCCGTCCGCTTGAAGTCCGGGAAGGGTTAACCACCAGTAGGGGGAATCCTGCTGATGCACATCAACTAGGAACTCCCCCAGGGTCACCGATAGGGGGCGTGCCTTAGGCCCTCACCTCCATAGGCTTTAGACAGGGCCACGCCCCCAGAGAATCCTTTATCGGACTACCCTTCAATATGCGGGACAGGTGATGGCGTTTCCTCCCCTCTTCCATCTATAAAACAATACCAATGCCTAACCGCTAATACCAAGAAAGTTGTAACAATTTGCTAGGCGAAAACCAAGTGGCTGGTGCCAATTTGCCAAGTGGAAAAATTCCTACCAGGCCCCTCAACGGCGACCAACCAAGGTCCATAGCAAGGTCAAAGAATGAAAACCTTATAGGGCGGGAGGGTGGGAAAACAGAACAGCTGATAGGCGGGAAAAGAGGGAGATCACCGGCTGCGCCTGCATTAAATAAGGCAGGCCATGCCTCCAGAGCCAGCCGATTAGCTGGCCAGGGGATGACACGGCCGGGGATTCCCCTGATCGCTCGGGGGCTGGGCTCCAGCCACCGCGTGCGTGGTGGGGCCGTGATGCCTGTAATCCCCCCTCCTCTGCAGGGCAGAAGTGGCTTTGCTTTCAATATGATTTACTTCAAGGAAGGAGCAGGACATGTCCCCCACCAGAGGTAGTACCCCTCCCCTAACATCCTATACACCATGCACTTAGCTGTCCCCTGTGGCTCTTAGTAGCTATCAGCACATCACAATGGCTGCACCCTGGGAAATGGCCAGCTAAACCAGGTGAGGGCAGCCTATGGGTCTCAAATCCTCGGTGAGTTAGGGACTTCCCTTGTGTTCAAAGACAGGCTCTGGTGGACTCAGCAGATGAGACCAATAGTGGATCCAATGGTCAAGAAATCGTTTTCTGCAGATGATGCAGATGGAAGTGAAGGGCAGGTGAGGCTCGTCAACCTAGGAAGGAGAAGCAAAACTCTGATCCTAAACCTCCGCTGCCTTGTGGCCATACTCATTTGTGAGAAAGACTTCGGGAGTGAATCCTGGGGGGAAATCCGTACCACCTGCCTTGCAGGACATCTTTGGGAGAAGAAAAGGCTAAGGAGGAAAGCCTACACAAATCCCAAAATGGATTCCCTAAGGCAGTTGGATGGCATCTTGCACACCAGCCTTACAGCAACTCCTGCAGCCAAACTGGTCCCAAACTTACTGCTTTCCTGAGAACCTTGGTGTTGCTAATGCAGCAAAAACAATGCAGGAGGCAGCAGTTACAAGTCAATGGTTTCTGCAGCCACAGCAGGCGCTGTGATTCTCCAGCATTTTGACTCCACACCCCAAGGTGAACACCATTGTTTCTCAAGACAGACAGATGCCAACTTCAAGGAAGGACGCTTTGAATTACAGCTAAGGCTGGAATGTTATTCCCAACTACTCAGGGGTAAGTACATGATGAATTGGGGTGGGGTCCTGGGAGCACATTTCCCCTCCTCGTGGTACTGAAATGGCCTTTTCCTTTCCAGTTTCCCATATGTGCAATGCCAACATAAAACGTGTCCTGGCCAGAATGCATGCGCAGTTTAAAAATATCTCTCTTCTGCTTTCTGTCCTACATCAACAGTGTTCACAAGTAGGAGAAGTGAGCCTCAGAGATGCTTTTAGTCTCATGTGAAAATTCCTGTTGCCGCTCTGCGTTTGACAGATGTTGCATTAAAGCTTGGGAACAAAGAACTCCACAGCCCTGCCTAGACTAGAGAACAATACCGGGAAGACAGTTTGGGGACTTGAATGTGTCTGGAAGAAAAGGCAGGCGATAAAACTCTTATAAACAACTACAATGGCAAACCTGTCAGCAGTTGAAAAGCACAAGGTGAAGTTTAGCTCCACAACACCAGCACGGCATATCCCCAGTTAGAATCCTCTGTTATGAGTGGGGGGGGGCATCATTTATTCCTAAAGAAAGAGGTTAGTTTTCTTACTTCAGTCCAGTTGCGTTCCAACTGTGGCAAAAGTCAGTTACTTATTATGGCGAAGTTTGAGCCTGGAAGGTTAGTATGGAGGCGCGGCTTGTTACATAAACATACCTCTGCTCCCCCACCAATTAAATGTTTGAGGGGGGTGCGCCCTCCCCCCCCCCAAAATGATAGGCATTTTCATTCAAATGGTGTGCACGTGTCGCGTCTTGTGATCGATTATGCGGGGCAGGGTTTATCTGGGTCCTCCTAATATTTTATTCAAGTTGGCACCCCTGCTCCCAATGCAGCAGCTTTCAGGGGAATCGATTTAGCCAGTTAAGGAGTAAAAAATTAAACCCTGCCTGCCCTGACCTCGCTTATTTTCAGCTGTCTTCCTTGGGTCCTGCTTTGGGTGGCTACCAGGGAGACGCTGGGCTCTCAGGTGAGGATAAGGTAAAAGTAAAAATGTTAAGGACCCCTGGACGGTTAAGTTCAGTCAAAGGTGACCACGGGGTGCTGCGCTCATCTTGCTTTCAGGCTGAGGGAGCCGACGTTTGTCCACAGACTGCTTTCCGGGTCATGTGGCCAGCATGACTAAACCACTTCTGGTGCAACGGGACACTGTAACAGAAGTCAGAGCACACAGAAATGCCATTTACCTTCCCTCTGCAGCAGTAGCTATTTCTCTACTTCTACCGGCGTGCTTTCTGCTAGGTGGGCAAGAACAGGGACCAAGTAACAGGAGCTCACTCCGTCACTCAGAATCAAACCGCCAACCTTCTGATTGGCAAGCCCAAGAGGCTCAGTGGTTTAGAGCACAGCGCCACCCGGGTCCCTTGGGGATAAGGAATGAAGGTCAAAATACATGATATAATGCATGTGTGATCATATTTAACATGGCACTTTTTGTCTTCTTGCAAAGCTGCCAAAGAGAGCGGATGTGCTAATGGTTATTACGTTGCATTGTGGTCCCGACATTGACTTCCCCGTGGCTGCTGTTTAACGGCACCAAAACAGACATATTAAATGCAATCACACATTTAATATAGTGTGGTTACAGTTCGGCCCTAAGGCAGTTGAGTCAAAGGTTTCGTGGAAAGGTGAGTTTTGAGGGGAGGTTTGAAGGAATAGAGAGTGTTGGCAGCACTACATAAATGTTTCAGGAAGGAATTCAGTGGGGCTGAATGAACACACTTAAAAGTAGGTTCTTTAGCTATATAAAAAAACCCCAAGACGCTATAATATCTGGGGTTACAAGTTTGCAGTTGTTTCCACTGTTGCTAGATTTGCCTGCTGGGTGTTTGCATGACACGGGACACATTCACGGTATGGGAAATGAAAATTTGAACTGCTGCATTTGAAAACAATATAACTTCATAGAGACCAAAATGTTATTTACATAGCAATTTAAAGATTATGGACAGTTCTGCTGACAAGTACAATGTAGCAGCTAAAGGCGGTTAGAGAAATGATGTCTCGGAAGGCCCGTGAGCTATTGTGAGTGGGTTATATATTTTATATTATATTTTATATATTTTAAGTTTAAATTTGGAAATTGGTTGGGCTTTAGCAGGATTTTATTATTGCATTTGACACCCTTGTAATACTTTAACATGAGCAGGTTGGCAATTTGTTTTCAAATTAACATTGGATTTTAATAATGTTAATAACAGCTATTGTTTTTCATGCCCTGCTACAGGCAATTCAGTTGAGCTCACAGGTGGACTCTTGACTTTAATTGAGAGGCCATGTCATCAGATGTGCAACATTATCCTACTTTAGGAGCAGGTAGGTTGCACACATAGAAAGACACACGAGTTAATTTCACCTAAATTGGAGGTGCTGTAAAAATTTTAGGGTGCACACATAGCAGACACACACTTCACACACAGAATAACCCCCCAAAAGTCATCTTTGCACTCCAACTTCCTCTGCAGAAGGAAATACCTTGGAGAAGAAGAAGAAGAAGAAGAAAATATTATTATTTATACCCCGCCCATCTGGCTGGGTTTCCCCAGCCACTCTGGATAGCTCCCAACAGAATATTAAAAACATGATAAAACATCAAACATTAAAAACTTCCCTAAACAGGGCTGTCTTCCCAATTGTTATTTCACTTCCAAATCCTTCAAATCCTGTTTTAAGAGCATATTTTGTGGAGTCGGCCCCAGTAACCTGGATTCAATAACTAAGGTACAGCATATACGATCTCAAAAGAATGGCCAGACTGCCCAGGTAATGCAATCAGTAAAACATGATCAGGTATCTTGACAGACAGGAGAGAAGCCATACTCTCAAATTTCTGTTGTAGACCGCCTCTTTCTGTGACGCATGTATGATGTTTTCGGGTGGTCTTTGGTTAAGGGGTTGGATGACGTCTAAAGTCTTTAAAGGTTCTTGCACACTTTGTTCTGGTCCTCACCTTCTTGCAAGTGGCCACGGGGGAACTCTGTAGCAATAGAAGAAAACAAAATATATTCCTTGCTAGAATGGATAGGTAAGGTGATGGACTATGCAGAATTGGCAAAGTTAACAGCTAAAATAAGAAAACCTAATGCTGAAGGTTTCGTGGAAGAACGGAAACCCTTTTCGGAATATTTACAGAAATATTAAATGATGAACACTTGAGCAGGATTGGAACTATGAGCATTAAAGAGATTAAAGGTTACAGTGGTTTTGTTAAGGTTTAAGAGATAGAAGATAGGCTGCAGCAAAGGGAGAGAAACACAAACACCATGGAAAAGGGAGTGGGATGTAAAAAGGGAGGCTATTATGTATTGAAAGGCATGTGGAAAAAATTTTGGAAACGTAATTTTAAAAAAGGCTTCTTTTTCTCTGACCAATAACGGACTTAGGGGACACTGCATCCCTTAATGGAGAGTTGGGCTGTAAATGTTAACACCCCCCCCTTTTTTTTTTTTCCTATAACAGGGGTTTAGCTAAATTGACCTAACTGGAATTTATTTCAACGCGGTGTTAAAATAAATAGCAAAATCCTGATAGCCCTCAACACAGCAGGGACTGGGAAGGGGGACCCCATTCTACACCTTTGCCATCTTAATTAATAACCTCTCAATGGGATTCGCTCCCACCCTCCGCCTCTAAGCAGTTTTAAGCCAGTGTTTCCCACGCTTGGGTCACTAGCGGCCGTCGGACGACAACTCCCATCATCCCTGACCGCTGGTCCCGCTAGCTAGGGATGATGGGAGTTGTAGTCCGACGGCCGCTGGAGACCCAAGCGCGGGAAACAGGGGCTTAAGCGAATGGCGAAACTGCCCAGCTAACCCAGATCTCGCTAACACAGTGGAGATAAAACCCACCGCTGGCCAAAGGCTCCAAGAAGCGCCAGCGGCGCGCAGCCAGCTCGGGGCGTTCCGCTTACCTCGGCGGGGGCGGGATGTCCGTGAGGTGTGGGCTCGGCATTGGCTCCGCAGCCCGCCTATCACTTTTCTCCGAGCCTGGCGGAAGAGCCGACGAGCAGCTTCCTTCCGACCTCTGTAGGGGAGTTGGGCCGGCCGCTTCGCTGCTTCCGCCCGGCCTGCTCATCAGCTGCCCTGTCTGGTTCTGTCAGCCGCGGAAAGCGCCCGGAGGGACTGATCCGGGCAAGGTACGTGTTTGGTTTCCTGACCGCTGAGCTCGCTTCGGCTGCTGAAGGTTTCCTCCCCGACCCTTGGCCGCTTTGCTTTCTCTCTCTCTCTGTTGCGCAGTGGGGGAAAGCAATAATAATAATAATAATGTTGTTTAGTCGTGTCCGACTCTTCGTGACCCCATGGACCAGAGCACGCCAGGCACTCCTGTCTTCCACTGCCTCCCACAGTTTGGTCAGACTCATGCTGGTAGCTTTGAGAATAATAATAAATGATGATGATGATGATGATTAATATAATATAATATTGTTGTTATTATTATTTATACCCCGTCCATCTGGCTGGGTTTCCCCAGCCACTCTGGGCAGCTCCCAGCAAAATATTAAAATACAATACCTCTGGTTAAGAACTTAATTTGTACTGGCGGTCCGTTCTTAACCTGAAACTGTTCTTAACCTGACGTACCACTTTCTCTAATGGGGTCTCCTGCTGCCGCCGCGCCGCCGGAGCACAATTTCTGTTCTCATCTTGAAGCAAAGTTCTTAACCCAAGGTACTATTTCTGGGTTAGCGGAGTCTGTAACCTGAAGCATCTGTAACCTGAGGTACCACTGTAATCCATCAAATGTTGTGAAGGGCCAGACCAGAAATAGCCTCTCTGGGGTGGGGAACAAGCCCTCGCCCATCCCCCAATTCATAGAATGGTAGAGTTGGAAGGGACCCTGTGGGTCATCTAGTCCAACCCCCTGCAATCCAGGAATCTCAGCTAAAGCATCCATGACAGGTGGCCACCCAATCTCTGCTTAAAAACCCCCAAGAAAGGAGAGTCCTTCCTTGGACTCTCCTTCAGCAGGACAGGTTCTTCTTTGCCTTTTTCTTATGGGCTTTGCTGCTGCTGCTTCTTGTTGTTTATTAGCATAGTTTTCACACAGTTTTAGGAACCTCAGGGGATTAACCCAGAAGTTGCTACTACAGCGGCAAGAATGTTACTTGTCCCCAAATGGAAAGAGGCAGAAGTCCCAGCAAAAGGGAAGAATGGATAGAAAAACTTATGGAAAATGCAGAAATGGCGAAACCTACCGGAAGAATAAGAAACCAAGATAACTATATATATATATATATATATGAATGAATGGAAATTTATTGAATACTTATAGATAACTTATAAACAGGTACAATAATCCTGCCAATGTTTTTAACAACCTGCAGTTTTATAAGGGTATATATATATATATATATATATGCTTTCGTATATATATATTTAAAAAGATGAATAAATGAGCAAATTGGGTTAATTTGGATATGCCAGAAGATATTAAAGACAAATTTAAGTAACCGCAGAAAGAAGGGGGATGGAAGTCAAGTTTTTTGAACTGTCAAAATGAATGTAAAATTAGTGAAATGTATAAAATTAGTGAAATGTATAAAATTAGTGAAATGTAGAAATTGGAAAAGTATAAATAAATAAATAGGAAAGCCAGGGGTGGGGGACCTCAAGGCTAGGGGCTGTTGGGGACTTCTGGCTTTCAGAATCTGGCTTGGTGCATTGAGGTATTAATATCGTTAGTACTTCGCAAGGAAACTCTATTCCTTTAAAACAGGAATGAGGAATCCCAGGCACCAAAAGTAGCCCTCAAACCCTTTCCACCTGATCCTTTGGACTCTAGACAGCCCATGTTCCCCTGTTCCTAGGCCACAGACTTCAATACCCCTTCGAACCTGCTCTTTCAGGGAGAATGCAGTCCCATCCAGGGTAGACAACTAACCCATTTCTCAGACAAGGGAGCTGCTCACCCACACTGCCTTTTGCCTTGCCAAGATTTGTTGCTGTGTCCACTGTTGCATCTGGACAGCCTGTAATTTCCCTTGCATGATGGATTGGCCTGATCAGTGATTGCGGATATGGGAGTGAGCTTTTGCAAGGTAACACTTTGTGTTGCCCACTCCTCTGAAAGATCGGGCAGATAGGTCTCAGGGTGGTTCACAGAAAACACAACCTGAGTGTTTCATCATTTTATAGCTCATGAACTGGGTCATTTAATGATCTGCGGCCATGTTCTGTTGCAATACTGTTGAAGCAAAAAAACCTATGTGTAGTGATCAGGTAGGATTGCTATGAGGAATTATAACAAAATATACAGTAAGCCATCTGTGTCAGCAATGAAAGCATTGCGTTGGCTGGGTTTAAACTATTTTGATATGATTCTTGATAAATCCACACCTCTGCATCCCTGTTCCATTTCTCCGTCTTGACAAGTCACATACTGCAGGCAGGCATCCTGGGTCATCAACGATAGTGGGCAGCTTCTTTTGATGTAGCTTTTCTGGTATGTTAATCTTAGGATGTTAATCTTAGGGCCACGAAACAGATCTCACCTGAAGCTGATAATGATCGCTGTCCTCCTGGCCATCATTCTTATTATGTATATTGCTTGTTTATCACCTCTGGGGTTGCCAGACGGCACTCCTTTTGTAGTTCTGTTTTGTTTAGTAAAGGTAAAGGGACCCCTGACCGTTAGGTCCAGTCGTAGAAACGCCATTTACCTTCCCGCCGGAGCGGTACCTATTTATCTACTTGCACTTTTGTTCTTTTGAACTGTTTTGTTTACCCCAGAAATAGGCGTGCTTAATTGGTTTTGGTAGTTTAACTTTTCCCCAATAGGGTTTGTTGAAATGCTCAGAAGAAATCTGATTGGTTCTTATGAACACCCTGTAAAAAGTTCTTTTGTGAATAAAACGACCTGGGCCGAGGGGTAGAGGGAGGGAGATTATTATACGCATCCTTCCCAGAGTCTTGCTGGTTCAAGCCTCTGTGTGTATTCTTATTAATCAGAGTTCAAACCTTCCTTTACTTTGAGAACGCCTCACCTATGTGTATAGCAATTGCCTCACTCCTGTTAGCAACTGTGCTGCAGCATTCTGCACTAATTGCAGCAATTGCATGGGAGGGAACATTTGGCAGCTGCTCTGAACGTCTCAAATATATGAACGTTTGTTGAAACTCTTGCCGTGGTTGTTGCCTGGCCACACAGGAGCAACAAGTCGCTTCTTCCTTTGCTTACAAGAAAGCCCATGTTGTAGGGCATTTTATGTCTAGCTAGATACATTTCAAGGCTTTTTCTTATTGTTTTCAGCCGCAAGCATGAAATCAGAACCTGAAGTTCCGCTGCACGAAGAGTTCACCTACGTTTATGGAATGGCTACGCAAGTCATTAAGTGTGGGCCTTGGAAAGATCTCTGGAAACGTAAAAGTGCTCCCAAAGCCTTGCTTCTAGTTATTCCAGGTATGTTTTCTGACACTTGAGGTTGTTGTTTTTTGTGCGCATTTCCTGGATTCCGAGAACTAAACCAAGCTATGACTTGGATGGAGGAAGACTTGGGTACGGTTGTGTTGAGCAAGTTAAAAAGGGAGGAAGGAATGACTTTCATTGATAGCTTAATTGAAAAACCTTAATAGAAAGCTTAATGGATAAGCTTGTGGTATTGTAGATGTGGCACAAAACCAGTCAGAGATCTGTTTGTCAAAGGATGACTTGCACCACAAACTAGGCCTAAACTGAAGGCCCAAAATGCAAGACCTGTGCTCCTTTACGTTCCTAATAATAATAATGATAATAATAATTTATTATTTATATCCTGCCCATCTGGCTAGGTTTCCTCAGACACTCTGGGCAGCTCCCAACAGAATATTAAAAACATGTAATGAATGTTAAAATGACGCTGGATTAGAAAATATGTGGTTATTTGCGGTAATGGATAAACTAAAAAGAAAAAGTAAGGTTAAAATTAAGCTAAAAATAAGGGAAGGATTTGCTGAACAATTAATTAGATGTTGGAATACAGAAAGGGGAGGTACGAGGAAGTCGGGAAAGTAATATATAAGAAATTAAGGCTTGAAATTATACATGTATTTTATGTCTGTTTTGTTTGTTGTATGGTTTTGTTTTGTTTTGTGTTATAAAAAACTTTGGAAACTTTTAATAAAAATATTTTTTAAAAAAGCAAAACAGAATATTAAAAACACGATAAAACATCAAAAATTAAAAACTTCCCTAAAGAGGGCTCCCTTATAGCCACTTTTAACCATTTGTCCGTGTTTTTATCTTTTTAAGTTATGTATAGTATAATCAGCTTTTAATTAGTAGTTTTTATCCCTTACCTGTTTTAAGTCTTATGTGTTCAGTTTATCCGTATGTTTTATCTTATGCTGGTCTGCGACTGAAATAACGTTTGATACTGATACAGTCAGAGATACTTTTATATTTAAATAAAAGTAGCAAGATCTTATTCATTTGTTGCATTATAAACGATATCATAAACACTATGCTTCAATTTGTTTCTGTTTCTTTAATGCTTATGTTTCATGTAATAAAGTCTTGTGTCTTTAAATGACAGTTGCAGGTTACATAAGGCTTTGTTGGTAAACTCTACTTCTTAACCCAATTGATTTATTTCACAACACTGATAAACAACGCTTGATTCCTGCGCCACAAGAGTTTAGACTGCATGACCCTCGGGGTCCCTTCCAAATCTACAATTCTGTGATTCTATGAAAGAAACCTCAAAGTGGTTTAGCACAAAAGAAGTAGTATTTTTTAAATCAAGACAAATTGACAACGGTACTTCAAAACATACAAAGGTTAAAATGCGAAAACACATTAAAATTACCTCAGCTTCCTAAGCATCTGAGTAGGCTTGCCGAAATACGGTTTTTGGCAGGCGCCCAAAAGCGTACGATCGAGACGCCTGCTTGATCTCAATAGGCAGGGAGTTTCAAAGTTCAATGTGCTGCCACACTAAACAGCCGTGCCAGTTCCGCCAATCGAAAAACATGTGGAGTAAGGCGAACTTGTAGTAAACTGCTTTTTTAAGGACCTTATATACTAATAGTAACACCGTAGTAAATTGGCAGCTAATGCAGATCTCTGAGCGCACCTGTTATATGTGGCAAAGACCTCACTCCTGTCAGCAATTGTGCTGCAACATTCTGCACTAATGGCTGCTTCCAGATCGAGTGTGAGGGGAGCCCCACACAGAGTGCATTGTAGTTGTCCAGTCCTGAAATAACCAACACGTGAGCTACCGTGGCAAGGCTTTCCTTGCCTATAGCAGTCAAACCTGTCACCTGCTTCCATGGGCAGAGCTGGACCCAAAAGAACCTCCAAACTGCGAACCTGCTCCTCAAGGTTGCAGGTTCGATTCCCATATGGGACAGCTGCATATTCCTGCATTGCAGTAGGTTGAACTAGATAACCCGCAGGGTACCTTCCAACTCTACAATTCTGTTATTCCCTCAGGGAGAGTGCAGTCGGATTCAGACAAAGCCAGCCACAGTGCCTTTGTCTAGCAACATCTGGAAGGCACCCAAATGGCTACCCAAAATCTAGACTTGCTCTTGAGAGCCAGCAAAGATCTGTTCTCTTTCTATTCAGATACAGTTGTACCTTGGAAGTCCAACAGCTTAGTTCCCGAAAGTTTTGGCTCCCGAACACCGCAAACCCAGAAGTGACTCTTCCGGTTTGTGAACTATTTTTGGAAGCTGAACGTCCGACGGGGCTTCCAATTGGCTGCAGGAGCTTCCTGCAGCCAATCAGAAGCCGCGCTTTGGTTTTGGCAGTCGAACGGACTTCCGGAACAGATTCCATTTGACTTCCAAGGTACGACTGTGTTGTTGTCATTGTTGTTACTGTTTCAGTGAGAAGGCCCTGGAGTTTCAGTAGGGAGGGAAAGGTCCAACAGCTGCTGTTTTCTTTTGTTTTTAAAAAAATTGCGGCAGAAGCTTTCTTAACGCTAGAATTTGGTGTGTTTACTTTTCACAAGTCTTGCTATTCAGGCTTTGCGAGCAGCATTTATTACCAACCAAAAACAACGTAATTATGAAAACAAAACAATTGTACTTTCTGACTGTAGCACGGAAACAGAAGTATACCAGAAGATGGTGCTGTTTTAAAGATAAGCATGGATGTTTTTTCTATATTGTTTTGATGAGCCTGTTCTCGGAATTAAAAAATATATATCTATGGTTAATTTTGAGATATAGTAAATTGCAGCATATGTTCTTGAACGAACTGTGATTTTGTTGTAGTTTATTACTGATTATACTTAAGAGCAGTTCTTTGAACCTTGCCGCTCTCTTCCAGAAATCTTTATGTACCCAAATTGGAAGTGTTGTCCATTTCAGTGTTCTTCCACATTCGATTGGCACACAGGAAGGGAGGAATTTAGGCTAAGGCAGTGGTCCATTGAGCTAGTGGGTAGCATTTCTGCATGGACATGAAACAAAGCTTTCTGCTTTCAAAATCTAGTGCTCTGCTCTCAAAAGTTTTGTAGGTGTGTTTTGGGGTCAAATAGGTAACACTTTTAAAAAGCAGGACTTTGCCTTGCTGGTTTTAGCACAATAGCTCCTGACAACCGTTATTTGAATTTTCAGTAAAAGAAAAGATAAAGGTAAAGGATCCCTGGACGGTTAAGTCCAGTCAAAGGTGCCGAGGGGGCCAGCACTTGTCCACAGACAGCTTTCCAGGTCATTTGGCCAGCTTGACTAAACCGCTTCTGGTGCAACGGAACACCATGATGGAAACCAGAGCGCACGGAAACGCTGTTTACCTTCCCGCTTCCGCAGTACCTATTTATCTACTTGCACTGGTGTGCTTTCGAACTGCTAGGTTGGCAGGAGCTGGGGAAAGACCAACGGGAGCTCACCCCGTTGCGGGGATTCAAACTGCTGACCTTTCAATCAGCAAGACCAAGAGGCTCAGTGGTTTAGATCCCAATGCCTCTTGTGCCAGAATCCTGGGAAATCTAGTCTGTTTCACGTTAAACCCATAGGAGACTGGCATTCCAAGAAGTGTTCATTCTTGCTTTAGATTCATTTTACAAAAATGTTGTTTTGGGTCCCTCTTCCCCATTCCCTCTTCCAGTTAAGTCATCACTAGGTATATCATTTTGCCCTTTGCAGTAGGGAAGAAGCTTGTCCTATGGCACCAAGTGGCAAATCACTACTGATCACTGCAAATCACGGCTGCCTGTCAAGGGATCTGCTTCTGTTCTGGCTTGATTTAACCTTGTGAAGAACCATGTTCTCAAAACTGGCATAATGAGCATATCCTTCCATTGAACTAAAAACTTCTCCGAGGTGGAATGGTGGTGAAGAAATTGAACAAGGAGCTGCCAGAGCTGAACCTTGTCTCTGCTGTCTTAGGACAACTCACTGTTCTCTCATCCTGTATCTGAAATATAGGTATAATGTTGGTGCTATTCTAGTATCAGAAGGGCTGTGATTGTTTGTGGTGTACAGTATTTCAGCCCCTTTGAACACTGTACGACTCTGTGAATGGCATAATTTGTTAGTGACGAAAAGTCTTTTCTTAAATGAGAGATGATGCAATTAGCCCATTGCAAGAAAACTCTTTTGTTGGATATTAACAGGAAACAAAACATTTGAGAGTTTCTTCTGCACACAGCGCTCTTAACTGTGGACTTAGATTTTAGTCCTGCAGAACAGGACAAATAAGATTGCATTACTTTGATCCCTTTCCAAAAAAAATCCCTACGCAGATGATCAAACTACCGTAGAATGAAGTTTCTTTGCTTGGGATTAGCTTGCATATCACACTGCCAAATTCTGAAGATGGTTTGCTCACATATTGGCTGTAGATACATAGCAGAAACGCTGGAAAACATTGGTCCAACCTCAATAAACAGTCTGGTAATTCAATAAGCAATATATTATGGGCTCGTTCAGTTTTCTGACAGCATTATTTTTGGTCTCGGCTGGCATTGTCTGTTTGGAGTGGTTTTCAGGGTCAGTAGCAATTCTAAGGAATAGCTCGGTCAGTAGAGCCTGAGACCCTTAATCTCAGGTGTCAGGGAACTGCCATCGGCTCAGGGGCGAAAGGAGAAAAGCCGGATGGATTACAGAGAGCCCCCAAAGATCGTGGGAAGCAGCACTTCCTCAGCGGAGGAAGGAAGCCACGCCTCTAGTGGAGAGGAGATGCAGGGGTTGGAGGAGGCAAGGCGGTGCCAGGACACCTTGCCTGAGCAAAGCGGGGAGGAGGGAGGTCCCCCGTTACCCAAGCCTGCCTTGCGCAGTGGGCTTCCGCGCAGAGAGGGGAGGCGCAGACTGGCCGTCAAGAAACTACTCTGCTGGGGAAGGTTTAAGGACCGCCCACTCTCAGATTCTGCCAGTGAATGAGCAAGACATGGAACAGAGGCGCTCTGGATTTTAAAGGTTTTTATCATATTGCCTGATTGTTCTCGAGCAACCAACCGATACCTCTAACATCAGGGTTGTGAGTTTGAGTCCCAACTTGGGCAAAAGATTCCTGCATTGGCCGGGGTTGGACTTGATGGTCCCTTCCAACTTTACCAATTTATGATTCCACAGCAGGGATGGCTAAACAGTGGCACTACAGATGGGAACACTGTGTGTGTGTGTGTGTGTGCGTGTGCGTGTGCGTGTGTGTATACACAAACACACACAAAAATACATATATATGACTAAGCAGTTGCTGTCCAATTGTGCCTGTTTTTATATGGTCTTAGCTGTTTCCTTTCTAAAAGAAATTTGAGCAGAACTGGACAAGAAATTTCATTTGAATTTCAACAACTTTATGACGATTTATTCAAGTTGAAAAAGCCGATATTGCCACCAGTTGACAATTCCACCCCCAACCCAATATCAAAGTGATGTTTATACAGAATTAGTCACACTAGAAACTCATTTTCCGAAGCAAGAAGTAAAAAAGATAATCCAAAATTCAAGAAGATCTCAGGCGGTGACTATTTACCCCAGGACAACAGTATTTCACCCACACACACCCTTAAAAAAAAAACCTCTCAGGTGCCATAAATTGCATGCATCATTGAACACAAAGCTTATCAGGATTATCTAAAGACTACTTAACAAGGATTATGCAAACACTTCTTCCTTTCACTGTTTAACTGCTGGTGGAACTGAGCGAATATTCAATATACTGCCCTATAGAATTAATGGTAAAGAGTGAAATGATGTGGAAAGCTTTGGCAATGTAAACCTTTATATTTTCTCTGGTGCTAGAAATACGATTGAAATAATAATAATCTTCAGAAGATGCATGAATTTTTATTTTTTTAGGAGAACACACCAGTTTTTTTAGGAGAACACACCTGTACAGTGGTACCTCGGTTTACGAACTTAATCCGTTCCGGAAGTCCGTTCTTAAACCAAATCTGTTCTTAAACTGAGGTGCGCTTTCCCTAATGAGGCCTCCCGCCGCCCGTGCCCTTCCACCATTCAGTTTCCGTTCTTAGACTGAGGTAAATTTCTCAAACCGGGACACTATTTCTGGTTTTGCGGAGTTTGTAATCCAAATCGTTCTTAACCCGGAATGTTCTTAAACCGAGGTACCACTGTATTAAGTACAAAGGGGTCAGCATGTGGTGACGATGCATGAGTTGGCTTCAAGTCCCAATGGTTCATTAGCAATGATGTGGCTTTTGCAGTCTTTTGATCATTGTGTTTCAGTTTATGACCTTTAGTTTTAATAGACCTTCCTCTCTGCTTTTCCTCCAGGTAATCCAGGTTTACCAGGCTACTACCGGGCATTCTTGAAAAAATTGTACTCTTGCCTGAATCAACAGTATCCGGTCTGGGTCGTAGGGCAAGCTGGACACTGTAAACTCCCCCAAGGCATGAAAATGATAGAAGGTACTGTGGAATTGACTTGCTAACATGCTACCATCTTGCAATGCTAGTACTTCCTCCATTGACATCCGTGACCGCTTTGTGTGTGCAAAACGATAGCTATCTTTTTTTTTTTTTACTGTGCTCTGTGAGAGTTGAAGCATACAGTGGTACCTCGGGTTACATACACTTCAGGTTACAGACTCCGCTAACCCAGAAATAGTACCTCAGATTAAGAACTTTCCTTCAGGATGAGAACAGAAATTGTGCTCCGGCGGCGCGGCGGCAGCAGGAGGCCCCATTATCTAAACTGGTGCATTATCTTAAGTACTTAACCCGAGGTACCACTGTGCTGTAAATCTTATCACAGTTTATACGCCCAAGACTATCCTCCTTAGAGACTATAAGAACGTAGACAATATATTCCAAGGTAAGAAGGTATTGAAATGAGAATAAATATCTTATAAGCAACATTAAAATACTATGCAGTTGGCTCACCTTGGAGAACTCTGGGATGTGATTTTTTTAAAAAATAGAAAGTCAGTGTTGGGGGGAAAGTGTTGAGTTGTCCATAGGTTGATAGTACAGTCAAACCTTGGCTCTCGAACGCCTCTGCTTTGGAACGTTTCGGTTCCCGAATGCTGAAAACCCGGAAGTAAATGTTCCAGTTTTCAAACTATTTTCGGAAGCCGAACATCCAACACGGCTTCGCCTTGAGTGCAGAAGGCTCTTGCAACCAATCGGAAGCCATGCCTCAGTTGTCGAATATCTCGGAAGCCGAACAGGCTTCCGGAACGGATTAGGTTCGAGAACCAAGGTTTGACTGTAGCAGGTTTTTATTATATATTTAGTAGGTTGTTGATGACTGCATTGTTCCCCTTTTTTCCATGTCCTTCTGGTGTAAAGATGACATTATTCATATTGAAAGGGTGTATGAGGTGTTACGGGAGGAGGAGTATCTCTGGTTATGTTCCTTCTGGAGTAGTTTGTCCAGCTTTGGTCCCCACCCTGCACTCAGCTCTCACTTGTGGCTTCTAGAAGCTGGTAGTATGTGACGAAAGGGACGCAGGTGGCGCTGTGGGTTAAACCACAGAGCCTAGGACTTGCTGATCAGAAGGTCGGCGGTTCGATTCCCCTTGACGGGGTGAGCTCCCGTTGCTCGGTTCCTGCTCCTGCCAACCTAGCAGTTCGAAAGCATGTTAAAGTGCAAGTAGATAAATAGGTACCGCTCTGGCAGGAAGGTAAACGGCGTTTCCGTGCGCTGCTCTGGTTTGCCAGAAGCGGCTTAGTCATGCTGGCCACATGACCCGGAAGCTGTACGCCGGCTCCCTCAGCCAATAAAGCAAGATGAGCGCCGCAACCCCAGAGTCGGCCATGACTGGACCTAATGGTCAGGGGTCCCTTTACCTTTATCTAGTATGTGACAGCAGACACACCCCGGGAAGCAGCTTTGACTGGCTGGCTAAACCAGGCGAGCTGATGGGTCTCAAACTTCAGTGAGTTTGGGACTTCCCCTGCATGAGAAGACAGGCTCTGGTGGATTGAGCAGAATAGACCAAGAGTCAAGAAGGCGGTTTCTGTGGAATCTGTAGATAGATGAAGGTGAGGAGCAGATGGGGCTCGCTAACCTGGAAAAGTAGCCCATCGAGGAGAAGGGAAACTGATACTAAACCTCCACTGCCTCTCGGGATATCTTTGGGAGAAGAAAATAAATCCTTCACAAATCCAGAGTGGAGCCCCTAAGACAGTTGGATGGTGCCTTGTACATCCTTCTGGCAACTTCTGCAGCCAAGCCTATTGCTCTGCTTTCCTTTGGACCACATCAGGAAAGGCGAGAGGCTTCACCCTCCAAGGGAACACTCCATTGTCTCTCGAGACAGACGGCTGCCAATGATTCATGTAAAAGGAGATGCACAGTTGTGCATGAAATAACTGGGGAAAGGAGGTACATACGCTTCAGGTTACATACGCTTCAGGTTACAGACTCTGCTAACCCAGAAATAGTACCTTGGGTTAAGAACTTTGCTTCAGGATGAGAACAGAAATCGTGCTCTGGCGGTGCGGCGGCAGCGGGAGGCCCTATTGGCTAAAGTGGTGCTTCAGGTTAAGAACAGTTTCAGGTTAAGAACGGACCTCCAGAACGAATTAAGTACTTTACCCTAGGTACCACTGTATACCATCTTGGGGCGGGGGGAATACTTATTTGGAAGTGCAGATACCTTTTTGCGTCTTGAAGGAATGACAGAAATGTAAATAGCAACAAGATTATGAGAACCCACAAACAGTAACTGCGCCAGCTTGTAGGAGAATTCTCTTTCCTTCCTAGATCTGTGTGTGTTCTGTAGATTTTCAAAACGGGTATAACCATGCAAATCCATTTTCGCATGGCTATCTACAGAGTTTCCTAGCTGTGGGCTCCATCAGCTTGTGTTTGCCGCTGACCCATGAGAAAGTAGTAGGCTCTTGGCTGCAGTGAACTTGAAAGTCTAATTCAAGCCCCAAGGCTTGCATGTTAGACATGTATAATCAATGCATGTCAGCTTGTGTAATCCAAGCGGCTGCATGCCACAGCTAAAAGAGCAGCAGCAAAGCAAAGCATCATGTCAAACTTCATACAGCACAGATAGACTCAAATTACTGGCGCAGGTCAGCCAAGCCAGACATTTGGCAGTAGAAGGCAAAACATAAAATATGAAAGGAGGTGGGGGGGGGGGTTTAACATGAGAGGGATTTTTATAAATACAGTGATCAGCTACGATTGATACACACATGCAATGATCATCTACAGCCAGTATATAGTATTTTTCTGTGTGTAAGACAGATTTTTTTGCTAAAAAAAAATTAGTTAAAAATTGGGGGTTGTCTTATACAGTGGTACCTCGGGTTATAGACACTTCAGGTTACATACGCTTCAGGTTACAGACTCCACTAACCCAGAAATAGTACCTCGGGTTAAGAACTTTGCTTCAGGATGAGAACAGAAATCGTGCGGCGGAGGCACGGCGGCAGCAGCAGGCCCCATTAGCTGAAGTGGCGCTTCAGGTTAAGAACAGTTTCAGGTTAGGAACGGACCTCTGGAACGAATTAAGTACTTAACCAGAGGTACCACTGTACACAGTTAGTGAATGCACAGGGGTTCAAGTTCGGGCGGTCTAGGCTTGGGTTTGGGCTCTGGCGTGGGTGGCCCTGGGTTCAGGTTCGGGCTTTGGCATGGGTTCCGGTTCTAGCCCGATTTCTTAATTTTGGGTTCAGAAGAATAGGGTTCGTCTTATACATGGGTGTGTCTTATACACGGTACATTCAGAGAAGACAGAACATTCAAAGAACAATATTGTCGAGTTACTAAAGTTTCAACATTTCCGACTCTGGGTTGGAAATGTCCTTGCCTGCTGAAGTCTAGCTTACAGTCTGAAAGCATACATGAATGCCTACACTGTATAACTTGAATGTTTGAATTGGTAGATACCTTCTACGAGAAAGTGAAGTACAGTGGTACCTCGGGTTACATACGCTTCAGGTTACATACACTTCAGGTTACAGACTCCGCTAACCCAGAAATTGGGTTAAGAACTTTGCTTCAGGATGAGAACAGAAATTGTGCAGCGGCGGCAGCAGCGGGAGGCCCCATTAGCTAAAGTGGTGCTTCAGGTTAAGAACAGTTTCAGGTTAAGAACGGACCTCTGGAACGAATTAAGTTCTTCACCCGAGGTACCACTATATTGATCAAATTGCTTTTAAACAAAATTTGAATATATCCTTGCTGTTTCCTAGACAGTTTTCTGTCAAAGATAGTGCAAAGCTGCAGTGGTGGGGAAAACATTAGAAAAAACCCTCAAATGTACTGTAGTAGTAGTAGTAGTAGTAATAATTTATTTATATGCCACCTGTCTGACTGGGTTACCCCAGCCACTATGGGTGGCTTCCAACAAATTTAAACACAATAAGACATCAAACATTAAAAACTTCCCCATGCAGAGCTGACTTCAGATGTTCAGAATAATATCTAAACATGAGACTGACTGAATTTGCTCACTACTTAGACAGTTGGTATTAACTTACTGTTGTTGCTAGAATCTGTGAAACTCTCAGAACTAGTGTCTTGTTCAAACCACTTATGAGATCCAGTTTCTGAAGCGAAGCGCTAATATTTGACATTAGCTTTTTT
Source organism: Podarcis muralis (assembly GCF_964188315.1). Taxonomy (NCBI): domain Eukaryota; kingdom Metazoa; phylum Chordata; class Lepidosauria; order Squamata; family Lacertidae; genus Podarcis; species Podarcis muralis. The sequence goes on from NC_135657.1 coordinate 101,934,038, forward strand.
TTTTCTTTACCGCTTGGCTTTTTGCACCTGAACTCTTCCTCCTGTGGCTTCAAGGCTGACAAGTGAAACCCAATACCTCATGATATTTTAGTCAAATTGCTGCTAATCATTGTGGTCAAATGTCAGGCTCTAAGGCAAACATTAGCACTTTGGCACTGGGAGGCGGTGGGGGGGAGAGACACCCCCTAGGCTTCAAACTATTAGCAGATCTTGAGAATTAATGTTTGCCGGTAAGCCCATGACCCCACACAGTGTAGAAAAGCACGATACATTGACCTCAAGCAAAATTTTCATGTGACTTTCACTTTTAGGTGGGTTTGTGTGTGTTTATCAGTTGTGTCAGTCCTCGAAAAATACCTCAGTGTGGAAATAATTGCCTTAAAATGACCTTTCCTTTTTTGGTGGTAGAACTGTTCAGGGACAAAAGCTTTGAGGTGCTCTCAGAGGAGGAGAACTTGAGTGTAGCCTTATATATTTCCACTCTTTGCTCGACTTGTGACTTTAAAAGCACAAGAATGGGTGTGCACAAGCATTTTCTATAAGCTTCCTTCCTCTGCCTACCCACATAATACCTGCAAAGGGGAAAATGGCAGTCAATAACACTCTGGCAAAATAGGCAGTGGTTGACTGAAGGGCTGTCCTCCATGCTGCCTGAGTAGTTCATCAACTTTGGCAAAGTGGCAGCAGAGCAGGCAGTCATGGGAGTCAACCTCACCCATTGCCATTTCCAGAATGACCACATGTCTTCTGGGGTCCTTTTCCTTGGAGCAAGGCATTTGGCAACCTGGAGAGCCTTGATATGTTCATGGCTGGGGCAACCCAACCAAATGGGCAGGATAATATTAATGCTGTTGTTGTTATGTTGCAGCAGCAGAAGGGAAAAATAACTATTAGAACTAGTTTCTAGGTTGTGTTGTAGTTTTTCAGTTTTCTTGTTGGTTGCGTACCATAGGTTATGTAGTATAAACACCAACTGGGAAACTCTGGCCTGCAAGCGCTCCAATTAGAGAAAGTGTCATGGGCTCTGAAGACGCTCGAACTCAGGACGAAAGGGAGAAATGTGCTAAGAGGAAGGCACGCTTGGCAAACCCTCAAGGTGATCATCTCCCGCCCGGAAACCTATGTTCCCACTGTGGAAGGACGTGTGGATCCAGAATTGGCCTCCACAGTCAGCTATGGACACACTGTTAAGACCATGTTCATGGAAGACAATCTTACTCGGCTACAAGTGATTGCCAAAGAAGAACAATCTGCCGGAGATCAGTTTTTAATGGTGGCTTTCTTGCGTACAAGATTTTAGTAACTCATGGGAGATTATTGCATCACACAGACTGTATGTATTGCTAAATGTTCCAATTCCTCCTAATGCTTTCCATTATTGGGCTCTAGAAACTTGATTATAACATCTACTGAGCGCATAAAAGGGCTGAGGAAAACTGATAAGCAGCCTCCGTGGCTGGTGGCCTGACTGTTAGAAGAGATCTCATGTGTAACTGAACAATCTTCCAGTTCACAGCACACCACAGAACTTGACCACCAGTAAAGGGCTTTGGGGAAGGGGGACAAAAGAAATTTAGGAATAATTGTATCCTGTTGTATTGAGAACAACCAACCTACAAAGTGTAATTTCGCTGCTTAGCTAACGAAGGTGTGTTCAAATGTATCTAAAGATGCAATGGAACCTCTTTGTTCAACATTTTTTTTCAAATAATTAGGATAGTAATTTGCTGGAAATTCAGCGGCAGAATGTGATTTTTTTTAAGTGGCTGTTGGTTTAAAGCTTCTCGGCACCCTTTCCTTAACCAGTTCTTTAATTATTCCCTTTGGAATAATTTAAGCAGTGCGTGTGTATTTACTTAGCCTCAAACTCTGAAGTTGATTGATTGATTGATTGATTGATTGAATAACAATAATTTTCCGCCACTAGCAAGTTACAGCCAGTTACCAGTTTCTGTCCCAAATGCATCTTCTAGCTTCACCGGCAACATGTGTTATTGCACATAGAATGCTAGTTATGGAGCTATAGGTTATATTAGTTGTATTTTTATACACATCACTAAAGTTCTGTGTGTGTACACGTGTGCTTGTATTACATTATTTAGGATGGCAGGGGAGAAAGGAACTTGCCAACATTCTGTTATCCTGCTTAAAAACAAACAATCTATACATGCTGAGTAAACATTAGCAAAATCTTTAAATGTTGTTTTTTCCTTTTCGGTGCCCAATATTGACACTTTGACTCATAAGTTTTCCTAAGGTTTAGTTTGCTTGACTCAATGTGCAGATACCTCTGAACAGCTTCTTTTTTATAATCTTATAAACACCAAGTTCTTTTTTATATCCTGTAGTTTTGTCCATTACAACCAGTGTATTACGGGGTGTTGTTTTTTAAGTGTCACAGAGGAAAGGGAAAGCTGAGTGTAGTCAGGTGAATTTAGAGAAAACGGATTTCAAAAAGCTTAAGGAACTACTGATTAAAAATACTTTAAAAGAAGGGAGGTCATCATGAATGGAAGTTCCCTAAAGGTGAAATATTGAAGGCACAGTCACAAACAATTCCACTAAGGAAGAAAAGTGGGAGGCATCTAAATAAACCCGCGTGGCTGTATAAGGAACTTTCAAATGAGCTGGGATTTAAAAGGGGCATGCAGAGGAAATGGAAGGAGAAAATCATAAATGAAGACTATAAACAAGTAATCAACACTTTCGGGGAGAAGGTCAGACAGGCTAAAGTTCAAATGAAAAGTTTAAAATGTTAATAAAAAGGGGCTGGCTATGTTCGAAACAGGAGGAAGAAGGAAGAAGTAGGTCTTCTGTGGAGAAGATAAATAAATGTTTTTGGGTGACAGAGAGAAGACGGAATTGCCTCTGTCTTCACCCAAAAGGAAAGCAGTGCACAATCTACTCATAATAGAATAAATGATGCAGAGAGAGAGAGAGAGAGAGAGAGAGAGAGAGTTACAGCCCAGGATCGGAGAAGAAGTGGTGAGGGAACACCTAGCTACTAAGGAACTTGCAGGCGTCATCTCAGAGCCTCTGTGTTTGAGAATTCCTGGAGAACAAGTGAAGTCCCTGCAGAGTAGAGGTGGGCAAATGTTGTCTGATCTTCAGAAATCGGATGGGTGGGGAAGGACCCGGGCAACTACCAACTGTTTCAGCTTGACCTCAATACTAATAAAGGTCCTAGGTAAAGGTAAAGGTACCCCTGCCCGTACGGGCTAGTCTTGACAGACTCTAGGGTTGTGCGCCCATCTCACTGAAGAGGCCGGGGGCCAGCGCTGTCCGGAGACACTGAAGAGGCCGGGGGGCAGCGCTGTCCGGTCACGTGGCCAGCATGACATTGCTGTTCTGGCGAGCCAGAGCAGCACACGGAAACGCCGTTTACCTTCCTGCTAGTAAGCGGTCCCTATTTATCTACTTGCACCCGGGGGTGCTTTCGAACTGCTAGGTTGGCAGGCACTGGAACCGAGCAGCGGGAGCGCACCCCGCCGCGGGGATTCGAACCGCCGACCTTTCGATCGGCAAGCCCTAGGCGCTGAGGCTTTTACCCACAGCGCCACCCGGGTCCCGTAATAAAGGTCCTAGGGAGTGCTATTTTTCTAGAAAAAGAGGTGCCAGAACTCACCATGAATACCTCTCTTTTTTCCCCTATAATGGCAATGGTTGCCTACCTGAGAGGTGCCAGAACTGAGTTCTGATGAGTTGCAGCTGAAAAAAAGCCCTGGCCCTAGGATAGATGATTTAACAGTTGGTCTGTGAACAATTAGAAAAGGGTGCTGTGATTATGAAGAGCTAGCATGGGTTTCTCAAAAACAAGTCTTTCCAGACCTATCTCATTTTCTTTTTTTTTAATATGAACTTGGTAGATCAGGGGAATGCTGTGTATATAACATATCTTGATTTCAGTAAGGCTTTGAACGAAGTCCCCCATGATAATACTTAAGGAGAAGCTGGTAAAGTGTGGGCTGGATGATGTTATTGTTAGGTGGATTTGTAGCTGGTTGACTGACTGAGCTTGAAGAGTGGTTTGTCAGTATGCTGGAAAAAAGTGGCAAGTGGAGTGCTGCAGGGTTCTGTCCTGGGGCTGGTGTTCTTGAACATCTGTATAAATGACTTGGATGAAGGGGTTGAGAAGTTGCTTCTTAAATTTGCAGAAGACACCAAACTCGGAGGGGTAGCTAATACTTCAGTAGATAAAATCAGATTCAGGATGACCTTAAGAGATTGGAGAATTGGGCGAAACTAAAGGCAGGTAAAATTAATATAATATTATTATATTATAAGCACAATATGGCAATCCCTGCCCATGCAGCTTAAAATAAACTGCTGAAGCTTACCTGCAGCACATTCATTCGTCAGGTTTCTTTTTCAGATTCTGACGGTGCTATTCTTGATACTTTAGCAATTGGTGTATCTTATTATTATTTTTTTTTTAAAGGCCTACTTTTTTTTTTTTACATACTGTGTGCCACAAATATATTGGGGGGGGGCAGATTTTCCCTGCAAAATACTTCTGCTATTTCAGTTCAGAGGGTGAGCTTCCTGTTTATAGAACCGTCTGCAAGAAGCAATGATTCACTTTGAGCATTTTGTAAGATATTCGTCAACATTGAGGTATCCCACATCAATGTGTGTGTAGAGGAACTGGTTGTTTTCCCTTGTGTGTCTCAGGAACTATCTCAGCACGGTCGTTTTTGTCCATCTTGATGCTTCAGCGTTTGCTGGGCAGTTTGCCCCTCCCTTCGGAAGGTTAAAGGGACACTTCAAAGTGCAAATACTCATAACGCATCATTATTTCACTTTCTTGTTGGACTTCATGTCCAGATGTCTATTTTTAAGGAAGCGGGCAAACATTTTTGTCCCAAGTAGAATGTGTGGAAGCAAACAGCCTGCAAAATGCTACGGGCCTTCATTTGTGCATTTTTTCATATATTTTTCTGCTTTTGTTTGCGTGTCCATCTGTTTAAGATTTATTTATTGTAATCGACGTGGTAAAATTATTTCAGTGTCAGGCATGCAGAACTGCCATTGAGGTCTGTAAATCGCATGTAAACATTAGCATAATGTTTACCATAGGCCTGCCACCAAGAGGGGAAGTAGGTTGAGGACTTTGCACAGGCTCCAGTTTTAATATGGTTAAACTGCTTTAATCCCACTGAAGTCCATGGGGCTTAAGGAAACTTGCTGTGGACAGGATGCAGCCATAGGAAAGAAATCGCCCCCCCCCCCCCCCGTTTTTTTAAACACCCCCAGCACTCCTGCTTTAAAGTAACATATATGTGTTCACATTAGGACAACAAGCCCTTAAGGCAGTGTTAGAAACTCAGATATATAATTTAAGGAGCACCAAATGGCTCCTTAAACCAGGGTTACAGTCACCAAAGTGGAATGCCGGGTTGCCATTTTTGATGTCTCAAAAGTCATATTTTTCAATACGGCTTTTTTGGTTCCTGAAATTCGTTCTGATTGTGCAGCTAAATTATAATGGACCTGCCTGTACCAACTTATCGGCGTCTTTTTACCAAAGCCAGATTAAATGTACAGTGGTACCCCGCAAGACGAACGCCTCGGAAGACGAAAAACTTGCTAGACGAAGGAGTTTTTCGTTTTCTTAGCCGCTTCGCAAGACGCATTTCCCTATGGGCTTGCTTCGCGAAACGAAGCTTGCCCCGCAAGCTCCGGGGATAGCGGGGAAGCGCAGCGCGTCTTCCCCGCTGTCCCCGGACCTCTTTTGAAGCAAGGGGCGGCGGGGAGAAGATCACTTCTCCCCGTTGCCAGCCCCGCAATCTCCGGGGACAGAGGGGAAGGCGCGCGGCGCTTCCCCTCTGTCCCCGGACGGTCTCCAAAGGAACGCATTGATTGATTTTCAATGCATTCCTATGGGAAACCGTGCTTCGCAAGACGAAAAACTCGCAAGAAGAAAAAACTTGCGGAACGAATTAATTTCGTCTTGCGAGGCACCACTGTATTTCCATCAGAAGTGCTAAATGGCAGACTGAGAGGCATCCCTTAATCAGAATATGCTCTCAGGATGTTGATTGTAAGAAGCAGCACTGGTGCTATGATATGCTTCTGCAT